>NC_133375.1:13735047-14066532 GCF_049309525.1 Garra rufa
CAGGGCAACCTGAGTGAGTGACCGAAAAAAAAAGAGGAAATGAGAGGAAGATAAGAGTGGAATGAATTGGCAAGTGTTGCCGGTAGACCTTTGTGCTGAGTCACTTTTCTTAATGTTCTGCCTACCTGTGCTGATGAACTAGTCTGTTTTCATATAGCATGTTTGTGTGTATATTTGCTTACTATAATACTATCAGTGATGCTAAAATAACACTGCACCAATGGAAAACTGAAAAGATACCTTTTACATCTTTCAAAACTGGTGTTTTACCTATAAACACTCACTTTATCTGGACACACAATGCAAAGTTTTTTCTTCATTATTATTAAATGCAGCAGCCGTCCTTATTAAAAGACTTCAGAGCCCACATCAGTGATTGAGAGCCCACATATGAGTAGTGTGTGGAGACATCTAGTGGTGAGAGAAGAGGTTCCCAAAATTTCTGCAGGAAGGGCCAAAAATCAAACTTGATTGAGGGGTGTAGGCCAAAAGTAAATGTTGCATTACATATCAGGCAGATGGTATCTTCTTGTCAAAGTGTTGGACAAAATAGGCTATAGTGAGGACCTGATCTTGCATTGTTTAGTGGTCTTATTACCTGAGACTTAATAGAAGTCAGTGTTCATATCCATTTGTTCTTTTTTAATAATCAAGTGATTTACAGACAAATCAATACGTAGAATGATTCATCATTTGACTCCATAATGTGGTTAAAGGGATAGTTCACCACAAAATTATGACCCCATGATACTCGCCCTCAAGCCATCCTAGGTGTATTTGATTTTCTGAGTTTTATTAAAAAATGTCCTGGCTCTTCCCAGCTTTATAATGGCAGTGAATGGGTTTTGAGTTTTTAAAGTCCAATAAAAGTGTATCCATCCATATTAAAAAGTGCTCCACATGGCTCCAGGGGGTTACTAAAAGCCTTCTGAAGCAAATCAATGTGTTTGTTTGAGTACCAAAAATATCCATATTTAAAACTTTTTAAACCGTAATCTCTAGCTTCCGCTAACTGTCGTACACGTGTTCATGAGAGAGTGGCGTTCCAGCAGATGACTTAGGATGTAGGCATAGCGTAAGGTCCGGTGAGAAGTGACAAATGTGGAAGTGCAGAGGAATGGGCAAAACAAAACACTGGTCATGAATTTGAAGTACAAAACTTAGATTTGTAAAGAAAAATGTTATTTTGATATAAAGGTCCTTGCACGCCGAGTCAAACCATTTTTTCATATGTCATCCTAAAAATTTGTCACACACAAAAACCAATGTCGAGTCCAACGTGTATTAATTAATCCATTGCAAAAAAGTTGCTAAACAATACAAATTTGATTCAAACAGTGAGGATCAATTTTTGTTGTCTTCTCTCTTACCCGAAGATAAAATATGGGTCCATTTAATTGTGAGATGTACAGTCGTGGCCAAAAGTTTTGAGAATGACACAAATATTAGTTTTCACAAAGTTTGCTGCTCAACTGCTTTTAGATCTTTGTTTCAGTTGTTTCTGTGATGTACTGAAATATAATTACAAGCACTTCATACGTTTCAAAGGCTTTTATCGACAATTACATGACATTTATGCAAAGAGTCAGTATTTGCAGTGTTGGCCCTTCTTTTTCAGGACCTCTGCAATTCGACTGGGCATGCTCTCAATCAACTTCTGGGCCAAATCCTGACTGATAGCAACCCATTCTTTCATAATCACTTCTTGGAGTTTGTCAGAATTAGTGGGTTTTTGTTTGTCCACAAGTTTAAAGATCTGGGGAGTTTCCAGGCAATGGACCCAAAATTTCAACGTTTTGGTCTCCGAGCCACTTAGTCATGACTTTTGCCTTATGGCACGGTGCTCCATCATGCTGGAAAATGCATTGTTCTTCACCGAACTGTTGTTGGATTGTTGGAAGAAGTTGCTGTTGGAGGGTGTTTTGGGACCTTTCTTTATTCATGGCTGTGTTTTTGGGCAAAATTGTGAATGAGCCCACTCCCTTGGATGAGAAGCAACCCCACACATGAATGGTCTCAGGATGCTTTACTGTTGGCATGACACAGGACTGATGGTAGCACTCACCTTTTCTTCTCCGGACAAGCCTTTTTCCAGATGCCCCAAACAATCGGAAAGAGGCTTCATCGGAGAATATGACTTTGCCCCAGTCCTCAGCAGTCCATTCGCCATACTTTTTGCAGAAGATCAATCTGTCCCTGATGGGTTTTTTTTGGAGAGAAGTGGCTTCTTTGCTGCCCTTCTTGACACCAGGCCATCTTCCAGAAGTCTTCAGCTCACTGTGTGTTCAGATGCGCTCACACCTGCCTGCTGCCATTCCTGAGCAAGCTCTGCACTGGTGGCACTCCGATCCCGCAGCTCAATCCTCTTTAGGAGACGATCCTGGCGCTTGCTGGACTTTCTTGGACACCCTGAAGCCTTCTTAACAAGAATTGAACCTCTTTCCTTGAAGTTCTTGATGATTCTATAAATTGTTGATTTAGGTGCAATCATAGTAGCCACAATATCCTTGCCTGTGAAGCCATTTTTATGCAACGCAATGATGGCTGCACACGTTTCTTTGCAGGTCACCATGGTTAACAATGGAAGAACAATGATTTCAAGCATCACCCTCCTTTTAACATGTCAAGTCTGCCATTCTAACCCAATCAGCCTGACATAATGATCTCCAGCCTTGTGCTCGTCAACATTCTCACCTGAGTTAACAAGACGATAACTGAAATGATCTCAGCAGGTCCTTTAATGACAGCAATGAAATGCAGTGGAAAGTGTTTTTTCGGGATTAAGTTAATTTTCATGGCAAAGAAGGACTATGCAATTCATCTGATCACTCTTCATAACATTCTGGAGTATATGCAAATTGCTATTATAAAAACTTAAGCAGCAACTTTTCCAATTTCCAATATTTATGTAATTCTCAAAACTTTTGGCCACGACTGTAGAGAGGAAGGACAGTTCCACCTCCTTAAGGAGCTGCGTGATTATCATGGGCGATTCAAAGTTTACTTTAGGATGTTAGTGAAACAGTTTGATGCATTGCTAGCAATACTGGAGCCACATATTAAAAAGAAGACCACCAATTTCAGGGAACTCAACTTGTCGAAATCCATTCTGGATTTTGGTGTTCCCTTGTATGTGGGCTTTGAATTGTTAAAACACCTCTCAAAATGCTTACTACAAATGCGAAAAATGCAAAAAATCAAACCCAATCCAAATTTTTTATGACAGACAAAAGTTTCAGAGGCACTGGAGGCACCATTGTCTGGTGTGCGATGACCTTAAGCCAAGAGGAAACTTTGTTCTCATGAGACTAGAATATTCTCACTGGAGCTTTCACTATGCTTCTCTCTTGTGAACGGGCATAAGATTTAAATATGGATATTTTTCTTACACAAATGCATCAGTTCACTTCAGAAGGCCTTTATTAACCCCCTGGAGCCATGTGGAGAACTTTTTATAATGGACGAATGCACTTTATTGGACTTCAAGATCTCAACACCCATTCATTGTTGTTATTATTAAGCTTGGAAGAACCAGAACATTTTATTATAACTCAGATTGCATTCGTTGGAAAGGAGAAAGCCATATACACCAAGAATGACTTGAGGGTGAGTAAACCATGGGGTAATTTTCATTTTTGGGTGAGCTGTCCTTTTAAGAGCTCCTCTTGGTGACGATTACCTATCTTTTCTCTTCAGCCACACATTAATGTTTTCGAGGAACAAGAGTGTTGTGAATGTTTGAGTGTGTGTTTGTGTCACTACAAGCTGTTCTTGTGAATGATTGTGTTTTTGTGTGTGTTTTGCCTTCAGGCTTCCATTGTTCCAAGCTAGTGCTTTTGCTTTTCTCGCCCCTGCACGAGCCATCCTTTCACTGGATAAGTGGAAATGTAACGCAACAGGTACATTTCGCACACATACACACACACACACACACACACACACTTGTGTACTCACTCAGTCACGCTAACCTGATTGTCCGGTTTCTCTACAGCTGTTCATCTATTAAATTCCACAGAGCTGCCACACACAGAAGACATCTGGTACCCCAGGATACGAGAGGTGTGTTAAAACAAATAGTCTGAAAGAGATGAGATCAGACGCATTTAATGAGAAACGGTAATGTAAAATTGATAAAGGAACTGATGGTGTGAAACTAATGAAATAAAATGAGGTGACAAGTTGGCAGAGTGGATATAACAAGGTTGGCCCATGGAAGTGTTGGACCCTAAATGAGATCACAGAAAGGGCTTAAACACATCAATGCGATAAATCCATTATCACTGCAAATGTTAATGGGATAGTTTACCCCAAAAAGCGAAAATTCTGTCATTAATTACTCACCCTCATGCCGTTCCAAACCCATAAGACCTTCGTTCATTTTCAAAACACAAATTGAGATATTTTTGATTAAAGGTTGTATCAGCGATTTCTAGCCTGAAACATAAAGTGTCAAATTCAGCTGACCTTTCATCACGATCCGCTCGCTGCCTGCCCCATAAATTGTCTGTGAAAAAAACGCGTCTCTCTGGTCAGCCTAGGGTCCGAGATATGCCAAAAAAACAATCGGCACTACCAACCTTTCCACAGATAAACAAACAGTGTTCCAACCAATCAGCGTCAGGGGTTTGGTGTTGTGTACTTTCGCTCCGCCTCCCTCACATCCCAGCACCAGTAGGAAAGTCCACAACACCAAACCCCTGACGCTGATTGGTTGGAACACTGTTTGTTGATGAATGGTAGTTGCATGTCTATGCAGGTTCAGAAAGTTCTCAGATTTAAACAAAAATATAATATCTTAATTTGTGTTTTGAAAATTAGCCAAAGTCTTGTGGGTTTGAAACAACATTACAGTGAATAAATGATGACAGGATTTTCATTTTTGATTGTACTATCCTTTTATCTGTCTTTTAAAAGACTTTGGCATAAACGGATTTGATATTGATTTTGGTGTGGCAGATGAAGACAAAGCAACTTGAGACGAATTAGATTAAACTGAGCATTACGCTGTCTGGAGGCCTTTGTCAATGACACTTTTCAACCTTTAACTGCAGATCCCTTCTTTTTCTTTGTTCATTTGTACAGATGATCGGATTTAAGCAACTTCTTTCTTCCTCTCTCTTTGTCTCTGTAGATCCAGGGTGCTATAATAGTCTCATCTCTAATAGAGGTGGTCATAGGAGCCTTGGGTTTGCCAGGTGTCCTGTTGAAGTACATCGGCCCGCTCACCATTACCCCTACTGTCACTCTCATCGGGCTCTCTGGCTTCCAGGCGGCTGGAGAAAGAGCAGGCAAACACTGGGGCATTGCCATGCTGTGAGTACAGTTCACACACAAACATGTCTGTGAATATAACTAAACTGTAGCTCAGATGCAGTTTGTAAACTCTCTACTTCTTTATAAACAGAACCATATTCCTGGTGCTGCTGTTCTCTCAGTATGCACGTAACATCCAGTTGCCGCTCCCCATCTACAGATCCAAAAAAGGCTGTACGTCTTACCGCTTGCAGCTGTTCAAGATGTTTCCAGTGAGTTTCAACACATTAATCCAAAACAAACACACCTGTTTATTTCATTCAGTGATGGAGGGAATTAAAACCGTTAAAAACGTTATTATATCCTCTAGAAATATTATTATATTAGATTAGATTAGATTAGATTAGATTAGATAATTTTTTAATACAGTAAAATCAATAATATTGTGAAATATTTTTACTATTTAAATATTGATGATAATAATAAAACATATTTATTAAACTGCAAATCAGCATATTAGGATGATTTCTGAAGGATCATGTGACACTGAAAACTGGAGTAATGATGCTGAAAATTTAGCTTTGATCACAGGAATAAATTACATTTTCAAGTATATTCAAATAGAAAGCAGTTATTTTTAAAACCCTTAAGTACATTTATTTTAGGATTTGTTGGTGAATGGAAAGATCCAAAGATCAGCATTTATCTGAAATGGAAAGCTTTTGTGACATTAATCACTATACCATTCAAAAGCTTAGAGTCATTATTTATTTATTTATTGGTTGGGAAAGAAATTATAGAAATTGATACTTTTCTTTAGCAAGGATGCTTTTAAATGGATCAAAAGTGATGATCACGACATTTATAATGTAACAAAGGATTTCTGTTTTCAGATAAATGCTGTTCTACTAAACTTTCTATTCATCAAAGAAACCTAAAAATTCTACCCAGCTGTTTTCAACAAAATAAGAAGAAGAAGAAGAAATGTTTTTTAAACCGCAAATCAGAATATTAAAATGATTTCTGAAGGATCGTGTGACTGGAGTGATGATGCTAAAAATGCAGCTTTTAATTCATAGGAATAAATTACATTTTAAAATATATTCAAATAGAAAACAGTTATTTTAAATTGTAAAAATGTTTCAAAATTTTACTGTTTTCACTGTACTTTGGATCAAATAAACGCAGGCTTACAGTAGTAAGTAGAAGAGACTTCTTTAAAAAAAACATTAAAAGTCGTACTGTTCAAAAACTTTTGACTGGTAGTATTTTTGTAATTCAAACATTTGTTAAACTTTATAAAAAAAATTATAAATAAATAAAAAACACTAGTATTATAGCAGCAGAATTTTTTTTGTTTTTTTGTTGTTGTTTTAGTACCTTTTTTTATTATTTACTTGCTTTCTTGCTTACCTTCTTATGTTGTTGCCAGAGTTGTGATAGAAAATGTTAGAACAATTATTAAAAAAAAACCCCACAAGAACCTCATAGCAGAAGAAATCAGAATATTTATAAATTGTTTTGCTTTTAACATTGAAGTGATCATCTCTGATTAATTTTAATTTCTGATTAATTGCAAATGTTGATTTTTAAATCTTTTGGCAAGTACAGTTGTTGGACATGTGTTCCATATCTCAGTAATCAGTGTATTGCGTTTATCATTTCCAAAATGATCCACATTCTCATAAAGGCATTATCGTGATCATTAGCAGTCTGGTGTCTCCATGCTCCCGGGAGCGTGAGCTGGCATTTTGTAGAGTCTTGGCACAGCTCATAATCTGCCGTTAGCTCTGATGACAGCCATAATTACCATGCTGTTTTAGAGATGAGGTCTTTTTGGCCTGTGTTTTTAAATGGAAGCACAGCACACAATGACATGGCAATGAAAGTGAGTGTGGGAGGCAGAGAGAGGCAAGCCAAAATACACAGATTGATCCTTGATGATGAATCGTGCAGGGAGTTGCAGCATGCAGCATTGTCTGTTTGTTTGAAGGCTAGTGAAGGAGGTTGGATAACATGTCTGGCTTTGTGTTCAGCAGTCTGGGTTAGTCATCAGAATTTTTTTTTTTCCAAGTAGCTGGGTTTAACTCTCTTTCTGTCTCTCTGTAGATCATCATGGCGATCCTTGTGTCATGGTTTCTGTGTTTCATCTTCACTGTGACTGACGTGTTTCCTCCTGAGAAGGACAAATACGGGTTCTACGCCCGAACAGATGCCCGACAGGGCATCCTGGCAGTCGCTCCCTGGTTTAAGATACCCTACCCTTGTGAGTGTTGGTTTTGAGTGTTACATGTGTAGCAAATAGAATACAGTTAGAGGTCAAAAGTTTACATACACCTTGTAGAATTTGCAAGATGTTCATTATTTTACCAAAATAAGAGGGATCATACAAAATACATGTTATTTTTATTTAGTACAGACCTGAATAAGATATTTCACATAAAAGATATTTACATATAGTCCACAAGAGAAAATAATAGTTGAATTTATAAAACATGACCCTGTTCAAAAGTTTACATACACTTGATTCTTAATACTGTGTTGTTACCTGAATGATCCACAGCTGTGTTTTTTTGTTTAGTGGTAGTTCATGAGTCCCTTGTTTGCCCTGAACAGTTAAACTGCCCGCTGTTCTTCAGAAAAATCCTTCAGGTCCCACGGATTCTTTGGTTTTTCAGCATTTTTGTGTATTTGAACCCTTTCCAACAATATGATTTTGAGATCCATCTTTTCACACTGAGGACAACTGAGGGACTCATATGCAACTATTACAGAAGGTTGAAACACTCACTGATGCTCCAGAAGGAAACGCAATGCATTAAGAGCTGGGGGTATAAACTTTTGAACAGAATGAAGATGTGTACATTTTTCTTATTTTGCCTAAATATCATATTTTTTCATTTAGTACTGCCCTTTAGAAGCTACAGAAGAAAGTTACATGTCTCCTAGAAGACAAAAAAGTTCAATTTACCCTTATCTTCAACCCTCTTAATATACTGTGTTTCCTTCTGGAGCATCAGTGAGTGTTTGTGTAATAGTTGCATTTGAGTCCCTCAGTTGTCCTCAGTGTTAAAAGATGGATCTCAAAATCATACAGTCATTGTTGGAAAGGGTATAAATACACAAAAATGCTGAAAACCAAAGAATTTGTGGGACCTGAAGGACTTTTCTGAAGAACAGCAGGCACTTTAACTGTAAAGGACTTACAAGGGACTTGTGAACAACTATCACTAAACAAACAAACAAAAAAACACAGTTGTGGATCATTCAGGTAAAAACACAGAATTAAGAATTAAATGTGTGTAAACTTTAGAACAGGGTCATTTTAATAAATCCAACTGTTATTTTCTCTTGTGGACTATATGTAAACATCTTCTATGTGAAATATCTTATTCAGGTCAGTGCTAAATAAAAAATAACAAGCATTTTGTATAATCCCTTTTATTTTGGTAAAATAACAACATTTGCAGATTCCTCAAAGTGTATGTAAACTTTTGACCTTAACTCTATATTTAATAACCTTTCATGTGGTAGGAATTTCTGTATACTAAACCTGATGAGATTACCCATAATGCTTTATGTGAATGTTTTTGTGTTCTAGTCCAGTGGGGGTGGCCCACAGTGACAGCAGCAGGGGTGATTGGGATGCTGAGTGCTGTGGTTGCCAGTATCATAGAGTCCATAGGAGACTATTACGCCTGTGCCCGTCTCTCCTGTGCCCCGCCTCCACCAATACATGCCATTAACAGGTACAACACAATGACAGAATATCAAAACTACAAGACATCTAGCATGTTTGGTATCCTAATGCACTAATTGCAATCTCTTTTTCACAGAGGGATCTTCATGGAGGGTCTTTCGTGTGTTCTCGATGGTGTCTTTGGGACAGGAAACGGTTCTACATCTTCTAGCCCAAATATTGGAGTGCTGGGCATCACCAAAGTAAGATTTTTCCCTATTTGGCATCTCTGATATTTCTTTTGTGCAGTCACTTGGCTTTAAGGAGCTGGGTGTTAAAAGCACATTCAGAAGGCAGTCCACGTGGCACATACAGTAGCAGCATGTGTTAGACTGGCCCTCAGTGACTGCAGTGGATCATTAGCACCCTAAAGACCTTCAATACTGAGCAGAGCAGCTTTTGAGTTTCCAGTGAGCGTCATTAAAATAAGCTCTGGCTGGCTATGTACTCCCACAGAGCTGTTCCCACAGGAACTATTTATTTATTACACATGCAACTGCTGCTCGTGAGGCTATTACTTTGATTTTAATACTTTTAAGTGTTATAGTTGCATAGCTGCAATTTGTCCTGACACATTTATTGCAGCAATTTTGGGAAGTAAACCAAATATCAGCTTATTCATGGACATACACTTCAAAAGTTTAGGGTCAGTAAGATTTTTTCTTCTTATTCGGCAAAGATGCATTAAATTGATCAAAAGTGACAGTAAAGAAAGTTCAAAGAACAGCATTTACTTGAACTAGAAATATTTTCTGGTTATCAAAGAGTCCTGAAAAAATATCACTGTTTCCCCAAAAATATTAGGCAGCAGAAAAAAAAATGTTTCTTGAGCCCCAATTTAGCAATTTAGGAAATTAGAACGATTTCTGAGTTAGGTTTACTATCACTGTAATAAATTACATTTTAAAATATATTACAATAGAAAATGAATGTCTTAAATGGTAAAAGTGTCACAATATTATTGTTTTACTATATTTTTGATATAAATTGAATAAATTGAGACTTCTTTCAAAAACATTAAAAAAATGTTACTGACCCCACACTTTTGAATCAAAGCGTATATTTAATTTTATCTAAGTTGTTACTGAATATTGCAGTGCAATTTAGTAGATCAGTGATGGTAAACTGCATAAAAAAATATTTGAGACCTGATTTTATTGAGAATCTTTAACCATGCATAATCCAGTGACCACAATTGCTTTTAATTTCTAATCATAATATATAAAAGTAGTATGTGGAGAATCACAGCATTAGCATTTAAAGGGGTAGTACACCCAAAAATGAAAATTCTGTCATTAATTACTCACCCTCGTGTTGTTCCAAACAAGATGTTTTTGATGAAATCCGAGAGCTTTTTTGACCCTACGTAGACAACAAGGGTACTTGAAAGGTACCAAGAACATTGACAAAATAATCCATGTGACATCAGTGGTTCAACCGTAATTTTATGAAGTTACAAGAATAATTTTTGTACACAAAAAACGAAAATAACTTTATTCAACAATTCTTTTTCATAAAGCTTCTTCATAGCTTCATAAAATTACAGATGAACCACTGATGTCACATGGCCTATTTTAACAATGTTCTTGATACCTTTCTGGACCTTGAATGTGGTAGTACCCTTGATATGTCTATGAAGGCACAGAAAGCTCTGGGATTTCTTCAAAAATCTCTAAATTTGTGTTCCGAAGATGAACTAAGCTCTTACAGGTTTGGAAAGACATAAGGGTGAGTAATTAATAACAGAATTTTCATGGGTGAACTATTTCTTTAATAAACAGCACTGATGCAGTAGTATTCTCTGATTGGTCGGCTTCACTCTGTGTGTTTTATTGTGTAGGTGGGCAGCAGGCGGGTAATTCAGTATGGTGCGGCACTGATGCTACTACTAGGAATGGTGGGTAAATTCAGCGCCCTCTTCGCATCATTGCCAGACCCGGTTCTGGGGGCGCTGTTTTGCACTCTGTTTGGCATGATCACCGCCGTCGGCCTTTCCAACCTGCAGTTTGTGGATCTCAATTCCTCCCGCAATCTGTTTGTCCTTGGCTTCTCCATCTTCTTTGGCCTGGTCCTGCCCAGCTACCTCAAACAAAACCCTCTAGTCACTGGTATGTAAACATGACACGTGTGTATATGTACTCACCACAATGATGATTTCTTCTTGAGGAACCAGTGAGGAACCATATTATTTTCTTGTTTTGTAGGTATAGTGCAGATAGATCAGGTGCTGAACGTTCTGCTTACGACTGCCATGTTTGTAGGAGGTTCAGTGGCGTTTGTGCTGGATAATACTATTCCTGGTAAGTGCATATCTCTTAATACTCTCACGTTTATCTGAAGGTTTAGAAGATGGAGAACATCTTTTTTTTTATCCATTTAAACATTTGGTGAAACATGGTAGCTACTAGCTCTCATCCTTTAAAATAAACTAGTTAATATATAATTGGAAATTTCAAAGAATTTCTCATTTTGTTTCAATTACGTTTTTTGTTTTAATTTTGTTTTAGCATCACAGACTGACACAGAAAAGAAGAAATTGTTAAATAAAGTCATTGTATTTATTTTGTTTGCGCACATATATTATTCTTGTTGCTTCATAAAATTACGGTTGAACCACAAATGTTACATGGACTATTTTAACAGTGTCCTTACTACTTTTCTGGGCCTTGAACGTTTTAGTTGTGTTGCTGTCTATGCAGTGTTCGAAAGCTCTCGGATTTCATCAAAAATATCTTAATTTGTATTCCAAAGAGGAACGAAGGTCTTACAATTTTGGAGCGACATGAGAGTGCATAAGTAAAGACAGAATTTTCGATTTTTGGGTGAACAATCCCTTAAAAACATCTCTGTTGAATACAGCTGGTTTATTAGTGCTAATCATTGCAAGTTTGGAAAGATGGGTGGCATGTTTTGCATTTTCAAATGCATGTTATAAGCCACCGAAGCAGATGCAGAGATTGCATTTCAAGCGAACCAAGCCTCTTTGAGAAACTGAAAACTCCAAATCATGATCTGCTCATGTGTAAATAAACAGTGCTGCACTATACTGCGCATAATTGAATTAAAGGTGAACTATCATGCCCCTTTTTACAAGATGTAACATAAGTCTCTGATGTCCCCAGAGTGTGTATGTAAAGTTTTAGCTCAAAATACCCAACAGAAATTTTTTATAGCTTCAAAATGCACTGTTATGGTGTTGTCCCTTTAAATGAAAATGAGCTGGTGCTCCCGCCCCCCTTTTCAGAAGAGGGCAGGGTTTCAATAGTCAGCAAAAACAAACATGACAATCTCACGCACTGAAAATGTCAGAAACTTTCAGTAGTGGTGTTCAGCTTTGTATATTCAAATTGGAATCAGTTTAAACGTCAGTCATCTGATTTGTAGAGTGTGTATAATAAATGTGTGTTTATGAATCATACAGACGGGGAGCACTATGCAATAAAAATAATGACATACTTTTAACGACAAACTTTATAAATCCCACTTGTGATTAAGAGCTTGAGAAATTCAAGCCGTTGACTTCCCTTTGTTCTTATATGCGATTTTTAACTACCACGTTCCTATTTAAGGTATCATTCTGGTAGCAGATGAAGGCAGCAGTGAAAACAGCCAAAGACAATGGTAGCTTTAACAACATTAGCTTTACAGAGTGGCAAGAAGCTCTTTCAGAAAGGCAATTCGGAAAACAAAAACGATGATACTTACTTTGTCTGAAAGCGTTGGTATTGATCCCTAAACATATATTGTACTTAACCGATTTTTTTTCTGAAACATTTGCTTCGAAAGTGGAATGTAACCACAATGTCCTCATTCGGCTCAGATGGAGGGAGTCTGTGGAGACTCCTGTGTTCGTAGGTGCATCCCAAAACACATTATATATCTCCAGGAGTAATGGTAGACTGCTGCTTCTCACTCAGGGCTGTCTCTATGCTAATATAGCAGAGACCGTCACAAATAGGCGGGATTTCTCCCTCAGGGTTTCCGCGGGGTCTTAAAAAGTCTTAAAAAGTCTAAAATTTAAAAATCAAAATTTTAGGCCTTAAAAAGTCTTAAATTCGCTGTTCTAGGTCTTAAATAATTTTACACAGGTCTTATTTTTCCGATGTCCATGTAACGCTACCTCTAATGCTCATTTAAATTCTCTTTCTGTTGTTTCCGTGGTGTTGTAGTTCTTTATTTCACTATTCCAAATATAATTTGCTGAATTTAAACTACAAATGAGACCAGCATGCAATAGCCAATCAGCTTTCTGTTATTGGCGCGAGTCTCTCTCGGATTGTACCGCAGAAGTCAAATGGATTTAACTTTTTAGCTATGAGGAAGTGCAAGTTTAGCGAAACTGGGCTTGGAAAAACTGAATATAGGGCTTGGCTAAGGCCAGTTGCTAACAACTGTAGATTTTTTTTCTCCCTCTGTGGAAGTTTCTGCGTCTTCAGACAGAATCGCAGTATTTATATAACATTTATAATATATATATTTATAAATCAATAAATGTATTTAAAACATTAATCTCACTTTTAATTTTGCAGTGTAAATTATGTAATCTCACTGCTAACAGCCATTTAGAATTTATTGATAAATTCATAAAATAAATTTCAAAGGTACGCATACATTTCAAAAGTAAAAAAAAAAAAATCGCTTCAGAATTTTTTTTTTTAAATCAGATATTTCTAGTGGTACTTTTATGGGGATATTTTGTGTGGAATAGTATCTGCTGATATGGAAAGTTCACTGTATATCGTAGTAATAAATTTAATTTATGACAGCCATGAAATTTTGTTTACTTTTTACATTAGACACATTAAATATCACATATGCATGTAATATAATATCTATTTCCATTACAGGTTAAGGTCTTAAATTTCATATAAGGTGGTATTAAAAAGGTCTTAAAAAGTCTTAAATTTCACTTGTTCATATCTGCAGAAACCCTGTCCCTACGATGACAATGATTTTGTTCCGTTTTGTCTTGTTGATAATGTCTGTCTTAATTTTTTGGTGCATTCCCTTCTTCTCTCTCCAGGCTCCCTGGAGGAAAGGGGCATACGTAAGATGAACCGCAGGAACAGCGCATCGAAACGGGAACGAATGGAGTCTTACGACCTTCCGTTTGGAATGGACTTCCTGCGGCGCCATCGCATTTTCCAATACCTCCCAATCAGCCCTACTTTCGCTGGCTACCAATGGAGCGTCCTCACCCACAGGTGCCATGACAGGAGAAAGGACGACATGCCAACAAAGCCAGAACTAGGAGAAAGCGGGGTATAGTGTTTAGCACCGGTAGGTTTTCAAACAGTAGTCGCAACGCGCCATTCCACCCAGTCAGTGAAATCCTCAGTCCGGTCCTTTAATGCAAAGCCAGCTGTAAACTCTTTTCATCCCACAATCCTTTAAAAACTCTATCCTTTTTGATCGATTTGTCATCAACACTAAAGTTGGTTCATACAGCTTCTAAAACTTTGCCAGCGCAGCAGCTTTGGAGCTGATCTGAAGGTGTCTCCATGACAACAGCGAGTGGATGCGATGCAGGTTGTACTCGTTCTTCTCTCTCTATGTGGGAGGACGTGAAGGCTGACTGATAGATGGAAAAACCACTTTATAAATCTACCGAATTTCCAACATCAGTGTTCCTTTTTTTGGCCTGCACTGCTTCGTCTGCACAAAGCATCCGTGTCAGATAATTGGATGTGTTTTCATTTAAACAACGCACTAATGAGTGCCTACGTGCACACGGTGGCCACTATCACACACAACTAACAGGAACATGCCCACACTCGCTTTATGCATGGCGCGGTTTCCGGATCCCGTTAAAGCGAGAGGATTGTTAAGGTTTACTTAGTGATGCAAGGTTATTGTGCTTTATGTTTGAATTGCACTGCTTGAATTAACGCACAAAATGTAGTTAGCTTGTTTCTAATTTAACTTCCAGTGTCCCGAGTCTTGCTTCCAAATCCTTCTAATGCCTTAAATGTAAGGAAAACGATTCAGTCATACAAATTTACGTTTTAGTCATCTCGTTTATGTCATTAGTTAGCTGCTATTATTTCGATTAATCGCTCATATGGAAAGCGTTTCTTATTAAATACTGTATTTCGCCACCTTGAAATTGTCGTGATTGAGGCGGATGGCTATGCAGTAGGTAAAATTTATATGAGAACAAATGTACTTGCAGTGCATGGTTTGCAAAAGAAGGAAGACTGGAGAATGGTTGCACTCAGGCAGTCCCGTTGAAAGACGTGGGGAAACTTTTCGATAAAAAACTTTTGGTTAAAATCTAGTGAGCCCTTCTTTGGCCGCCACATTTTTGGTCTGTCTTCTGTTTGATTTAGATGGAACTTCCTCACTGCTGTTCAAGTGAATGTGGTTTGTAATGTAGATTCCCATTCTGTTTTTGGACACAGAGAGGATGGGCATTTATTGACAGGCCCTTCAACTGTACAAATCCTATATACTGCATTATCACAATCAATTACTAATCACTAGTATTTAGTTGTAATAAGTCACATTTCTCATTTTTGGTTTACAGATATTTTATAATCTTTCCAGTAACAACATATACAATGCAGAGCATTTTTTAAATGTACTCTATCGGTTTTTGTTCAAGCATTGAAAACAGACCATTGGAGACTGATGTCATGAAGCGGACTTCATTGACTTTCCTGATTTAATAGTGTGGATAATCTCACTTAGAGCTCCATCTGATGGTTGTACTGTCTCCGCTTCAGATTCAGAGTTGGCTTGTAATTTATTTATTTAAATGTACTACGTCTGCTATCTTTGTGCAAATCCTTTGCTGCCTGTAAGCAGGAAATGGAAGATGCAGGTGTCCACTCTAAGGTTTGATTTGATATGCTGAAGGTGTGTGTTGCAGCTTGTCAGCATGGTGCAAAGAGAAATTGCAGTTTTTATTACCACAGTCTTGACATTTACAACATAACTGGTGCTTCCTTGGTCAGTCATTCCAACTAATATGTTTGAGATGTTTTCTCTTTCTCTTTCTTGCTGGCCTGTAATACAGCCTGATGGTTTCTTTGATTTGATTTGATTTGATTTGTTTTGTATTAGTTTATTCACAGAAAACCCTAATTATGCAAGGACCATTTCACTTGGTAACACATTTTACAACTGTTACTTTGTTTTCAGCCTTATTTACACATTTTTCCAAGAGGTTTTGTGCATTATAGCAGGAAAGAACACTTTGCAGAGTGTTTGCGAATGTTTAAGTGACAGTATTTGGGACCTAAATGCCTGATCTTAGTGCTGTGTACAAGGCAATACTAATTTACTGTACTTACTGTTTAGTGAACACTTGGAACAGAGTGCTGCGGCAATTGAGTATCTACAGTTTAAATCAGTGTCAAAACACAACTTATGTCATAAAGAATCCATTACTATAGCACTTTTTGTTCCTGAAATATCCTTATTATAATACATTCAGCACTCTGAAGTGTAGTAAAATGATTGTCTAAGAATCCAAAGCAAGTGCAGCTGAGAGCAAGTGTGCGCTTTGCCTCTAAATCTCCTCTCATTCACACCGATAGTGCTTGCAGTGGTGTCAGTCCTCATCTCTGAAAACTTTTATTCCTAAATAGTTAATTGAAATGGCATTTGAAACAGAATATGAAGATTTTTCACATCATGTGGTGATTATTTGTCTGTCATTCATAAAGGTTTCTATGTGACATGCATAAATATTTGTCAAGTCATGGAGAAAAAAAAATATAAAGTCAAAAGGATTTTTAACATTTGTCTCTCGCCCTATTTTATGGAAGCATGTTTCTGCTACTGAATAAAAAATAAAAAAGGTTATAGCAAATTTTTATTTTCACAATTCTGAGTTTTTTTCGCAACTGCAAGTCAGAATTTGAGTTTTCATCACACTTCTGAGAAAAAAGTCAGAAATGCGAGATATAAACTTGCAATTTCAAGAAAAAAGTCAGAATTGCGAGGTTTTTATTAGAGTTCTGAGAAAAGTCAGAAATGCGAGATATAAACTCTCAATTGCGAGGAAAAAAGTTAGAATTGCCTGTTTTTATCACAGTTGCGAGATATAAACTCGCAATTGCAAGAAATAGTCAGAATTGCAAAGTTTTAATAGAATTCTGAGAAAAGTCAGTATTACGAAATATAAACTCAATTGCGAGAAATTAAGTCAGTTTTCATTTTTATTTTAAGTCAGTTTGTGGGTTTTTATCACAATTCTGAGAAAAAAGGCAGAATTGTAAGTTATAAAGTCAGATTGTGAGGTTATCAGATTTCTGAAAAAAGTCACAATTTATGAGAAAAAAGTCAGAATTGCGAGGTTTTATTAGAATTCTGAGAAAAGTCAGAATAGCGCGATATAAACTCAGAATTGCGAAGTTTGGTCAGAATTCTAAAAAAAGTCACAATTACGAGAAAAAAGTTAGAATTATCAAATATAAACTTGCAATTGCGAGAAAAAAGTCAGAATTGTGAGGGTTTTATCACAGTTCTGAAAAAAGCCAGAATCGCGAGAAATAAAGTCAGAATTGCACGTTTTAAATCATAATTCTGAGAAAAAAAATCTGAATTGCGGGTTTTTATCACAGTTCTGAGAAAAGTCAGAATTTTGAGGGAAAAAAAGTCAGAAAAGTCGCAATTGCAAGTTTTTATCTGGCAATTCTGATTTTATTCCTTGCAATTGTGAGTTTATATCACATAATTCTGAGAAAATAGTCAGAATTGCAAGTTTTTAATCACAATTCTGAGAAATAGCCAGAATGTTCTAATTCTAAGAAGAAGAAAAAATCAGAATTTGAGAGATATAACCTATATAAAAGCTTTTATCTCGCAATTCTGACTTTCTCTTAATTGTGAGTTTATATCATGCATTTCTAAGAAAAAAAGTCAGAATTATGAGGGGGTTTTTTTCAATTCTGACTGTATTTCTCAGTTGTGAGTTTAAATCATGCAATTGAGAATAAAAGTCGAAATTGCAAGTTTTTACCATAACTGAGAAAAGGTCGGAATTGCGAGAACAAAGTCAATTGCGAGATATAACTTGGCAATAAGTTTTTATCTCACAATTCTTTATCCCGCAATTCTGCGAAATAGTCAGAATTGTAAAATAAAAAGTAACAATAACTTTTTTTTAAAAAATCAGTGGGAGAAACAGGCTTCCATACTATTCATATTATCATTGATTGATGCTAAATATGTTTTTTAATGTGAGAACATTTTGGTAACCCAAACTGTTGTGCTGAATCTCAGTATCCGCTGAGATGTAAAGGTTGTGATGGGTCTTAATAACATGTTGGCATGTGATTCAAAAGAAAAACAATCCTTCAGTTATTTTGAAGGGGGTATATTTGAAGAATATACTTAGTTTCTCTGAATTGTAATGTGTTTTTAATGTTTTATTGTTTGTTTTATACATCATCTTGTGTTTTAAAGACAAAAAGATGTTGAAAAAAAATACTTATCTTAAATCATCATGCTGCAAAGCGCACCAATTTGTTACATTTTTATTTAAGAGTAAAACAAATTCTCTTTTCTTGTTGTTGTTTTTTTTTTTTATCTGTAGTATGATTGAATATTTTTGTTAACTAGGCTGTTTTCATATTGTATTTTTCTAACATTACTTCCTGTTCATGCTAAAAGTAGTGCAAATTTAGAAAGAGGTGCAATGCATTGAGACTATTATAAATATATAAATATATATATTGAGTGCAGAATGTGCTATATTCTTGGACCAGCCATTGCAGCTCCTGTTAGTAGAAACAGCAGAAATTGTTTTGTTCCATGTTCCTAAAGATATTTAATAAGATGTTTCTGAGCAAATCATAATGTCTTTTGTCTTTTTGTATGTGTGTGTGTGTGTGTGTGTATATTAAGGTTCCCCACAACAAAACCGTATATATCAAGTAATTAAAAAGAAAATGTTTACAGGATCAGGCTACATACAGTTAACTCTCTGAGGGAAAAAATAATACAACTTTCACATTACAAATGAATTGTAAGCATGAAAACAGTTATGGTCTAGTAGTTACTATGTGTGTAAGGTGACAATAACATTTTGCTCACTTTTCTTGTCTGATCTGGTAAACTCATTAAGTATATCAGGTTACACAGGCCAGTTCTTCACCTCTGATTTCTCCCATCAACCCAGTGTGTGTGTTGACCGTAACCGTCTGAGTTAACATGATTAGGCACGCACACCTCAACCAGACTCAATTAATAGATGCGGTCATGGGGGACGCAGAGAGAACAAACTGAAGAGACACTGTCAACTACACTAGGCCTTTTCTTTGTGGTCCCATATTTTGAATGGTGGGTCTTACATTATTATTAATAAAAGAGGAAACTCTCAAATGATATGATATATGATGGACCTACATGAAGTGTATCATAATGAACACAATATATTGTACTTTTTACTTTGCGCTAGTACTAGTAGAACTCCCTGAGCTCCCTAAAATCTTTTAGTGCTTTTGCTGTATGAACTGTTTAACTGTGCTCTTGACAGATGGGTAGACCATAGCTGGTAGCAGATTACAAGAGATTAAAATGATATCAGCCTTTCCCAGCTCAGATGTGCTCATTTTCTGACCCGTGATGATCTAATCCTCACCCTCAGTGTCACTTACCCATTAGATGCCAAATCTTCCACAGAGTGAGCAAATGTGTTTCTACTCATTGAACAGCCATATACAGTCAAACCAAAAACTATTCAGACACCAGATGTAATTTTTGATAGTGGGTGAAGGACAATATAGTTCATTTATGTAAGTGAGGAGAGATAAATGAAGTAAACTGTGACATATTATACCCCAAAATTCTTCATACGTGGACTACCAGATTATGTTTTGTTACATGGCTTTCTATCAAAGTTATCTGACATTATCAAGATGAATTTGTTGTGACACAGTTTAACTCTTGAGTTCTTGTCATATTTTATTACTATTTTCTAAACTGTAGTGAATAAACTATGACAATGTGAGAAACGTTGAGGTGTCTGAATACATTTTGGTTCAAATGTATCTTTCTTTAATTACCATATGTACATCTTAACATAGAGTAATGCATTTTTAAGATCAGGAGTTCTGTTATCGTTATGCACTGTTAAAGGGATAGTTCACCCAAAAATGAAAATATCGTCATTAACTACTCACCCTCATGTCGTTCCAAACACAAAGTGTTAAAACACAAATTAAGATATTTTTGATTAAATCAGAGTGCTTTCTGACCCTGCTTAGACAACAACTGTTGTCCCCAGACCCATAAACGTAATAAGCACATTGTCAAAATAGCCCATGTGACATCAGTGGTTCAACTGTTCAACTCATATGCAGTTATTAAGGTTCGAACCCTGCTGAGAAAAAAAACAGCTAATACCAGCCTAGGCTGGTTGGCTGGTCTTAGCTGGTTTAAGCTGGAAGTAGCTGGTTTTAGCTGGTCTCCCAGCCTGGCCAAGCTGGAAAAGTGGCCAAAACCCCTCTAAAACCAGCCTGCCTTTCAGCTATGACCAGCTAAAACCAGGCTGGTTGACCAGCTAAAACCAGCCAACCAGCCTAGGCTGGTTTTAGCTGTTTTTTTCACCAGGGAACACACACTGATGCTCCAGAAGGAAAAACTATGAATTAAAAGCTAAGGAGTGAAAACTTTTGAACAGAATGGAGATGTGTACATTTGTCTTATTTTACCTAAATATCATTTTTTTTTTTTTTTAGTACTAGCCTTCAGAGGGTACAGAAGATAGTTCCCAAAAGACAAAATAAGTTACATTTACCCTGATCTTCAAATTCTAAAAGTTTCCACCCCCCTTAATGCATGTTTTTTTTCTTCTGGAGCATCAGTGAGCTTTTGAACCTTCTGTAATAGTTGCATATGAGTCCCTCAGTTGTCCTCAGTGTGAAAAGATGGATCTCAAAATCACACAGTCATTGTTGGAAAGGGTTCAAATACACAAAAATGCTGGAAAACCAAAGTATTTGTTGGAGCTAAAGGATTTTTCTGAAGAACAGCGGGCAGTTTAACTGTTCAGGATAAACAAGGGACTCATGAACAACTATCACTAAACATAAATAACACAGCTGTGGATCATTCAGGTAACAACACATTATTATGAATCAAGTGAATGTAAACTTTTGAACAGGGTCATTTTTATACATTTAACTATTATTTTCTCTTGTAGACTATATGTAAACTTATTTTATGTGAAATATCGTATTCAGGTCAGTATTGCATTTTGCATTTTTATGATCCCTCTTATTTTGGTGAAATAATGAAGATTTTGCAGATTATGAAAGGGGGGTGTAAACTTTTGACCTGTTTACCCCGTATGTGTACGGAATATGCGGTAAGGCTTTTTATAGCACATTGCCATCATCTTTCAGAGCGACCTCTGGTCATGTGACTTTTTACAGCAGCCATGTAAAAGTGTGTCCATATAAAATCTAAACAGTGCAATTTTTCTAGTTCACAACTGTGTAATGAACTCTTTTTAGAGTTGTTTGTGCCTTTTTGTACATTTTGGTCACATGTTACCAATGGAGATTAAACAGGAGAAACTGTGCTTTAATGTAATATCAGATCCTTCTTTTCCTCTATTGCCCCTATACTTCAGCGGGCTATTGTTTTGGGGATTCCCCGCTGAATGCATACACTGTCCAGCGCTAAAGGAGCAGCGCGAACAAAGGGGCGTCCGCGGGAGCGCTGATTGGCTGCTGCGTTATCTGAGGTCTGTAACAGCAGATGGGGTATTCCTCCTCCTCAAACGCCCCCCTCAAACAGCGATTGTTCCCGATGCGAGCACAGAAGCTCGGTCCGAGTTGGAGTAAGTAAAGCATTGGATCGGTTCATAGCATCGCGGATGGTAAATGTGTTCAGTTTAGTGTCGTCTAGTGACCTAAAAGCAGAGATAATATCCTAAATCCTTCAGATTCAGATCTGATCTGAGCGACGGGCATCGTGACATCGGGCATCTGGAGAGCAGAGATCCACGAGAGAGGGGTGGGTGTTTGTGTGCATGTTTTCATACATGTTGTTTGTTACTCACGACTTGTTCAGACTTGGATGCTGATTTGCCCGTGGCATGTGTTTTGCAACTTTGTATCATAACGTGTAATATGAGCAGAAATTCATTGAGAATGTCTTACTGGAAATGTAATATAATATTCAGGCTTCAGATTACAATAGCATCTGTAGACTCGTGTCAAGAGAATAATATGCCACAGTGTTTTAGAGTTGTTTATGTCCCCTGTGAGATATCTGTGTTAGCGATGGGAAAGTAACTGTGGGTTCAAATGACTTGCCAAGGCATTATATTTGGCCAGATTACATAACCAGTCTGGTTTATCCAGAATAGTTCACCCAAAAATGTGAATTCTGTTACAGTTTTTGCACATGTTGTTCCAATCCTGTATTACTTTCTTTCTTCTGTGGAACACAAAAGGAGAAGTTCGTGCTTCTTTTTTTATGTCGCAACAATGAAAGCACATTAACATACTTTTGTTCATCACAGACACATTAAATTGATTAAAAGTGACAGTAAAGACATTTTAAGTGTTACAAAAGTTTCATAAAAGAATGTTAATGGAAAAAACAATGCTTTCCATGCTTTCTTAAAACAGCACAACTATTTTCATCATTAACTAAACAGCAAATCAGCATATTAGAATGATTTCTGAAGGATCATGTGACATTAAAGAGTAGGGATGTAACGGTATCAAAACTTCACGGTACGGTAATACCTCGGTATGAATGGCACGGTACGGTATTTATTGAATCATTTACAGGCAAAACAAAACTAATGAAGAGACTCGAAAAAAGTGCCAGAAGTGTTTATTAAACAGTTTACATGAATACTGAACATATCAATGGCATACAAATTAGCCATCTATCTGTAAACTTTGAAACAGGAACTTCAGTTTTTGAATTTTAATAACAAAAAATTAATAAACCATGTAAAAAAATAAAGTTTCAATTTAGTATTCTTGAAAACTCAGAAAAAATAAAAATAGCAGCCTACTTATTGCAGCTGGCCCATGTGCTGAATAAGTATTTGAGAACACTCACCTCATTCACTCACACACTCACTTATTCAGACAGAGAAACTGAAATGCATCCACACATCCGATTTAAAACCCGCTTTTACGCCCGTTTCACACATACTCCGTATACAGTGCGTATGCAGTTCGTGTGTGTTACGTACGCGGTGCAGAAGCAGCACTTTTCCTAGTTTTAAACTTAGCCAAAAAGCGAAGTGTTGACTGTAAAAGGCAAGGCAAGGCAAGTTTATTTATATAGCACATTTCATACACAATGGTAATTCAAAGTGCTGTACGTAAAAGGAATTAAAATCATAGTAGCATAAAAATCATACAAATTTATAATAATCACAACAATAAAAACAAAATTTAAGAACATTTAAGATGATTTAAAAAAAAAAACACACAGTAGACTTCATTTATATGCATTTATGGTGTAATCACCACATTTCCGTGTCAATACATGTTCATTTTACAGCTAACAATGCGCTGTCACTTTAATTCAGGGCTGCAGCACAGCAAAAAATAGACTCGGTGCGGAAACGATCGCTGCACTGCTGCAAACGCACCGCTTCTGGGACGCACTGCCGGACAGCAAACACGTGCAGTGTGAAACGCTCTAATCCGTTAACATGGGTGCGGAAAGAAATACGCAACGCATACGCACTGCAGACGGAGTATGTGTGAAACAGGCGTTAGTTTCGACCATTTCCATCTCTTTTCCTTCGCTGCTGCTAGCAGCACCTTCCATTTACGCATTATTGGATCTGTAGCGAAAACAGACCGCAAAGGATGATGGCCACGCCGGGGCTGATGGGAATTGTAGTTCCCGCAACCTCCCGTTCGCTCCATTCGCCTGAGCAAACTTTTCTCAGAAGACCTATCGTTTTATCGAGTCATGCGACCACGGTAGTATCGAAAAAATTTGCTATTGCGGTACGACGGTATTTACAATACCGTTACATCCGTATTAAAGAGTAATGGCTGCTGAAAATGCAGCTTTGCCATCACAGGAATAAACTGTATTTTTAAATATATTAAATTGAAAACTGTTATTTTAAATTGTAATATTATTTCACACTTGAATTGTTTTTAAAATGTGTTTACTTGATGATATCTTTAGAAAACATTATACTGAAAGAAATAATTGAAAATTCTGTGTTTGGTGGCGAAGCGCTGTCTCATAAATTATGGACAATTCTGTGTTTGCTGGGAAAGCGTTGTCTCATAAATGACAGAAAATTCTGTGTTCAGCGACAAAGTGTTGTCTAATAAATAACAAAAAATTCCATGCTTGGCAAGAAATTATCTCATAAATAACGAAAAATTCAGCATTTTGCTAAGAACCGTTGTCTCATAAGTAACGAAACAATTCTGTTGTTTGGCGAGGAAGCGTGTCATAACTAACAGAAAATTCAGTGTTTAGCGGCAAAGTGTTGTCTCATAAATAACGGCAAATTCAGTGTTTGGCAGAAAAGCGTTGTCTCATAAATGACAGAATATTCTGTGTTTTGTGGCAAAATGTTGTCTCATAAGTAACAGAAAATTCAGTGTTTGGTGGGGAAGCATTGTCTCATAAATAACAGAAAATTATGTTTGGCGAGAAATTGTTATCTCAAAAATAACGGAAAATTCAGCATTTTGCTAAGAACCGTTGTCTCATAAGTAACGAAACAATTCTGTTGTTTGGCGAGGAAGCATGTCATAACTAACAGAAAATTCAGTGTTTAATGGCAAAGCGTAGTCTCATTAATAATGGAAAATTCCATGTTTGGTGGCGAAGCGTTGTCTGATAAATAACGAAAAATTCTATGTGTAGTCGGGGGAGCATTGTCTCAAAATAGCAGAAAAAAATCTGTGTTTGCTGGCAAAGCGTTGTCTCAAAAATAACAGAAAATTCCGTGTTTGGCGACGAAGCGTTGTCTCATGAATAACTGAAAACTCTATGTTTGGCGGCAAAACATTTTCTCATAAATGATGGAAAATTCCATGTTTGGTGGCAAAATGTTATCATAAATGACAGAAAATTTTGTGCACGGCAGCAAAGTGTTGCCATAAATAACAGAAAATTACGTGTTTGGCAGGGGAGCATTGTAAATAATGGAAAAATCTGGTGTTTGGCGGGGAAGCAGTGTCTCATAAATAACAGAAAATTCTGTGTTTGGCGGTAGGGCTGGGCGGTATGACCGAAATTTTATTTCACGGTATGAGAAATTTTATTTCACGGTAACGATATCTTTCACGATATAGTTTATATAGGTAGTTATTCCAGAAAATGTACAAAAGGGCTTTATATAATAAACTAGAAGCTAAAGTTTGATAACAAACTTTAAACGTTGGCTTGGAGAGCCAACCTGGGCAGCCTTGGGGCAAAAGAGCCAGAGCACATGTGTGTCCGAGTTCTGGCTTCTAAATGAAACACTGTAAAAAAAAAAAAAAAAAAAGTCTTTGAATTGAGATCTGTTATCCTGTGGCCCCCTCTTGAGGACAGCATTAGCATTATTAACCACAGTAACATTTCACAGCATTCCAGAGCGCGAGCCGTCAGCTCAAGTTCTCATGAAAGCAGACGCGAGGCTTTAAGTGTTACATAAAGCAGCTAGCAAACACCTGAATGTAGCTGTTGATGTGTTCTAATGGGTGAATGGACTGAAATCGCTGGAATATTTACATTTTAAAGGCAGTCAAATTCGTGCAAATGATGTAGTTTTGTGGGCACGTACACAGAATATACGCAATGAAGAATCTGCTTTTGGTTTTGAATAAAACAGCTCACAAACAGCTGAATTTAGCTCTTGGTGTGTTCTTATGGGTGGATGGAATGAAATAGCTGGAATCTTATTATTTAAGGGCGGTATAATGCGTGCAAATTAGTTTTGTGAGTACACAGAATGTATGCGCTGAAGCAAAGGTGAAAGTAGGTAAGAGGTCACCGCTCTTGAGTGGAGTGGAATTGCTCCTTTAGAGGGGGCATTTGTTCTCAGCCAATGCAAGTCTATAGGAAATTTTTCATGTAAAAAAAATTAATAATAAATAAACTGTAATTCTGATCAGTCTAAAAAGATATAGCAACAATCTCGTGGCCAGGGCCCAGGTCTCTGCCAAGTTTGGGGCTTCTGCACGTGAGTTGGCCACACCCACTTATTTACATTTCGCGGTATACACGGAATAAAAAATTATTTTACGGTACACATTTCATTCCGCGGTAACGATATATACCGTCATACCGCCCAGCCCTAGAAAGGAAGTGTTGTCTCATAAATAATGAAAAATTCCTTGTTTAGCGGGAAAGTGTTTTCTTATAAATAACAGAAATTCAGTATTTGGCAGAAAAGTGTTGTCTCATAAATAACAGAAAATTCTGTGTTTGGTGGCAAATTGTCTCATAAGTAACGGAAAATTCTGTGTTTGGCAGGAAAGCATTGTTTAATAAATAACGGACAATTCTGTGTTTTGCGGGAAACGTTGCATAAATAATGGAAAATTCTGTGTTTGGCGGGAAGTGTTCTCATAATTGACAAAAAATTCTGTGTTTGATGGCAAAGCATTGTCTTATAAATGATGGAAAAAAATTTGTTTGGTGGCGAAGAGTTGTCTCTTAAATGATGGAAAATTTAATGTTTGACGGCAAAGTGGTGTCTCATAAATTACGGAAAATTCCATGTTTGACTGGAAAGCATTGTCTCATGGTATTTAAACCAACAGCATCATTGTTAGTGTGATAACTTGTGATTCAGACTGAAATTGGTAGTTACTTTATATATTTCTTTGTCTCCAATGAAAATAGTTCTAAAAGAGGCCAAAGCATCAACCTTTGTGAGTCACCAAGGACACAGACAAGCAAAGTGATGCAAATAGTGAAATGTCCCACTGCTGTTGGACTACTGTAAATAACAGTACTCCTGGACCAATCAGATTTGAGGACCGGGACTAAGCATTGAGTGCTTTTAAGTGCCTACTACAAATAATGCAATTCTTTCAAATCTTCTTGAGCCATATGGAAACTTTCCATGATGGTGGTTAAATGATAACAGATTTCTCATTTTTGGGTGAACTATCCCTTTAACAGTGATGCTCACACCTTCAGGTGACACATTTGAGTGTGAGCAAGTCAAGGAAACATCTGAAGAGAGTTCAAGCATGAAGAAAATCAAGGGGAAGAATGAGATTCCTTTTCTTCATCTATAAACATATTTTCTAAACTAAATCATTTGTTTTGAAAAATGTGGATTCCTTTGGTGTTCCAGATAAGTTACCAGACTCTCCTTAGTGTTTGAGATCCAAGTTCCCAGTCAGATGTGGACGTCACATTTTCCATGCAGCGGATTGTGAAGTAGCTATGTCTTCTTTGTCATACCTCATAACTCATGAGGGTTTCAGAAACACAGCAGCAGCCATCAGTAAACACTCCGACAACTGCGGCAGTGCAAGCTGTTAAACACATGAACGAAGGGAAGGAAGAAGAAAAGGAAGAGGGGAGCAGACGTGTGACTTTCAGCATTGTTGTTGTTGGTTCGCAAATGTTTTCCAGGTTGCCGTGGCAATTTTAACAATAGCCGAGCTATAGTGTTTGTGATGAGATGCTGGTTGGGGGAGGTGAGGGAATGGATGTAGGCCAGGAAACATCAAGCGGAGATCTTGGCCTGGATCTTAAAGACCGAGGTTAGTGAGCGGTTGCTTTGGAATTGAACAACAAGGGGGAACTTCCAAGCCGTGGGAAGGAAGAAAACGGACAGAATGGTGACCGTGCTTGGTTTAAAGTCATTGCAAACAATAGCGTGAACAAACACAAAATGATACTGATAGAATTTATTGCTTAAATAGTAACATGGAAAAAAGAGATTTGGTTAGTGTTGGATGCTGAAGCCAAATAGACCACCACTTCCATTCTGTCTGCCCCACTTCCACGGTCTTCCCAGCATCGAAACACATGTACAACTTCAGTGCCAAGCCACCAGACCGTCTGCGTTTGAAAAACATGTAATTATTCATAATTAGGCACTTTTATAGATGCTGAGTTGATCTTTTGGAGAACTGGCAGATTGGCTAGTTTTGGATAGTCAAAAGCCTGTGTAAAAATAGTTCTCCTGCTCGTTTTCTTTCATTTTTCATAGACTCCCCTGACACATTTAATGCTAGAGTGCACAGTTGCGTAAGCTTGGAAAAGTACATGGCTCTCGAAACGTGGTGCTCAAGTAGTTTGATGGCTGCTCCAGTGAAAAGCATGTAAAAAGTGCCTTGTATTGCAGAGACTGAAGCAGGCTCGTGTTGGATTGAACACTGGAGTTTTTTTCTTCTTTCTTTCTTATCTATGTTTTCCTAACTGACATATAACCGAAGAGCTTGACTAAAGGAGGCATTCAAAATAGAAGAAAAAGTTCAGATAAGATTGTGAAATGTGTTTTTCTTTTCCTTGTTCAGCATGTCTTGGATTGACTTCTTGGTCTGTATGTGTAGTACTGTGCACTAGAGCTGGGTTTTGACACAAATTTCACAATTTGATTCGATATAAACACACAATCAGACACTTTTCTCCGAATTGTGATATAAATTGCGAGATATAAAATCACAATTAAGATTTTTTTTAGAATTGCATGGTATAAACTCAAAATTGCTAGTTTGTCTTATACTTCTGACTTATAAACGCGCAATTCTGACTTTTTTCTCAGAATGGTGATATAAACTTGCAGTTGTGAGTTATGAAGTCAGAATTGCAAGATTTAAAGTCACAATTCATACTTTTTTTTCACAAAATTGCGTGGTATACACTTAAAATTGCGAGTTTATATCTCACAATTCTGACTTTATTTCTCAGAATTGAGAGTATATTTCTCATAATTGTGAGTTTATTTCTCTGAACTGCGACTTTGAATTGTGACTTTATTTCCCAGAATTGAGACTTTATTACCCAGATTTGTTGGATGGGATGTGTGCTTTCGTTATTTACCTTTCATTAACTGAAAACAAGCTAGACTAATCAATTTAAGAATTTATATAGTTTCCAGCCCTACTGTACACCTTGTATTACTAAGAAATAATTTTCCATGTTTTTGAAAAAAGTTGTTTTTGAACTGTTGTGCTGCTTAATATTTTTCGTGGAAACCCTAATACATTTTTATCAGGAATCTTAGGTGAATAGAAAGTTCCACAGAACAGCATTTATTTGAAATAGAAATCGTTTGTAATATTATAAATGTCATTACTATCACTTTTGTTCAATTAAATACTTTCTTTAAATATAAAATAAAAATCCTGCTGACCACAAACTTTAAAACAGTAGCGTACATGTGCATTTGTATATATTCTGATACCATTATGCCAATAGCTAAAAACCAAAACAAATCATTTTGAATGCTAACTAAATATATCACAATATTATAAAGTTTGAAAAATGGATATCACATTCAGAATTGGCACCGATATATCATACATCCATAATCTAATCAACACCTGTCATCCGATGCCTATTATCTGCTGGCAATGACTGTTGGATGCGTATCAGAGACTAATAGCTCTTCTGTAGTTCTGGCAGGACTATATTTGGGATATGAAATATTAATGTCAGAATAAGCTGCTCTGGGTCGATTGGTATTGAATATTTCATCATCTCCTGATTGCGCGCAGCGAGTGGTGTGTATGAAAGATGTGGGAGGGGCCCCACACACACACACACACACACACACTTGTGCGCTCTAACAGCTCTGCATACTTAACAGTATACGCTCTGGGTCAGGAGATGGTGGTGTTGATAAGAAAACATGCCCATACAAGAAAGAGACCATATTGTTTGCTCGTGGGATAATGATCTTGTAAAAGGATAATCGGGAGTTTTGTCAGGGATTGAATGAGGCCATTACCGCTTCCATTCGGGGTCTCAGTAGGACACCTGTGCTCTGTTTATGTGTGTTAGTGTGTGTGTTGAACTCTTGAGTTACATGCGTCCACTAAGTAGTTCTGCTAAAGTGTTTCTAAGTGCTCATAAAGTTCATATATCTATTGTTGGTGGAAGATTAATGGCAGCATGCATGAAGACATTGCTGAACTCGAGAGAGACAGACACAGGGAGATAAAGGGAGGAGGAGGAGGGCAGTGAAACCACCATTGGGGAAGTCTGACTCTGAAACCTCATGTCAGTTTCCGCTGTGCAGAGAGGAAGAGTTTAGGAGAACGCGTGTCACATGGCTTCAGCACTGGTTTAGCATTTAAAGACCACCAGACGACCAGCTGCAAAAGAGCTGTTTACAACAGAAAGAAGGTAATGTGCGTTCAGTTAAATCTTATATCTAGTTCAGGAAATCCGATGAGATAGTGAGACAGTAAATGGGAAGTACTACTCTTTGGAGTTAAATCAGTCTTGTGACATTTAGATGTGCTGGTATAGTATTTCAGACGAAGAGGAATAAATGTTGGAAGGTTTAAGGTTGTTCTTTGAAGTAACTTTTATGCCATTTTATCTTGTAATACAGAGGACAAATGAATGTTTTCTCCTGTGTTTTATTGTGTTTAAATGGATGGAAGTTGACTCACAAATGAGCATTCTCTCCTTATTTACTCATCCTCGTGTCATTCCAAACTTGTATGCATTTCTGTCTTGTGGTACACACAAAGAAATATATTTTCAAGAATGTTAGTAATCCGACTGTTTTGAATCCTATTGACTTCCATTGTATTTTTGTCCATACAATGAAATTCGATTGTCAATTGTTTTCAAAATATATATTTTTTATCCCTTTTACAAAACAGAACGTCAAACATGTTTGAAACAATATGAGGGTGTCCAAAATGGTGACAGAATTTTCATTGTGAATAAATTATCCCTTTAACGCTGGTTCGTAAAGTTGTGAAACCACATACTAGGCAGATAGACGCTGCTATTTCCTCACTTTCAGTTCCTTTAACATTTGGCTCAGTGTGAAAATGTGTCTTTAAAAACCTTGTTTTGTTAAAGTTAGATGTGGTTTGACACCTATTTTTTTTTTTTGTTTTGTTGGCATGACTTATACTGAACGTTTTGAATGAGATACAATAAAACAGCAACAGCTAGGAGTCAGATGTTGAGTAGTTGTAACAGCGGGGTAACAGTACCCCTGTTGTCCTGCACCTGTCCCTGTCTCCGGAAGCCTCTGTAAAGCCTTTCCAGCTGGTGAGGAAGGAAGCCTTAAGTAGACCAGTTTGTATTGTGCCAGCCCAGGGGAACCTCCAAACATGAGTATATGTGTCAGCCATTGAGCTGGAGAGCCGGTTGTATAGTTCACTGTACTCTTTCATCTTTGAAATTTTAAAATAAAACAAAAATGCAACATTTTCTTTGAATAATTCACACTATGGTGAAGGATTTAGGCTGAATAGCATTCATGTAGCATTTCTGTTGGCTGTTGGGGAACTAATGGTTATGAATTACATATTAGAGGTTTCTTCCACCTCTGGTTTCATCTGTAATGAATCACTAGGGACAGTACTGTATTATCCTATAGCGATGATTGTATTTCAATCAATGGCATTCCTAAAAACATAAATATATTGATCATCGTTATGACTGAGCATCAGTCATAAGCCGTTTACATGTTAAAAGTCGGATCAAATTTAAGGTATATGTTGGGGGGTGAGCCATTCTCTATAGAGATTTTTATTTGAACAAAAAACTGTAGTGCAACATGACTCATCAGTAAAAAAAAAAAAAAATACATTAATTTAAATGCTAATTTTATCAAGCACTACTCTTCAAAAGTTTAGGGTTGGTAAGATTTTGTAACAAAAATCTTTTTTGGCCACCAAGGCTGGGTTTATGCTACCAGTCAAAAGTTTTTGAACAGAGATTTTTAATGCTTTTTTAAAGAAATATCTTCTGCTCACCAAAACTGTTTTCCATTTAAATATATTTTAAAATGTAAGTTATTCCTGTGATTTTAAAGCTGAATTTTTAACATCATTACTCCAGTCACATGATCTATCAGAGTCATTCTAATATTCTGATTTGCTGCTCAAAAAACATTTATTATGTAGGTTTCTTTGATGAATAGAAAGTTCAGAAGAACAGCATTTGAAATAAAAATCTTTTGTAACGTTATAAATGTCTTTATCATCACATTTATTTTAAAGCATCCTTGCCAAATAAAAGTAATAATTTCTATAATTTCTTTCCAAAAAAAAAAAAAAAAAAAAATTATACAGACTCCAAGCTTTTGAATGGTATAGTATATAATGTTACAAAAGCTTTTTATTTCAAGTAAATGCTGATCTTTGGATCTTTCTATTCATCAAAAAGTCCTGAAAAAAATGTACTTAACTGTTTTAAATATTGCTAATAATAATGATAATAATAATAAATGATTATTGAACAGCCAATCAGCATATTAGAATGATTTCTGAAGGATCATGTGACACTCAAGACTAGAGTAATAATGCTGAAAATTTGCTTTGATCACAGGAATAAATTACATTTTAAAATATATTCAAATGGAAGGCAGTTATTACAAATAGTAAAAATATTTCAAAATGTTACATTTTTTGCTGTACATTGAATCAAATAAATGCAGGCTTAGTGAGCAAAAGCGCTCAGAACATTAAAAATCTTAAACAATCTTTAAAAACTTTTGACTGGTAGTGTATTTAATCAAAAATGCAACAAAAGAGTAATATTATAATATAATATTTGAATATTTTTAGTGTGTGATTTATTCCTGTGTTGAGATTATCTGCACCGATATTAAGCATTTTTATGGTTATCGGTATTGGTCATTTTTTAAAAACCAATTTGTCGATATAATACTTTTAAAGCATTTTTAAAAAGTTTTTGTCAGAGTCCTTGTTATTCTTAATTTTAACATTAATTTTCATTTTTACACCAGACATATATATCGGTTCAAAATATCGGTTCTGGTCTTCAAAAATAATTTTAATAGGCTGATTTGCTCTTCATCAAAAACAGTTGCTGATGAATATTCTTGTGGAAAAAAGTATACTGTAGGTAAACTCAAAGCTAACACACATGGACTAAACTTGACAAAACTTATGATTTCATGGGGTCTTTAAATTTGTTGATGAACTGTTTTTGTCTGTTTCAATCCCCTCATTCATACCAGCATGTGCTGCATGTCTATTCTGGTCACATCCTCATGAATAGTTTACTTTCAGCTGTGACTTGCAGATGTCGACATCACATGGGTTTGTGTGATATAGAACAGAGCATCAGTCTCTTGTCAAGAGATATCGAAAACACATGAGCTGATATGCATACTTTATTTTGTTTGTTTTAAGGGTTTGTTGTTCTCTTACATTCCTCATGCTGTGACCTAGATACCGAAGAGTTAATTCTTTGATGTTGAAACAAGAAGCAGAAACATTCTCTCTCGCTTTCTCTGTTCTCCTCTCTGTTCCTCTCTCTCTATCTCTCTAGAGTCCTTCCATGCAGTCGTGGCTGGGATAAAATGGATGACAGAATTGACGGTGTGCGGGTTGGGGAGAACAAATTTATCAGCAAGTGAGTATAAATCTTACACCAAAATCTTACTGAACCCAAACTTTCAAACGGCAGTCAATAAGGTAAATTTTCAGGTTTTATTAATAATGATACTTAACTTGAATATGCATACATTCATATCCAAATAAGTGTATGAGCAAATACAGTTGAAGTCAAAAGTTTACATACACCTTGCAGAATCTGCAAAATGTTAACTATTTTGCCAAAAATTTTACCTAGTATGACAAAATGCATGTTATTTTTTTCTGTAGTACTGACCTGAATAAGAAATTTTACATAAAAGACGTTTACATATAGTCCACAAAAAAAAATGATCCAAGAAAAAGTTCAAAAGTTTACATACACTTGATTAGTAAATACTGTGTTGTTACCTGAATGATCCACAGCTGAGTTTTTTTTTTTTTTGTTTAGGGATAGTTGTTAAAAAGTTCCCTTGTTTGTCCTGAACAGTTAAACTGCCTGCTGTTCTTCAGAAAAATCCTTCAGGTCCCACAAATTCTTTGGTTTTTCAGCATTTTTGTGTTTTCGAACCCTGTCCAACAATGACTGTATGATTTTGAGATTCATCTTTTCACATTGAGGACAACTGAGGGACTCATATGCAACTATTACAGAAGTTTCAAACGTTCACTGATGCTTCAGAAGGAAAAATAATCCATTAAGATCTGGGGGTGAAAACTTTTGAACAATGAATATGTGTAAAAAAAAAAATTCATATTTGTTTATTTAGTATGGCCCTTCAGAAGCTACAGAAGATACTTACATGTTCCTCAGAAGACAAAAAAAGTTTAATTTACAGCGATCTTCATATTCAAATTGTTTTTCCCCATGGCTTTTAATGCATCGTGTTTTTTCCTTCTAAAGCATCAGTGAGTGTTCGAACCTTCTGTAATAGTTGTATATGAGTCCCTCAGTTGTCCTCAGTGTGAAAAGATGGATCTCAAAATCACACAGTCATTGTTGGAAAGAGTTCAAATACACAAAAATGATGAAAAACCAAAGAATTTGTGGGACCTGAAGGTTTTTTCGTAAGAACAACAGGCTGTCTAACTGTTCATGGCGTATATATAAATATATGTAAACGTCTTTTATGTGAAATATCTTTTTCAGGTCCGTACTAAATAAAAGATAACATGCATTTTGTATGATCCCTCTTATTTTGGTAAAATAATTAACGTTTTGCAGATTCTGCAAGGTGTATGTAAAATTTTTACTTTAACTGTAAATCACAACTTTTAAAATGCATTTTTTATTTAATTGTTCTTTCTTTCTTTTTTTCAAATATTACATAAAATGTTAAAGAAGACAGTTTTTTTTTCTTAGGAACAACATTCTCTCTCATTTAAAGACCTACAATCTCTACTATGACGGAAAGAACCTGCAGCTACGCCACAGATTGGTAAGAAAGAGTTTTACACTCAATGTGTGGCAGGTGGGGAAGCATTTGACCCCTTCTGTGCTTTCTCAATTATTCACTATTGTCTGGGGAGTAATAACTGTCTGTGACTGGAGGGGTTGTGTGTGGGGGGGTGTTCACACAGGGCTCCTTTTGTGTCTGTAAATGCTGCTTGCTCAGGTGCTCTGGCTGTGCCAAATTACTGACAGATTTACATATGCTAAATGTATCATTTATCAGCCTCATTTATTTTCATTCTCATTTATTCGATCTAATTATTAGCTCCATTATGTATCATCATGTGTTTTTGTCAGGTAACAAACTCAAGTGTGAGTATATATGTATGTTTTATATATTGTGCCCGCAGGAAGAGGAGGAGCTGATCATAGAAGGACTTCTCAATATCTCATGGGGTTTGCGTCGACCAATCAGGCTTCAGATGCAGGATGACCACGAGCGAATCAGACCTCCTCCCTCCTCTACCTCCTGGCATTCGGGGTGTAACCTTGACAACCAGAGGTCAGACAATAAAGCAAACACACACATATATTTTAATGAGCTCGTTAACTTCCTATATATTCAGTATATGTCAGTATACTGATGTAGAGAGAAAGAAAGTACACGAGAAGAATCAGCATATATATTCTAAGCACAAATCCAAGAAATGGTTTATTTTGCTTCTCAAGTACATATACCCTGTTTAAGAGGTCTCTTATGCTCATCAAAGCTGCATTTATTTTATTTGAAAAAAGAAAAATAAGCAGGTACATAATGAAATATTTTAGAGTTTAAAATAACTGTTTTCTTTTTTAATATATTTTTTAAATGTAATTTATTCCTGAATTTTCAGCATCATTACTCTAGTCTTGAGTGTCACATGATCTTTCAGAAATCATTCTGATATGTGACCCTGGACCACAAAACCAGTCATAAGGTTAAATTTGACAAAACTGAGATATATACATCATATGAAAGTTCAATAAATAAGCTTTCTATTGATGTATGTTTTGTTAGGATAGGACAATATTTGGCCGAGATACATCTATTTGAAAATCTGGAATCTGAGGATGCAAAAAATCACAATACTGAGAAAATCACCTTTAAAGTTGTCCAAATTAAGTTCTTAACAATGCATATTACTAATCAAAAATTACATTTTGATAGGTTTACAGTAGGAATTTTACAAAAAATCTTTAATGTAACATGATCTTTACTTAATTTCCTAATGATTTTTGACATAAAAGAAAAATCAATAATTTTGACCCATACAATGTATTTTTGGCTATTGCTACAAATATACCCCAGCGACTTAAGACTGGTTTTGTGGTCCAGGGTCACATATGATGAGAAAAAGAGACATTTATTATTATCAGTGTTGAAAAAAGTAGTTACAACTTGTGGAAGTAAAAGTCTTTATCAACTTAAATGTCTTTAATGTCACTTTTGATCAATTAAATTTGTGAATTAATATATTTTATAGTGCTGGGCAATGATTAATCGTGATTAATCATGATTAATCGCAGCCAAAATAAAAGTTTTTTTTTATTTTATTATTATTTTGGATGTGATTAATCATTGCCCAGCACTACTTTTTTAGAAAATATCTTACTGACCACAAACCTTAAAAGGTAGTATATATGACTGATAAATACAGATTAATAATTTTTTGCAGTACAAAATGTTCAGCCATTAAACATCACTTCAAAAAACAAAATTGTTATTAATCAGTTCTTATTTTGTAGCTTATCAACCAAAGCATACGAATATTACCATCATCACAGAAACCAAGATTCATTTCATGAGCCCAGTTCTTTAAACTCAAGTAACCTTGACACCATAGCAGCTGAGAGCCTGCTTTGTTTCCTGATTTTGTTGCCATAGCAACTCTATCCTTGTGATGACCATGCTTTTGGCATTCCATCAGCTGAAATGTTTTGGACGTGTGTGATATAAATAATTCACGCGTTTCTAATGTTTTGTGGTTTTGATCTCTTCTTGTCTATTTTTGCCTCATGGTTCTAAATGGGGACTTCAAAAGAAGAACTATTTATATCTGAGCGCTCCAATCCCAATATTGTTTTCAGCACCTACTGGGGGTCGGTAAACAGTGTGAAAAAGCTGAGAAACTGAGCACTTGCAGGCCAGAATGTAATTGATTATGTTAGCTTAACAAGCGGTTGCCAGACTAATCTGATTTTACATCTGGTATGTGTTTACATGCATGACAGAACAATTATGACTGGAATTCATTTAAAAATTGTTTTGGTATCAGTTGGACAAATAAGATTCATTTGGACGATTCTAGGATTTCAGCATTAATATGGACTGATGCTGTTATCGGGTTTCAAGTGCTTTAAGATCTTTAAGCATATGCATTAAAAGAAGTTATGTTTTATTAATCACTTAGATCATAGTTGGACAAAATAAGGAAATACATGGTTTTAAAAGTTTTTTAACAGTTATAGCGCCACCTGTGGTCTAATCTCCATAAAACTTTACATGCTTGTTTAGAATCATCTGACACATGTGCTCTTAGCTAGTTTCGTAAAGTTTTGAGTTTTCGTTTATAGGCTTTTGGGTATATTTGGACACACCCCTTTTCTAACACTCGCATTAGCCTATAGCTACCCAAAGGGTAAAGTTTTTTTTTTTTTTTTTTTTTTTTTTTTTTGATAATTGTTGATCTAGAGCAGTGGTTCTCAAACTGGGCGATGGAAGGGGGTACGCAAACTAAATGCTGAGCTTTGCCATTCTTTTAATTCTACCCCAATTTAAAGTAACATTAAAATTGAGCATGTATTTCTGAGAAGCAAAATGATGCTTTTATTTTAAAACAGGAAATGGGGAGTGTGGTAAACAGTCAAATTACATCAAATTACCTCATCTTTTGCGGTCTGACTGTATCCACACCAGCAGCGTGCGTATGACAGGATGCCCTCAGAGTATGCTGCTTTAGCAAATCGCGCTGTTGTTCATTGTGTCTTTAAAGTAGATTTTTAGCACTTAATAGCAAAGAACAAATATTGATACAGACTGTACATAAAGATCGATTTAAGAAACTCTCTTCGATACAGAAACATGCCCTGTGCAAGTTATTTTTCATGTTTAAAATGCAGTTTTCTCTGAATATCCAAACAATTGCAAATGTTGATTTTATATAACCGTTCAACAAAAAGGTAATGTTAAGTGAGCATTTTACATCTTAAATGTAGCCTATATTTTAAACACAATATTGTCAATATTGTTTGTTATATTTTCAACAAAACAATAGTTTCAACGAAATCCGCAACAGAACTGGTGTGTGTCTCCAAGCAACAGTGGTGTTTCGCTAATGACGAAATCTGCAGCTTTGAACGATTTGGAGAGTCAGTGAACCACAGCCATTTGCTTCCTTACCGAATTAATGAAAGATGCGACGCCTCACTGACTTGCCGCCACCTACTGGCGATTTTAGTTGTAAATCTAATAAAAAAAAATCAAAACATTGAGAAAAATCAACTTTAAAGTTGAAAATGAAGTTCTTAGCAATGCATATTACTAATCAGTAACTAAGTTTTAATATATTTACGGTAGAAAATTTACAAAATATCTTCATGAAACATGATCTTTATTTAATACCCTAATGATTTTTGGCATAAAACAAAATGTATTAGTTTGACCCATACAATGTATTTTTGGCAATTGCTACAAATATACCTGTGCTACTTAAGACTGGTTTTGTGGTCCAGGGTCACATATTAAAAATTCACTTAATAGAATGTTAAGAATATGACATAAAAGATGCCTCTATAAAAGGTAAAAATTCACGTGTAAATCAATTTAAAGAAGGAAATTTGATCCCTTAATGGAAAAGGTGTGAGTGCAGTCTAAGTGCGACTGTTGGAAAATGCATGCTTGAACCCCTAGTGACATCTGTTGTCATTTTGGTTATTGAAGGATGCATTAAATAGGGTGACCATACGTTCTCTTTTCCTCGGACATGTCCTCTTTTTGGACATTCCTAAATCGCCGAAAATGTCCGGGATTCAGCTTTTGCTTTTTACAGTCACCATTTATTGTGTGCGTTTTTGCATTAAAGCCTTGCGCGGGACTGTTTTGTCTTTAAAGTAGATTTTTAGCACTTAATAGCAAAGAACAAATATTGATACAGACTGTACATAAAGATCGATTTAAGAAACTCTCTTCGATACAGATACATGCCCTGTGCAAGTTATTTTTCATGTTTAAAATGCGAGCAAGAACGCAGTTTTCTCTGAATATCCAAACGATTGCAAATGTTGATTTTATATAACCGTTCAACAAAAAGGTAATGTTAAGTGAGCATTTTACATTTTAAATGTAGCCTACATTTTAAACACAATATTGTCAATTTTTCTTAATCCCGCTCCCGCAAACATTCTAATATTGAATGTATCACGGGGTCGCTATCAATATGCGGAATATTTAAATTGCTTTGGATGCAGCTCATGTTGGATGTAGAGTTGCTAAATCCGCAATTTTTTTCCACGGAATCGGGCTGATTTTAAACTGTTGCGGCAGGTTGGTTTTCAATTTTGGAGTTGACTTCACAGTTACGTCACTTGCAGCTGCGCGCGCATAGTGGTTGCAAGAAAAAACACTTGTAACAAGAGAAGGTAAATGGATAAAATCCATAAAGTAAGAGAAAAAATATATTTTTGTGCCTTTTGATGTCAAAATTGGAATGCAAATAATTTTTTTATAGATTACTATCATCAAAGACGCGATTTGAAGATAAACGCAGATGTTTAAACGAACATACTATGGATGAAAACTGCTATGATTGCTCTACTTTTAAAGCATGCTTTAAAACTACTTTTAAACAATAGGTCTACATAATATTCACATATGTGACCCTGGACCACAAAACCAGTCATAAGGTTAAATTTGACAAAACGTCTAGGTTACGAAGGTAACCCACGTTCCCTGAAGGAGGGAACGGAGACGTTACATGGGATCTCGCCTGAGAGACCGATCATCTCTGAGCCTTATATAAAAAGGCCAATTGCAAATTGGCGAGTGGACGTGCGCGTCGGCCACTCCCCCGTACATACGGGTATATAAGATGGCGGCGCGCATCACTCAAACAGGTTTTCGCTGAAGAGCCGTCAAGCCGGCGTCAGCGCGACGCCAGGGGCGTGGCAGGGGAATGTAACGTCTCCGTTCCCTCCTTCAGGGAACGTGGGTTACCTTCGTAACCTAGACGTTCCCCTTCAGTCGAATCACTTCGACGTTACATGGGAACTAGCCCTATGGAAAAGGCCACGACCCTGACGCCGCGTTACGCAACAACTTCACGTGCTGACAAGTATATGTGCCGACAGGCGAAGTGTAACGTAACCTTCCCAACGCCCTGAGGCCCAACAAGGGGGCCCTTCCAGGGATGCCAGTTGTACTGAAGCATGGGTTGGGGGGGCGGCACATGAAATCTTTACATGTGGAAATGAGAATAATTCAATATATCCATAAAGGTTTTTAGGGATACACGAGGGAAACAGCGGTCTCCTCCGCTGGAATAATAAAAAACTAAGCCACAACCTGCGGGGCGAAGGAGACCCAGGCAGGATCACAGTGCAGGGCTACTCCGCGCCTAGCCCTGACTGCGGGGCAGGAGGACCCAGGGTTCGCCGGAGGGAACATTCTGGGAAATAGCGCACGGATCCATGTGGGAATGGCGCCGCAAGCCGACACCAGCCGGTCTTCCCGCTCACCTGTGAGTCCTTATATTAGGACACGGGAGAACGGCCTCTACGCAAGGTTGTAGAACCAAGCGAAGGTGGGGTGTCGCCCAGCCCGCAGCTTCCGGTTTTTACATCTGCTGGTGAGGTGCCATGAACCAAGGATCACGGCTGTCCCTGAGTATAACAGGGAGAAGGCATCTACCACCCAGTTAGCCAACCTCAGTTCGGGGAGCATTCCCTTTCTGCTGAATCCCGAGGCAGATGAAGCTGCTGGTGCGGCTGAAGTGCCGAGTGATTCAAGTTTCACATATTTAACGACACAACATCGCAAGGCTGGGTCTGCCTCCTCCGGGGCAGAGCTTGCAGGTTCACCACCTGATCGCTGAAAGGCGTGGTGGGAACCTTGGGCACCGGGCCGGGGTCTCGACGGTAACGTGGAAGACGCCGGGCCCGAATTTCTCGACACACTTTGCTGGCAGAGACGCATGTAGGCCCTCTTAATGGGAGCCAGGGCAGTCAGGAGCGCTGTCTTAATGACAGGAATTTTAGCTCGACTGAGGCTAGTGGCTCCGATGGAGCGACCCGCGGCCCTGAAAGGCGACGGGGAGGTCCAAGAGGTATGAGGTGCGTGCTAAGCACCTCCGAGGAACCTGAGCTTGTCGGTACCCCACCCTCTTAAAGGAAGCCAGGGCAGTCAGGAGTGCTGTCTTAATGACAGGAATTCTAACTCGACTGAGGCCCATGGCTCCTAAGGAGCAACCCGTGGCCCTGAAAGGCGACGGGGGGTCCCAGAGGGTATGAGGTATTTCTTGACAGAGAAAACTTGTAGGTCTCCTACCCTCTTGACGGAAGCCAGGGCAGTCAGGAGCGCTGTCTTAATGACAGGAATGCTAGCTCGACTGAGGCCCATGGTTCAATAGGAGCGTCCCACGGCTCTGAAGGCGACGGGAAGGTCCCAAGAGGGTATGGGGTGCGTTATGGGCACCTCTGTGAAACCTCACGACCAGAGAATGCTTACCTACTTTGCTCCATCTACTGCATGTGATATGTGGCGAAGCCGCGGCATATACTTGGAGTGTCGAGGGGACAGCCTGCGCTCAAACTCTCCTGCAGGAAGGGAAGCATTACTGCAATCGTGTATCTCTGTGGGTCCTCTCTTTTTAGCGAGAGGAATGCCAGCAAATAGACCTCATCTCAGTGCGTAAGCCTGCCTGGTCAAGGGAGCTCAGTACCGAGTGATAGTTGTATCACGGCCTGTGAAGGCCGGAGAGGTCTGGGGTGTCAACCTTTCGTGCCCTACAGGGAGGGACTGCCGCGAGGGAGAGGTTACTAAGACCTGAGTCCGGGTGGGCCATCCTTGTAGCGCAACCAACAGACTACTCCTCGTCCTCCCTGGACTTGCACAGTGTCTGTGCAAGGAGGCTCGCTGGGGAAGGGCGTACTTGGGCCCCGGAGGTCAGCTGTGTGCCGGCGTTACTCTGAAAGAGGCAGCTGGCAATGAGAGGAATCGGAAGACGAGCGGATGTTGCTGGCCTACCGATATACTCCAATTAGCTGCGTCACGGGGTGGAGTCGCCATCCTGCAGGTGGGTGGACTGCCGTGAGAGCCGATAGACTGCACGGTTGAGTTTTCCTGCTTCAAGAGAATGGCAAGTAGCAAAATCTGCCACATTGGACTCCATGGGAGCAGATGGGGAGGTTGTAAGCCTCCATCGTACATGGCAACCCAACCCGAGGTAAGCCACGGGCTGGCTTGTTGGCCATACTGCGGGAAAACGCCAGTCCGGAGTGAGCCGAGATGCCATGCCCATCATGGGACTCGATCGTGCTGAAGCGGTCTCACATAAAACAAGCTTAGCGGCTCTTAGCGGCTAGAGCTGTCATGTGCCCCAGGAGCCTCTGATTTTGAGAGGGACCGCTGTATTGTGTCTGATTAACTCAGGGACTACAGCACTGACTGCGCGCTCTATTTGTAGTAAGGCGGGCTGTCTTGTCGGACCGAGTCGGCTCCCTGACCGAGGAAACGAATCCCCTCGGCTGGCCTGAAGGACCAGATGGCGGGGGTGCCGAAGCACCAGGTCCCTATGCTCGCACAACGGAACTCACGAGTGGGCTATACAAAGCACCAGCCGAAGAGACGGTTGATGATGCGAACTCCTGTCTGCCGAAGAGGGGACAGGGGAGCTCCCATGGCCTGAAAAAAGGCAGGAAGGAGGGGGACTTGCCAAATGGAAGCACCTCACGCTGAAGAGCTCGACCCCCGGAGCAGACCGCCGAGGGGGTGTGCGTCGGGGGGAAATCGAGACGCGACAGCGGGTGCTCTTCAGGCAGATGGCTGCAACCCAGCCCTGGAGACGGAAACATACCTGTATGTGCTTCGTCGTGAGCAAGTGTGCCGACAGCCTGAAAGGGATCGGAACAGAGCTCCATCCAGGGCGGATATTAACCCACCACACTTAACTGGACACGTGAAGTCGGGACTGAGAGATCCCGACCTCGTCCCGGGGGAGGGACAGGCTGGATCGCGTCCTTCGCCAGTAGGAACGCGACCTCCGCAGGCAGAACAGAGGCACGCCTGCCCGAATAAGAATGTAAGGGGTACCTCTGAGTCTGGGCGGACGCCTGGGCCGGGCCGTACCGTCCGTATCAACCAGCGTAGTGGTATCAAGGGAACGTTGACCGACGTGACCGTGGTGGGGCAGCCTAGGGGGAGACAGGGAAGGGGACAGAACCCAGAAGGATGAGCGTCCTGGGGAAGTGTCTAACTGCACTAAGCAGTGCTTACCTTCTTCCCTGGATCCCGCGCTGGCGAAGACCAGCCGCGAGTCTGGTTCCGAGGAGTGTAAGTGCTGCTCAGGAAGGAAACTCGAGGCCGAAGCCAGAGGTGAGAAATTTGCTCTTTTTGAGAAAATGTGGGTACCGTCGACCGTTGGCCGACGGCAGCATTGAAGCACACAGTGGCTCCCGGCCCTCCACCGGGAGCGGGGAGCGTAGATGTTAGCATCCCCTAAGGAGCAGTCTCAATCACCTCTGGAGGCCCGCGTCAGGGACGTTTCGCAGTTTTCTTGCGAGTGTTTCGGGCCGGTCCCTGTGCCGCGGACGGCGCCACTCTCCTGTGGCTGGCTCTGCGCTTGCGGGCCCTTCTCGCCGACCTGGCGTCGTGGGCCTCCGCAGGGGGGCGAGCCGTAGATGTTGCGGCCGCAGGGGGGCGCCCTCGGCGACGTGCAGGCGGAGGCGGTGCCTCCGGCGGCGGGATGGAAGCATTGCGGCGGGGCAGGATGTGAAACGCCTCCGTCTGTCTCTGGGCTGCCGCGAACTGTTGGGCAAAATCCTCGACAGAGTCGCCGAATAGGCCCCTCTGGGAGATGGGAGCGTCGAGAAAGCGTGCTTTGTCGGCATCTGCCATCTGGGCCAGAGAGAGCCACAGGTGTCGCTCCTGGACCACAGCCGTGGACATCACCTGACCAAGGGCCCGCGCCGCGACCTTCGTCGCACGAAGGGCGAAGTCGGTGGCAGCGCGGAGTTCCTGCATCGTACCTTGGTCAGGACCACCCTCGTGCAGCTGTTTCAACCCCTTGGCCTGGTAGACCTGCAGGGTCGCCATCGCATGCAGGGCCGAGGCGGCCTGGCCCGCAGCGTGAAAAGCGCGGCCCGCAAGGGCGGACGAGCGCTCACACGCCTTGGACGGGAGACGCGGCCGGCCCCGCCAGGTGGCAGCGCCACGCGGGCAAAGTTGCACCGCCATAGCGCGCTCGACCTGGGGAACCGACGCATACCCCCTGGCCGCCCCGCCATCAAGGGTGGCGAGGGGAGAGGAGCTGGGCAGCGGGTGAGATGAAGAGGGCGCCCGCCAGGTCTTAACCAGCTCCTCGTGCACCTCCGGGAAGAATGGCACCGGGGGAGGGCGAGGCGATGCCGCCGGAGCCGTCCCCAGGAACCAGTCGCTCAGCCGAGAAGGATCGGCCGAGGCCGATGGAGTAACCATCAGGCCGATCCCCCTGGCGGCTCGGAGGAGCATAGCCGAGAGCTCGGAGTCTGCCTCCGACGGGGCAGCAACCGCGGAGGGGCGCCACGCCGCCGGAAGAGCGTCCTCACTCCCTGACTCTCCCTCTGACGCAGCGTCAGACATCTCTTCCTCCTGTGGAGCGCCAAAGGAGACGCCCAGCCCGGCTGGCGGGGAGGCGTACTGCTTTGGCATCTCGACGGGGGTATGCTGGCGGGCGGAAGACCGCAGGGCTTTTGGAGCCGGCGGAACGTTCGGCACCGTGACTCGAAATTCCCCCTCGTGCCTCGCCACAGCGGCGGAAAAATTCCGCAGGCCGTGGAGCGCGAAGGGGGGCCTGCCGCGAGCGAGCGGCGAGTCCTCAGCATTCCCATGGTCATGCTTTAGCAATGAATGCATGAACCATCCGTGAAAGCTGCCTCAGCATGTTCGATGCCCAGACATGTGAAGCAGCTTTCATGTCCGTCCAGAGAGGTGAGGAAACTGCCGCACCCAGAAGCGCACGGCCGGAAAGCCATTCTGAAAAGAACGTCTTTACACAGCCTGTAGAAATTGCTCTTTTAGTCCCGGTCTGCCCAGGGAGGAAACCGCGGCACCACTGTGCACTCAATGGGGCTTGCTCGCTGGAAAGCAGGAGGCTTTTATGGCCGTGAAAACGGCCGCCCGCGGACCCCGCTGGCGGCGCCGAGAATTCACTCTTTCAGTAAAGCTTTGTTTCTTATTCGATCGGCGCACGCCAGCAGAGAAGAACAGCAGGAACGTGAAGTCTTTCTCTTTGAAGATTCTTCTTCTGAGAAGGGAAGGCTTGAGCATGAAGGCTCTGAAAGCGAAAGTCTGTTTGAGTGATGCGCGCCGCCATCTTATATACCCGTATGTACGGGGAGTGGCCGACGCGCACGTCCACTCGCCAATTTGCAATTGGCCTTTTTATATAAGGCTCAGAGATGATCGGTCTTTATTTATACATCATATGAAAGCTCAATAAATAAGCTTTCTATTGATGTATGGTTTGTTAGGATAGGACAATATTTGACTGAGATACATCTATTTGAAATCAGAAATCTGAGGATGCAAAAAAATCAAAAAGACTGAGAAAATCACCTTTAAAGTTGTCCAAATTAGGTTCTTAACAATGCATATTACAAACCAAAAATTACATTTTGATATGTTTACAGTAGGAATTTTACAAAAAAATCTTCATGGAACATGAACTTTACTTAATTTCTTAATGATTTTTGGCATAAAAGAAAAATCAAAAATTTTGACCCATGCAATGTATTTTTGGCTATTGCTACAAATATACCCCAGCGACTTAAGACTGGTTTTGTGGTCCAGGGTCACATATGCTGTTCATAGGGGATGTATTATATTAGCCCTACAGTTACAGCATGAAATATTATTACTATTAACATTTTTATTAACATCTCCTAAATTGGACTTTATAACTTGATCAAAGTCGAAAATATTGAGTTTGTCAGTTCTGAGGGGAAAAAATACAGAAGTGTGGATATAAACTCCTGTTCTGAGCCAATGACGAGTTATTTTCCTTATTAGAATTGTGAGGTATAATCTCAGAATTATGAGAATAAAGTCAGAATTTTGAAATATAAAATCAAATTTACCTTTTTTTTTATTCTTTTATTCCATGGCTCCATAGACTGCCACTTGAAAACCGTCATTTTCTGCCACCATCATCCCTGTTTCGGATCTTTCCCACTATCTAACGTCAATTTTGTTAAATAACAGTGCTTATCGCTGGGTGATAAGCTCTTGTAATATGCGAAGAACATTTTGAAAATGACATCTAAAAAATATGATCTATAATCTTTTTAAATCGAAATATTTTATACCGTATTCGTGTCATTCTCTAGCCGTAAAGGCTATCTCTTCCGGTATTTCTGCAACCGCCATGCGCGCATCCCGAATGTTTACACACCTATAATTGGTCTATTATTTTACCAAAATAAGAGGGAGCATACAAAATGCATGTTATTTTTTATTTAGTACTGACCTGAAGAAGATACTTCACATAAAATATGTTTCCATATAGTCCACAAGAGAAAATAATAGTTGAATTTATAAGAATAACTGTGTTCAAAAGTTTACATACACTTGATTCCTAATACTGTGTGGTTACCTGAATGATCCACAGCCGTTTGTTTGTTTGTTTGTTTAGTGATAGTTGTTCTAAACAGTGAAACTGCCTGATGTTCTTCAGAAAAATCCTTCAGGTCCTGCACATTTTTTGGTTTTTTAGGATATTTGTGTATTTGAACCCTTTCCAACAATGACGGTATGATTTTGAGATCCATCTTTTCACACTGAGGACAACTGAGGGACTCATGGAGATATTACAGAAGGTTCAAACGCTCACTGATGCTCCAGAAGAAAAAAATTATGCATTAAGAGCCAGGGGGGTGTAAACTTTTGAACAGAATGAAGATGCATATTAAGCAGCAACCTTTTCATCATTATTAATAAAAAGAAATGTTTTTTGAGCATGAAACCAGCCTATTATTGTAATATCTAAAGGACCATGTAAAATATTGTAATATCTTTTTCACAATATTATATTTTTTGATCAAATAAATGCAGTCTTTGTAAGCATTAGAGACAAAAAATAAAAGTGTATAAAGTACATTCTTGGGTGAAAATGGTCAGGAAAATGTTCACTAAAAGACTGACGCCAGATACTTTTTCCTGTGCTGTGGATTGTAAATTTTCTGTTGTGAAAGAATTATGTTCCTCTTTACTTGTTTTCCAGTCAGGAGGGTCAGAAACAGACTCCTCAAACTCCACCTCAGATGGAAGTGACACCCCCAGAGGACCAATCGAGCAACGGCACAACACAAGACCATGAAGAAGAAGAAGAAGAAGGTGCGACTTGTATTCCAAACGACACATTAAGTGAAACCGTGACTTGTTCTCCCTCCTCATCTTGTGTTTTCTCTTGGCAGAGGCGTGTGACATCTCCGCTCAGCTTCTTAGAACCAAAAGTGATGCTGGCGTACTGAGACGGGGCAGGAGACGGTCTCCTAGCGACCAGCGGCGAATCAGAAGGCACAGATTTTCCATTAACGGACACTTCTATAACCACAAGGTAACTTGAGAAGAAACTCTTTGTCTGTGTATGTGTGTGTGTGATTGTTTGAGCATATGTTCAGTCATCTCAGTCATGCGATCTCTCGTTCCTCTTTCTCTTGTATTCAGACGGCTGTGTTCACTCCTGCGTATGGTTCCGTCACTAACGTACGGATCAACAGCTGTATGACCACGCCACAGGTGCTGCGGTTGTTACTGAATAAGTTTAAGATCGAGAACAGCCCAGACGAGTTCGCCCTCTACCTCGTTCATGCCAGCGGAGGTCAGCTGCTCTCTGCTTTTATTTTACAGTTAATAAATGCTTGACTAAATCGCCATCTAGTGGACAGAGAACAACGTGACAGTTATACTATATGTGACCCTGGAGCACAAAACCAGTCTTAAAGGAACACTCCACTTTTTTTGGAAATAGGCTCATTCTCCAACTCCCCCCGAGTTAATAAGTTGGGTTTTACCGTTTTGAATTCCATTCAGCCGTTCTCCTGTTCTGGCGATATCACTTTTAGCATAGCTTAGCATAGATCATTGAATCCTATTAGACCAATAGCATCGCGTTCAAAAATGACCAACGAGTTTCGATATTTGTCCTATTTAAAACTTAATTAATATGGCTGAAGCAGGAGCAGTAATACCACGCAGCACATGTGCAAATGCTAAACTAGCTGGGAACTCGTTTCTGATATTACTCCGCCTGCTTCGGCCTTATTACGGCAGCAAACTTCCTTGACTCTTACGCCGGAATGGAAGTGTAGTTCCTAATCTTATCAGCCTAGAAACTCACAGCTTTGCATTTCCACCGGTCTTAGTACACGATATAACTACAGAAGAGTCAAGTTTTAAATACAACAAATATGGAAACTCGTTGGTCATTTTTGAACGCGATGCTATTAGTCTAATAGGATTCAATGATCTATGCTAAGCTATGCTAAAAGTGATATCGCCAGAACAGGAGAACGGCTGAATGGATTTCAAAACGGTAAAACTCAATTTATTAACTCGGGGGGAGTTGGAGAATGAGCCTATTTCCAAAAAAAGTGGAGTGTTCCTTTAAGTCGCTGGGCTATATTTGTAGCAATAGCCAAAAATACATTGTATGGGTCAAAATGATTGATTTTTCTTTTATGTCAAAAATCATTAGGAAATTAAGTAAAGATAAAGATTTTTTGTCAAATTCCTACTGTAAACCTATCAAAATGTAATTTTTTATTAGTAATATGCATTGTTAAGAACTTAATTTGGACAACTTTAAAGGTGATTTTCTCAGTATTTTGATTTTTTTGCACCCTTATATTATATGTGACCCTGGACCACAAAACCAGTCATAAGGTTAAATTTGACAAAACTGAGATTTATACATCAAATGAAAGCTCAATAAATAAGCTTTCTTTTGATGTATGGTTTGTTAGGATAGGACAATATTTGGCTGAGAAACATCTATTTGAAATCAGAAATCTGAGGATGCAAAAAAATCAAAAATACTGAGAAAATCACCTTTAAAGTTGTCCAAATTAGGTTCTTAACAATGCATATTACAAATCAAAAATTACATTTTGATATGTTTACAGTAGGAATTTTACAAAAAATCTTCATGGAACATGAACTTTACTTAATTTCTTAATGATTTTTGGCATAAAAGAAAAATCAAAAATTTTGACCCATGCAATGTATTTTTGGCTATTGCTACAAATATACCCCAGCGACTTAAGACTGGTTTTGTGGTCCAGGGTCACATATATGTTATACAGATATTCAAATAGATGTATCTCGGCCAAATATTGTCCTATACAATGTCCTAACAAACTATACATCAATAGAAAGCTTATTTATTGAGCTTTCATATGATGTATATATCTCAGTTTTGTCAAATTTAACCTTATGACTGGTTTTGTGGTCCAAGGTCACATATTGTTTTCATATTTTTGTGGAAGCCATGATACACTACAATTCAAAAGTCTTGGGTAAATAATAAGAAAAAAAGTCACCATTTACATTTTCTGCTGTCCTATATACAGCTTATTTCTTTAATTTCTTCTATTTTCTTACAAATTAAGTTATGTACAAAATGTGGTATATATTTCAGAGCGCGTTCAGCTGAAGCGTACGGACTATCCGTTAGTAGTGAGAATACTTCAGGGACCGTGTGAGCACGTCTGCAAGATCTTTCTCATGGAGCAGGATCTGGGAGAGGAGATTCCCTATGAAGTAAGTGAAATTCAACAGTATATGGTTGGTAATGCTGAAACACACAAGGAAATAATGATGACTGTGGTTGCTCTCTGCTACTCTAGGTGGCGCAGTACATCAAATTTGAGATGCCTGTCCTGCAGAGTTTTATTACTAAACTGAAGGAAGAGGAGGACAGGGAGGTGCAGAAGCTGAGAAGCAGGTATGAGCCACCTTACATAAGTAGATAGGAGAAAGGATGACTTCTAAAGCTTTGAATCAGTTGAACCGATTACTTTGTTTAATGATTCACTGTTTTAACATCTGCTGGTCAAACGTGTAAATGCAGTGGAATACTTTCAGGCATACTTTCATTTAGTTACAGTTATAATATCCTAATATATAATGTCCAGAGCTGACTTTTTTCTGTTTACCTAAAGTTTCATGCTAATAAAATATTCAAGTCTCTATAATATTCAAAGACCCTTTGATATAGGCTATTTCCATTATTTTCTGCTGTAATTATGACAAGGCTTCTTGTTTTAAATGAGATTAATTTACCAACAATTCATTTTTGGGATTTAGGAAATTTAAAAACTATTATATAATATTCTAGGTAAAATACGTTTCAGTTTATATATTGATTTTTGTTCATTTAGGGTAGAATTAACTTATTTTATTTTAGCTAATGGCTGAGGCAAAATTTATCATTTTAATTTAGCTTAATTTGATATAGTAAAATAACTAAAAAGAAAACTGAAACAAATTAATAAAACCTATATATAGATAAGTAAGATTTTTAATGTTTTTTTAATGTTCTGCTCACCAAGCCTGCATTTATTAGATCCAAAGTTCAGCAAAAACAGTACAATTTTGTACAAAATATGTTTATGTTTTCTACAAGTTTTCTATTTGAATATATTTAAAAATGTTATTTATTCTTGTGATTACAAAGCTGAATTTTTAGCATCATTACACCAGTCACATGATCTTTCAGAAATCATTCTAGTAATCTGATTTGCTGCTCAAAAACCATTGATTATTAGTAGATTTTTTCAGGTTTCTTTGATGAATAGAAAGCTCAAAAGAATAAATGTCTTTATCATCACTTTTGATCAATTTAAAGCATCCTTGCTAAATAAAAATATTATTTTTTATTAAAACAAAGATTATACTGACTCCAAGCTTTTGAATGATATAGTGTTTAATGTTACAAAAGCTTTTTATTTCAGATAAATACTGATCTCCTGAAACATTTTACTCAACAGTTTGAAATATTGATGATAATAATAATAAATGTTTCTTGAGCAGCAAATCAGCATATTAGAATGATTTCTAAAGGATCACGTGACACTGAAGACTGGAGTAATGATGCTGAAAATTTAGCTTTGGTCACAGAAATAAATTACATTTTAAAATATATTCAGATAGAAAACAGTTATATTAAATAGTAAAAATCTTTCAAAATTTTACTGTTTTTGCTGTACTTTGGATCAAATAAATGCAGGCTTGGTGAGCAGAAGGAACATTAAAAATCGTACTGTTCAAAAACTTTTGACTGGTATATCCTTGTTTTAAAAATGAAATGAATTTACCAACAATTAAATTTTGTGATTTAGGAAATGTAAAGAACTATTATATAACATTCTAGATCAAATATATTTCAGTTTATGTTAATTTAGAATAGAGTTAACTTATTTCTAGGCTGATAAGATTAGGAACTACACTTCCATTCCGGCGTAATAGTCAAGGAAGTTTGCTGCCGTAATATGGCTGAAGCAGGCGGAGTATTATCAGAAATGAGTTCCCAGCTAGTTTAGCATTTGCACATGTGCTGCGTGGTATTACTGCTCCTGCTTCAGCCATATTACGGCAGCAAACTTCCTTGACTATTATGCCGGAATGGGAGTGTAGTTCCTAATCTTATCAGCCTAGAAAATTGAAGCTTTGCATTTCCACCGGTCTTAGTACACGATATAACTACAGAAGAGTCAAGTTTTAAATACAACAAATATGGAAACTCGTTGGTCATTTTTGAACGCGATGCTATTGGTCTCATAGGATTCAATGATCTATGCTAAGCTATGCTAAAAGTGATATCGCCAGAGCAGGAGAACGACTGAATGGATTTCAAAATGGTAAAACTCAACTTATTAACTCGGGGGGAGTTGGAGAATGAACCTATTTCCAAAAAAAGTGGAGTGTTCCTTTAATTTAGAATAGAGTTAACTTATTTCAGCTAATGGCCAAGGCAAAATGTATCACGAATCATTTTCATTTAGCTTAAGGCTTAGTGACAGGTGAATAGGGTAAAAAAAAAAAAAAAAAAAACTAACAGTTATCGCCTTACTTACCCAGTTGATTGATTACTTTGATAATTGCAAACATTTTTTGTATTACAAATTTTTTTAAATGTTAGGTTTAAATATGCAAATGAGGCATTATTTAATGAAATATGCACTAATTTGCATACATTTCTAGTAAAAAATCTAAACTGGATGAAGTCAGTTTCAAAACATATTAGAGTCAAAAGTTTTTACAGAGGGAATTTTAAGTCTCTCAATTTGTCACTCCATAATTCAGAAAATACTTAGAACAGACAGGAAACACTATATTTTGACCATTTTCGGAGGAATAAAATGTATAAAATCAAGCTAATTATATATGAACAAACCCCTCTGGAAAAACCTTCAGGATATAGACAGGAATAAAAATGTAAAGTCTGGTGTGTGTGTAAGTGCTACTGAAGTAGAGATTTGAAATCTCCACTTGTAGAAGAAAAAACTTATTTTGAGAAAATGGCCTTTAAAGCAACACCAAAGAGGTTTTTTTTTACCTTAAAATAATGTTTCCAAACTCGTGTCAGTGGTTCATCAACTCATAACAGGGTGAAACGGCACTTTCGTATTCGCTTAGCGACCCTCTATCGCCATAACAGCACTATGTAAGTTTGGGTCGTGGGGTAGCGGTTTTGTAGTTCAAATGAGACTACAAATGCGACTTGCTTTACGGCTAAAATAAATAGCAAACAATGTCATTATTATGTTTTATTTCGTTTTAATACTTTCATAAAGTCATGCAACATACTCTACCTTGTCACTGGACAAAGTTATTTCCAAAGACGGTCCTGGATAGCCTCCAAACAAATAACGTGCATGAGACGCGACGGTAGGCTAAATTATTAACGACAGCGGTAATGGACAATTCCGCTTCCAACCTGTAGAGGGAGCGAAGTTCTTTGGTGTTGCTTTAAAATATGGATTGTAATAGAAATCTATTGACACAAATAGATAAAGTGCTATAAAAGAAACACTTAACAGTATTTTTTGGATGTTTTCTTTCCACTAGTCTGAAAGAAATGTGTGTTTTTGCCTGCAGTGTCTCCCCTTAACTTGATATACTAAAATAACTAAAAGTAAAACTGAAATAAAAAATAATAAAAACTATATATTACCTATAATAAAAACTATCTTCTCTCTATAAAAAAGTAGAAAAACAAAACAAAACTTTAACTAAAATTAAAAATATAAAAAAAAATATTAAGAACAATTATATTAAAATATATATATCTATATGTCTATGTGAGTGTATATGCAATTTTGCTCACACAACCTCACTACCTAACATCAGTCTCAATAGCAATTGCTCAACTTACACAGGAAATCTGTAAAATGTGTTGTTGATTTGTGGCTGATGAGTGCTCAGGTCTTTTGAGCCTAAATGCCATGTGACTGCCGACTATAGAGCCACACAAAATGATGTCAAGACAGTACTAATTGGCTGAAGGCACCACAAGAAGATGCACAGTCACAAGCCCTTCACTAGAGACTGTGATCCTAAGCTGTGACGTCAAAGGCAGCAGGCAGGAAAAAATATCAGTCTCATCTTTAAAGGAACACTCCACTTTTTTTTGAAAAAAGCTAATTCTCCAACTCCCCCCAAGAACAGGAGAACGGCTGAATGGATTTCAAAACGGTAAAAATCAACTTATTAACTCGGGGGGAGTTGTAGAATTAGCCTATTTCCAAAAAAAGTGGAGTGTTCCTTTAAGAGACCTCCAAAGCAATGATGCATGAATTAAAATTGATTTCTGTGATTTAATTATATATGCATCTCTTTCTCAACAGATACAAGTATCTGCGGTGTATCATTGAGAAGCAGCTCCAGTGTTTACCGGAAGGCTCCACCTGTATGTGACGAGCACAAGACCCTCTTCATGTCAATCAATGGACTTCCAGACAGAATTCCCATCAGTCCCTTCTGGCCTAAATGATTGCTAACCACTAATATGCATTGATATTTGCTGACCAGTGAAGATGGATGGTACATCTTGTTATATAAAAAAAAATCTACTTTGTATATTTTTCTCTGCATTTTATGGTGCTGTAGGGAATCACATGCAGGTACAATAACGTAAAAGCACATTCCACTAAACCAGGGAATTTCATCATCCAGTGATTACTGGATAGAGCAATTATAATGACGAGCACAAAGTAACAAAGATAAATGCTTAAATTCTTAGTATTATTTGTTTGGTTTAACCCATTAAAAAGGGTGATGACTGACTGATCACTTTACATGTTGGATGTATGGAGAATATATGCGGTCTGAGCCAACTTGTTTAACCATTACAGTCTGATTACAACTCCATTTGACCAACGTCTCTTTTAGACAGTGATTACAAATCTTTTTGTACCACAAGTGAAGTAAAAGACTGTGAATTTAAAGAATGATTGAAAACAGAGTGAAGCAGCACAAGGGATTGTAGAGTCTGAATATCTGAATGTTGCTTGGGATGTTTGAGTGAGACAGTATGACGACGGACAGCATGGCTGTAGTTGAGAAAGAGCTTCATATTTTTTTTTTCTTTTACATTTTACACCTATGATCGTCCTCTTTGTTGTCATACTTCTGACATTTAGTTTGGCATGTGTTTAAATGATACTGATTGTAAAACTGAGAATATGGTGATAATTATATTTAAATAAAATGTTATCATCAGAAAATAAAAATAAAAAACTGTTTCGTTTACACTTACAAATGCATCTGTTACCGGTATAAATTTGAGCATGAAGATTATGGAGGATGATAGTTTAATTTGCAATGTGCATAGATGTAATGTTCTTTTAAAAAAAATAATACAAAAATAATTTTGTGTGATTTTACCCTAACATTTGGGACCAGTCAGATTTTTTTTTTTTTTTTTTAAGAATTTTCTAAGTTTTTTTTATTAACATATTTACTACTGTATACTTTTTAACACTGTATTTCAATACTCACAATTCTGACAGTTCTGAAAAATAAAGTCAGAAATATGAGAAACTTGCAATTCTGAGAACATATAAAGTCCAGTTTTGAGGGGGAAAAATAATTACATATTTTCAGAACTGAGAAAAAAGTCAGAATTGTGAGATATAAACTATAAATTGCGATAAAATAAAGTCAGCATTGCAAGTTTGCATCATGCAATTTCAAAGAAAAAGTCAAAATTCAAAAACTCGCAATTGTGATTTAAAAAAAAAAAGTCAAAACTAAATTTTTGGAATCAAGGATTTCCGAGGAAAAGAGTAAAATTTCCCAAATGTAAACTCACAATTGCGAGGAAAAAAGGCAGAATTGTGAAATACAAACTCGCATTTGGTGATTAAAAAAAAAAGAGTCAGAATTACATATTTGTATGTCGCAATTCTGAGGAAAAAGGTAAAAATTCCAAAATGTAAACTCGCAGTTGTGATAAACAAAAGTCCGAATTGTGTGATACAAACTCGCAATTGTGATAGTAGTTGTGATATAAAAAAAGAGTCAAAATTGCATATTTGTATCACGAAAGGAAAAAAGTCAAAATTCCGAAATGTAAAAAAAAAGTTTGAATTGTGTGATACAAATTCAGATTTGCGATTTTAAAAAGTCTAAATTGCATATTTGTATTATGCAATTCCAAGGAAAAAAGTCAAAATTCCAAAATATTGCAATTGTAAGAAAAAAAATCAGAATTGCATATTTTTATTTCGCAATTACGAGGAAAAAGGTCAAAATTTCAAAATGTAAACTTGCAATTGTGAGAAAAAAACAAACTGAATTGTGTGATACAAACTCGCAATTGTGATACTAGTTGTGATATAAAAAGAGTCAAAATTGCATATTTGTATCACGAAATTCCGAGGAAAAAAGTCAAAATTCCGAAATATAAAAAAAGTTAGAATTGAGTCAAAATTCCAAAAAATTGCAATTGTAAGAAATAAAATCTGAATTGCATATTTGTGTCGCAATTCCAAGGAAAAAGGTAAAAATTCCAAAATGTAAACTTGCAATTGTGAGAGGAAAAAAAAAAAGAATTGTGTGATACAAACTCGCAATTGTGATACTAGTTGTGATATAAAAAAGAGAGTCAAAATTGCATATTTGTCACGAAAGGAAAAAAGTCAAAATTCTGAAATGTAAAAAAAAAGTTAGAATTGTGTGTTTCAGATTTGCGATTTTAAAAAGTCTAAATTGCATATTTGTATTACGCAATTCCGAGGAAAAAGGTCAAATTTTCAAAATGTAAACTTGCAATTGTGAGAAAAAAAACAAACTGAATTGTGTGATACAAACTCGCAATTGTGATACTAGTTGTGATATAAATATGCAATTTTGACTCTTTATATCACAAAATTCAGAGGAAAAAAGTCAAAATTCCAAAATGTAAAAAAAAAGAATTGTGTGATACAAACTCGGATTTGCGATTTTAAAAAGTCAGAATTGCATATTTGTATTATGCAATTCCAAAGAAAAAAGTCAAAATTCCCAAAAATTGCAATTGTAAGAAAAAAAATTAGAATTGCATATTTGTATGTTGCAATTCCGAGGAAAAAGGTAAAAATTCCAAAATGTAAACTTGCAATGTGAGAGGAAAAAAAAACCGAATTGTGCGATACAAACTCGCAATTGTGATACTAGTTGTGATATAAAAAAAGAGAGTCAAAATTGCATATTTCTATCATGAAATTCTGAGGAAAAAAGTCAAAATTCCGAAATGTAAAAAAAAAAAAGTTAGAATTGTGTGATACAAACTCGGAAAGTCAAAATTCCCCCCCAAAAAATGTGCAATTGCGAGAAAGGGAAGTTGGACTTGCAAGGTACAAATGCACATTTGCATTTAATAAAAGTCAGAATTGCATATTTGTATCATGCAATTTCGAGGAAAAAAGTAAAAATTCTGAAATGTAGCCTTGCAATTGTGAAAAAAAGTCAGAATTCTGAAATGTAATCTTGCAATTGAGAGAAAAAAAGGCATAATTGTGAAACATAAACTCGCTTTTGGTGATTAAAAAAGTCACAATTGCAAAATAAAAAGTTATTGTTTATGCGGTGTTGGAAATGGTCTTCCATATTATTCTGTTTTATTAGCTTTGTATCAAATTTCAACTAATTTACATTACTGTGCGAGTATTTCTATAACAACAGCAGGGAGTAACAGCAAGTTTAAAATTTTGTATAACCTTTTTATAATTTTTTCCTCTTTTGAAAAGTCATGGAAATTCTGTCATTTTTGTCATTTCCATTCACCACTATAGAAGCTTTGCTAATTATTATAACGACTTCTGCTTTCGAGGCCCCAGAAATGTGAAAATGGTTCACTGTTTTTCTTTCACCAGTCAAGATTTTTTCAGCACGCACAACCTACCCGCAAACAAAATCATTGTGTGAATGTCAGGGCTATCGGTCTTCCACATGATTTGACTGCAGGTCGTCTCGTGGGTTACCTAACCACCTTCTCTGAGCTCATGGAGAGATACAATCGCCACATGACCGACCCCACAGTATGACCCGTGGGCCTAAAGACGTTTGTCAAATCCATAGACCGTCTTAATCCTGTTGATGGATTAGAGCGATGTTCTGATCCTATGCCGGTGAGACGGACCGACGTAAGTTCATTCACTCGACCAATCAGAGAATGAGCAGCAGTCGGTTAATGCCACTGTGTACGTGTACTTGTGTGAGTTCAGTCTCATACTCTCATCCATTCAAGCTCTGCATACAAGAGAGGAGGACAACACCTGGACAGTCATCCTGAACTTTACAAAATAGCCTACATTTCACCCAGATACAATTTAATGTAAGTCAATGCATCCTCTTTATTTGAACAATATTGTATCGAAATATTTAATATTATTAATTTTTTATTTTTATTTTATCAATATGTCTAAAGAAAAGTACATCTTCATGTTGGAAATTTTTCTACCAGTGTAGAAAGCTGTATTACTGTTTATTTTTTAAGGCTGTTGATGCAGAACTAATACTTTCATGGGTCACATAAAGATAATGGTAGAAAAAAACATCTGCTTTTTACTCAAATGCCAGTGCAGTTTACATTATTTTAGGGTAATCTTAGATTGATAGTTACCTGGTGGTAAAGTTTACCTCACAACTGAATGATTTTAAGAATGATCATCATCTTTGTGTTGCACTGGATTGAATGGTGCAGAGGTGAGAATATTCTTGAGAGACAACCAGACACTAAATAACCAGATTACCTTTCTAAAGCTGCCAGACTGGCGGCCTAGTTTCTGAACAGATCATCATCTGCTCATGTCTGATTCTGGATCATAATATGCATATAGATCTACGTATGTTATGCTCTTATCAAACATCAAATGAGTCAATACAGAAAGTCCCCAATTAGAATTTTGGATTGCTTTCCAATAAATAAATTAATAATTTTTAAATATATATATATATATATATATATATATATATATATATATATATATATATATATATATATATATATGTATATACATACACACACACTACCATTGAAAATTTTGGAATAATTATTTAATTGATTTGATTAAAAAATAAACTAAGAACTTTAATGTTATTTGTTTTAAAACTGTAAAATTTACAAAACTTTATCAAATTATAAAACTTTTTTAAACATGTTTTAAAATGTAATTTATTTCTGTGATGGCAAGTATCTCTCATTCAAGTCTTCAGTGTCACATGATCCTTCAGAAATCATTCTAATATGCTGATCTGCTGCTCGTTTATTATTGTTATTGTTATGTTAAAAACAGAAGCCATTATAAATGTCTTTATTATCACTTTTGATCAATTCATTTAAAAAATGGAAACAGTTGTGCTGCTTAGTATTTTTTTTTTTGGAACCTAGGATACTTTTAGGATTCCTTGATGAATAAAAAGTTAAAAAGAACAGCATTTATTCAAAATAGAAATATTTTCTAACAATGTAAGTCTTTACTATCACTTTTTTATCAATTTAACACATCCTTGCTGAATGAAAGTATTAATTTCTTTCAAAGAGGGAAAACTTTTGTAACAATAAACACCTCGTTCAAAGTTTGGGGTAAGTACATTTTTTCTTTCTTTCTATTTTAAATAAATGCTGTTCTTTCTAACATTTTATTTGTCAAAGAATCCTGAAAAAAAGTATCACAGTTTTCAAAAAAGTATTAAGCAGCACAACTGTTTCCAACACTTATAATAAATCAGCATATTCGAATGACACTGAAGACTGGAGTAATGATGCTGAACATTCAGCTTTGCATCACAGGAATCAATTATATTTTAAAGTATATTAAAATTGAAAACCAGTATTTTAAATTGCATTAACATTTCACAATATTACCGTTTTGTCTGTATTTTTATTCAAATAAATGCAGCCTAAATGTATGTACTGCTTTTGAATGGTATAGTGAAACATTTCACAGCAATAAACTACAATAAATAAATATAATAAATACATTCTAAATAGTTTAATATAGAAAACTGTTGGTAACACACTACAATAAGGTTCCGTTAGCTAACAGAAACTACTGTAACAATGAAAACCATTTATTAATGTTAACTAATGCTGATTCCAGCATTTACTTATAAATTATTAAAATCAAAAGTTGTTATTTAATGGATCTGAGCTAACATAACAAACAGTTAAGTAACATTAACAAAGATAAATAAATACTGTAAAAGTTTATTTCTTAATGTTAAATCTTTTTGGTTAATGCACTGAATATATATATATATATATATATTTTTTTTTTTTTAATTATCATTTTATTTAAAAAAAAAAGTAGATACTGATGATGATGTGATACTAAAAACATGTAGTGACTGGGCATTTTTTACAACTTTTTTATAATTTTTTTCAGACTTTTGTGCTTTACTACAAAAAAATTACATATAAACATCCTTAAAAAGAGACCCTTAAAAGAGTTGTTTTTAAAAAATTTATCTTGAATTATATTTTTTCCATTTTAAAAACAGAATTGTCTCTCAAATTTATTACTTAATATAGCCAACAGCCAACAGGGTTTTAAAAACGTAAAAAAATAAAATAAAATAATAATAATAATAAAATAAACTAAATAAATACTTTAAAACTTGGTACTTTTATCCTGTTTTTTAGTAAAAAAAACAAAAAACAAATAAGCTACTTTTTATCTTCAGGTTTTTTTTTTTCTTTTTTGTGGCAAGATGTCTCTAATGTCTCTTTCTTGACATTATTGGCTTCCTCTATATCCTTCCTCCTGACACTGTGTCCTCTGCGTCCACTAATCAGACAGATCTCATTGGGACCGACGAGTCGAAGACTGATTGGTTTTTTGGCCTGTTTAGCTCTTTGCTTTCTCAGAGTTTGCTTGCACAGCCTTTGTTACCAGACAGTACACGTGGGTTCATTTGACCTCTGACCTTGTGTTTTCACAGCATCTTCCGGCATGTTCTCCCAATATAAAATCTTCTATTTGATGAACTGCCTTTTACTCCTGACTGTGATGTTTCCCGCGGTCCAGTCGCGTCGGGGCGGGGGCTTCGGCCGCGGCGGAGGCAGAGGTGGAGGATGGGGCGGCACCAGCTCCGGTCGCGCCGGCTGGGGAGGAGGCGGCGGACATTACCGTGCCCCACCAGCTCATACCGGAGGCTCCTCGGGACACAGCACTGGGAAGGTAGCAGGGGCGGCCGCCGCCGGAGCTCTAGGAGGAATGCTGGTCGGACACGGGTTGAGCTCCTTGGCCCGACCTGGATATGGGTACGGACATGGGTATGGAGGATACGGAGGCTACGGTGCGGGGTATGGGCATGGCTACGGCCACGGGCACGGACACGGACACGGGCATGGACATGGACACGAAGGACATGGTGGTGAGCATTTGGGAGATCATGTTCACAATGAGACAGATGTGGATTATTACACGGATGCTGCCAGTTCTGGACCCATTTATAGCTGCGTGACAGTTTTTGGACTCATGTCATTCTTTCTTGGGTACTTTCTGTCATAAGGGCCACTTTGGCACCTGGCATGGGTCATTCTTGGGAAACTTCTTGCATCTACAACTACAAAAATAGTCTTCTCTGCCCAAGTTTGGTGTTAAAATGACAGCAGAAAAACAAGGTTACATTTGCTTGATTGGCACTTTGAACAAGTAGACTGTTTCCAGTGTTTCCTGTTTTCTTGGCTCTGAAGTGAGAGTTATGATGAGCACATGCCTCAGAAGCCTGTACATTTTTTTCAGATTGATGGTTTTTATAAATGAATAATGTAGTTTTTTAAGTTTTCGTTTCATCCAAATGAGTGAATTTTGTATTATTTAAAATATAGCATGTAGTTTATGATCTAAAGAGTTTTGCAGAGCATCTTGTATATATATATATTTCCTTTATATTTACACAAATGTTCATTGATTGTTCTCTACTGAGCCGTTTCAACCTTCTCAATGATCTAATCTGTTTGTTCCTGCCATTTACGTCAGCGAGCATTCAAAATAAAACAAGGCTTATGGTAAAATCACATTAAACCATAATAAGCTTGACGAAGTGTGTCGAGTCGAGAGCAAATCTTGTTAAAGGGCTCGGGCGCTCTCTACCTCACTTCCCTGAGCTCTTTAACAAGCAGTTGATTGTCTTAAATCAATAAGATTCCATTGCATTCGCTTGTACACATTTTTAGATTTCTTTACGAGTGTGTATGTTTATTTTTGTACTGCTAATATAAAATAAATATACTGAAATAAAAAATACTTGACATTTGTCTTTTTTTGATTCTGTGAGAGTGATAATACGGAGAAATGTGATTTGATTTAGTCAGAAATCTCAGATTTGAAATCCTAGAGAAATCCTTCAGGATCTCCTGAAGACGTTACATTTTGGTTGACACCAGTATTTGATGTTGACTTAACATTGGATTTTGGTTACACAACCTAAAAACAACAAAATTTCATCATTAGCTGATTTTGGTTTTGGACATCAATTTAACATTGACATTAGATGCTGAATTTACATTGAATTTTGGTCAACCAATGTTATATGTAGACATGATATTCATATTTGCAAAATAACCCTAAAACAGAGCACTTAAAGTATTTGTTCACTTCCAGAATAAAAATTGCCTGATCATTTACTCACCCCCATGTTATCCAAGATGTTTGAGTCTTTTTTTCTTCAGTCGAAATGAAATTAAGGTTTCTAAGGAAAACATTCCAGGACTTCTCTCCATAGTTGTCTTCACTGGGGATCAACAGGTTCAAGGTCCAAATTGCAATTTCAGTGCAGCTTCTAATGACTCTACACGATCCCAGCCAAGGAATTTGGTCTTATCTAGTGAAACGATCAGTCATTTTCTAAAAAAAAAAAAAAAATGTATATATTTTTTAAAGCACAAATTCTTACAGTTTGTGCATAACTATTAGGCACATTGATATTCTGGTCATATTTTTTTCCAAGCACATTTTACAAATTTCAAACCACAACAATCTTAAAAACTACTATTTGTTTTGTATTTATTAATTTAGAAGTTATATATAATTGTCCATGAAGACTGGAAGTGAAAAAATTCTTATATTCAGGTGTGCAAAATTATTAGCCATGTTTTCTGTTACAGATACAACGAGCAAAAAAGAGAGATTTAACTCAAAGTCAAAAATTATTAAATGCTTATGAAAGGTGTGAAACCATTTCCAGCGCCACCATTTTCCCACCAGTCTCTAGAAGTGCAATGTGTCAGGTCGTCAGAGACATTGCTTGGGTAAAAAGTCCGAAAAAATGACCCTCACTTAAGATTATAACACGCTGATGTGTTGTGAAATATATGAAGTTTTTTAGGCTTTAAAGACAGATAAGTTGAGAGTGACTCTTGAAGGACCAGCATCACATCCTCTTGTACCACTCTTTCAAGAATTTATCTTCCAGAATCTGGCAGTAAGTTCATTTTTCAGGATCTCCTATCCTGAAAAGTCTGTCTTTAGAGATGGATGTGGTTTGGAATTGGTAAAATGTGCTTGCAAAAAAACTATGAACCTTTGGTTCAGAAGGTAGGTTCAAAAACGTCCAACATCATTTTTACCATTATTTGTAAAGAGCGGTTGACTTTCTTTGCATACTCACTTTGTAAACACTGAGTCGGTACTTCCGCCTACGTCACTTGCGACCTTTCCGATGTGACTACACAATACGTGAGGTCAAGCAAGTGCACTACTAGCATTTATGGTTATACAAAATTATATACATTATACATTGTTTTAGAAAATGACCAATCGTTTTGTTAGATAAGATCCTTATTCCGAAATTGCAATTTGGACTTATATGCCCCAAATATCTTAATTTTTCTAAAAGTTTTTAAAACCAAACCAAACTCATCCGAATGATCTAATAAATGTGTTCAGAATTACTTACTAACGTCTGCAGAACACTGGCCCTCTAGGACTGGAGTTGAAGAGCCCTGCTCTATTCTGCCTATGTCGTCAGTATTTTAAGATTCTTCCAAAAAGCAGACATCTTAAAGGGATAGTTCACCCAAAAATGAAAATTCTTTCATTAATTACTCACCCTCATGTCGTTTCAAACCCATAAGAGCGTCATTCATCTTTGGAACACATATAAAGACATCCTATATGGAGAAAAATCCTGGAATGTGTTCCTCAAAAACCTTAATTTCTATTCAACTGAAGAAAAAAAAAAGAACATCTTGGATAACATGGGGTTCGTTCAGGAGAGTACCACGACAAAAGCAAGCAAAACAAGATTATAAACTGAAGTGAGCTCTTTGAGACTTTTGATTTCTGTAGGTGTTTAATAAGGAGCAGCAGGGTTGTTCACATTAGCCTGTAAATATGTGAATGAAAGGGGAAGGAGAGTTGAAGGAGAGTGGAGATTCCAGTACTACTGCAGTGCTCATGAATAAATATGAGTAGATATGAATATGCATCAGAACATTAAATCAGCAGGCAATGACCAGATTTGGCAATATATGAGTGTGTGTTTGCACCTTGAGTCAACGGAGCGGGACATCAACGACGAGATGAACAGAAAGTGCGGAGAAGATGCTGAAAGTCAAATGGGAAAGAAAAACAAACATTTGGCATGCTCACAGTTCTCCTTCTCAACCGACGTGAGACAAAGGAAGTTATTCAAATGACCGTGAACAAAAGTCTTTTACATCTTATTTTCGTTTATACAGTGTTGCATAAAAAGCAGCAGGACATACAGAAGTTCTTGCTGCCATTCGTAGTCTCTCCATCTTTCCCTTTAAAACATTCATATTCACTCACACTCACAAAAACAGTCTTTGCCTAAATCGTATTCACTCGCCAGTGTGTTCAGCATTTCCCAGGTTTGTGCTGTGCAGTTGTGTTTGTTTTATTTGTTTAAATCTACCTGTAGTGTGTGTTTTATACGTTTACTGACTAGGTGATATGTTGATGATTTGAGCATCTGTATCCATGTTTGCATCTGTGTTGTGTTTTCACAGTCATAAACAGTTCTGCATATACTGCATTGGTCTTAATACGTCTATGTTTATATACTATCTGTTTTAGGATGTGTAAATGTGCGCATTTGTCAGTCTTAAACAGTTCTGTCTGCACCTGAGCGTTTGCGAACCACCTGCTCCCCATTGACCTGGTCCACAGCGAGGGTTTCCACTTCCGCTTGCTGTCGGGCCGCACCTCCACCTGCTGAGGGCGAGCGGTGAATACGATGCGCCACTCCTATATGCGCGTTAGCGCGAGGATGGGGTCCCTCCCGTGCTGGACTATTCCTGGGACTTGGGGGCACTGGGATGTGGGCGGGGCTTGATGGTGCAGGGAGTGTGCCCGAAGAAGCGATGGGTGGGATTACAGATGGGCGTTCCCGCAGCACCGGCTGAGACTCTACGGGAGCCGCTGGCTCTCTGGCTTGCAGGAACGGTGTTGGATCTGGCATTGCATCTACCGAATCCCTCAGTACCACCCTACGACCGTCTGTGGCGCCCAACCGGTACAGCTCTGTGTATTCAGAGTGCAGCGGCTGCGAAAGACTTTTGCGCATACGTCTGCGAGGGGTTTCGGGTTGTCGGACGTCTTTGTCGTTGCCTGACGCCACAGGACCGGGAGGAGGAGTGGGTTTGAAAGAGCCGACGGGGCTGACGGAGGGGCTTATACCTGCCGCGCCCCCGGCGAGAAGGCGTTTTTTGGTAGCGTGGAGCTGGGAGGTGAGGTAGGCGATGGTGCTGGCTCTCTGCTCCAGCTCTCCAGACAGCACAGCCAACTTATGGCTCTTCAACTTCAGCTCATCCAGGTACTTCTTCTCTCGCTCACGAATGGTGTTCTCCAACACTGAGATCATGGCGTTCTTCTGTTCCAGATCCCGCAGGAGCTCTGTGTTCTCTTGCTCTTTAGCCTTCAGCTGAGCCTCCAGCTCTTCACAGCGCTGATGCAGTTCTCTGCAGCGAGCCTCACCACCATCTGAGAGAGAACAAGATGTTAGGTACAAACATTTAAAAGGATGACACAGACAAGTTCCAGGGTTCTTTAACTCTCCTGGAGGGCCAGTTTTCATAACTAAAGCAAACACATCTGAATGAGCTAATAAAGGTGTTCAGAATTACTTGTACTAACGTCTGCAGAACATTGGCCCTCTAGGACTGGAGTTGAAAAGCCCTGCTCTATTCTGCCTATATGTTGTCAGGATTTTAAGATTCTTTCAAAAAGCAGACATCTTAAAGTGATAGTTCACCCAAAAATGAAAATTCCATCATTAATTACTCACCCTCATTTTGTTCCTAACCTGTAAGACCTTTGTTCACCTTCAGAACACAAATGAAGATATTTTTAATAAAATCCAAGAGCTTTCTGACCCTGCATAGACAGCAATGCAACTACCACACTCAAGGCCCAGAAAAGTAGTAGGGAAATCGATAAAAAAGTCTATGAAGTTTATGAAGCTACTTGAATAATTATTATGTGCAAAGAAAAAAAATACTGACTTTATTCAACAATTTTTTTCTCTTCCATACAGTGTTTCATCATAATTTTCGTCATCAACATTTATTCACTGACGAAAACAAGACAATAACAAAGCAAAAACTTGTTTTGAATGACACAAATCTATTGACATTTTCTTCAACTAATAATAACACAAAAAAAATGTTAGGGAGAGACGATTTCATTCAGAACAAATCTTTTGTGTGGTTAGGAGGTTAGATGGTTTACTTTTAGCTTATTGATCTATCCGGCGGGACATAAGCTAGCATACATTTGCTGCAAGTCTCATAAAACATTTTAAAAAAGTCAATATCTGGGAATAAAAGAAGAACTGTTTTAATGTCCTTACTACCGTTCTGGGCCTTGAACGTGGTTGCTGCGTTGCTGTCTGTGCAGGGTCAGAAAACTCTCGGATTCAATCCAAATAAAAATTATTTGTGTTCCAAAGACGAACAAAGGTCTTAAGAGTTTGGAATGACAACAGGGTGAGGAATTAATGATAGAATTTTTATTTTGGGGTGAACTATCCCTTTAAATATAGTGCCTCCTAAGGCCTTCACTGAAGGCGATCCTAGAATGCTTTGCAATGAGCTCAGTGAAAAGAAAAAAAAATCAAAATGTCGAGAATGCAGGAAAGATTAAAAATAAACATTTACTGTTGAAAAGTATTGACACTAATTACTTTAATGTAATTTTAAAAAAGTCTATTTGATGTGCTAATGCTTATTAGAGTATGGCTTTGCTTGCTTAGTAACATGATAATGCGAAACTTGATTTCAAATCAATTGCTGAGTCTCTAGTCTCCAGTGCTATTTGTGTGGCACATTAGTTAATGCCTATGCAAAGTGTTTTTGAATTGATCACTTGTGATTCTGTGATAATAATTATGCTTCTTTAGAAGATACAAGGCAGATGCCTATCTAGGAATAGAAGTAGTTCACTAGATTTTATTGGTAAATACAATGTCTGAAATATGTTTATATAAAGACATTCTGCAAACTGACTGAAACACTAGCCTGTAGAGGGCAGCATTGAACTATGAATCATATATCAATAAACCAATTACCCCTGCAGAACTAATGGCTATGAAACATCAAACCCTTTCCCTATACAGGAACACTCTCCTCCTCCTTTATGATCTGATGTAAAGCTTTTGACAAACAGCATTTGTTGTATTATGGGAATAGCTCATTTAGCCTAGCTCAGCATAGATATTATTGATTTCTACTTAAATTTAGCTGGATAAACACATTGTAATTGCACAGATAATTCTGAAGCCTCTCATTGAAAATCACTGCATTGTACATGGGTTATCTCCATCTTATAAATGCCCAAGACATGCATTTAGCAGCCAAATAGGGTGGGGCTGAGACAGGGCACCTCAGAGAGAGACTTCACATGCTCAAGAGGAGGGGATAGAAGGGCAGACACACAGAGACAGAGATCCTATCTCCCTTTACACTGCTAATGGATGTGAAGGTTGGGGAATAGCAATGTCCCTCTTTATTGACCTTCAGCTTTGCAACAGCCTAAACAATGGCACGCAAGGGAAGATGTGTCTCTCTCTCTCACTTACTTTCTTGCTTTCTCTCAGTTTAAATTTATCATGCTTCACTGGCATGACAAAAAGTAAACATTCATAATTGCCAAAGCAATCAAATAATATAAAAAATCAAAAAAAAAAAAAATCAGAAAAATTCAAAGATTCAACTAATTTAACTAAAAAAATTTCAGAAAATTATAGCTAATTGGGGTTAAAGCGACAGTTCGCCCACTAATGAAAATTAACCCATCATTTACTCACCCTTAAGTCACCCTAGGTTTATATTACTTTTTTCTTTCAGGCGAATGCAATTTTGAGTTTAAAATATGTCCTGGCTTTTCCAAGCTTTATAATGGCTGTTGAGATTTTGAAGCCCAAAAAAGTGCATCTATCCATCATAAAAAGTAATACATGGCTCCAGGGGGTTAATAAAGGCCTTCTGAAGTGAATCGATGTGTTTGTGTAAGAAAAATATCCATATTTACAACTTTATTTAAAACCATAAAACAACCATTTAAAAACATTTAAACCCTAATCTCTAGCTTATGCTAACTGTTGTACGCGGTTCATGAAAGAGTGGCGTACCAGCAGATGACGTAGGACATAGGCGACCATGGTGAGAAATGCAGAAGTGCACTGGTCATGAATTAGAAAAAAAAAAGGAGGATAAGTAAAGAAAAATGACGGATTTCACTATAAGCCAAGAGGAGACTGGTTTTCCTTTGCTGTAAACAAAACTTGGTTCTCACAAGACTAGGATATTCTCATCAGAGTTTACGCTTTCTCATGAACGTGTACACGACAGCTGAACTAGAGATTTTGATTTATAAAGTTTTAAATATGGATATTTTTCTTACACAAATGTGTCGATTCACTTCAGAAGGCCTTTATTAACCCCCTTGGAGCCATGTGGAGTACTTTTTATGATGGATGGATGCACTTTATTAGATTTCAAAATCTCAACACCCATTCACAGCCATTATAAAGCTTGGAAAATAAGGACATTTTTTAACTCCAATTGTATTCATCTGTAAAAAGAAAGTCCAACACACCTGGGATGGCTTGAGGGTGAGTAAATCATGAAGTAATTTTCATTAGGTGAATGCAGTGACAACAAAATGGTCACAAATTAAAAGTAGAAGTAGATTTTTTTGTATGCAGAACTTGGTTCTCTCACTACATCATCCACTGGAACGCCACTCTCTCATGAACTTGTGTACGACAGTAAGTGGAAGCTAGAAATTATGGTTTATAAAGTTTAAAATATGAATATTTTTCTTACACAAACGCATCAATTCACTTTAGAAGGCTTTTATTAACAGCCTGGAGCTGTGTGGAGTACTTTTAATGATACATGGATGTACTTTATTAGACTTCAAAATCTCAACACCCATTCACTGCCATTATAAAGCTTGGAAAAGCCAGGACATTTTTCAGTATAACTCTGATGGTATTCATCTGAAAGAATAAAGTCATATACAACTAGAATGGCTTGAGGGTGTGTAAATCATGGGGTATTTTTTTTTTCTGGGTGAACTATCCCTTTAACAAATAAAATAAAATAAAATTACATTTTTTGTATTGTGCATTTAATGTCAGATTCTCACATTAAAGTCATTCGGTACAGTTCACCTGAATAAATGAGGGTCTGTGTGATCTCTCTAATAGTTATTAATTTAGACATGCAGAATGAGCTCATGTTGGAGACTGATTCACACTCTCTCTCACTTTCCCTGACTGCTTCATTACCACTTAGCAATAGCCACACCAGATAATGAGGTCACCATCAAATTCACACACAAACCCAGTTGGACAGCCATAATACATCGGCGAAACACACTCCAATCACAGTTCAAAGCGACAGCTTCAGTATGAGAGAGTGCTTACATGTGAAACTGCGATAAGTGTGCTTCATTCTTCACAATGCTAATATCACATGTGTCACGGTAGAGAGACAACAGATGTCGCTCTAATCAGCGATCGGTGGTGTAGTTATCTGTTACAGGCATGTAGTTTAATGAGAATGAACCATCTGCTGTTACTCCAGTCGAAAGAAAGTGCTGGGTTTAGGTTGAAACTGAAATAATCTCTTTTATTATGTGAAGGCAGGATTAAGAGTGATGTTTGATGTCTGAATTGAGAGTAATATATGACCCTGGACCACAAAACCAGTTATAAGTAGCATTGGTATATTTGCAGCAATAGCCAAACATTCATTGTATGGGTCAAAACTATAGATTTTTCTTTTATAATCGTTAGGATATTAAGTAAAGATCATGTTCCATGAAGATATTTTTACATTTCCTACATATATCAAAACTTAATTTTTGATTAGTAATATGCATCGCTAAGAACTTCATTTGGACAACTTTAAAAGCGATTTTTTTCAGTATTTAGATTTTTTTGCACCCTCAGATTCTACATTTTCAAATAGTTGTATCTCAGCTAAATATTGTCTGATCCTAACAAACCATACATCAATGGAAAGCTTATAAACTCTCAGTTGATGTATTCATAAAAGTTACCCTTATGACTGGTTTTGTGGTCCAGGGTCACATATGTGATCCTCATATGCAAAGTCATTTCTGAACGTCATTCCACATTGATGTATGGCAGTGGTGTTGGTCTGAAATATCATGGCTATTGTTAGGAGCATGAGTGTGGGGATGTAGTCAGCAGGTTGCAGATGATGCATTAGCGTAGTCATCCATAATCTCATTTCCTGTGCTAGACACGAATCTGGCTCACATCCGCCACATACGCGAACACAAACAACAGTCTGTCCAACCGTACAGACACTAAACAAATGTGAAACTCATTCATTATACTATAATACTACACAGCTCTATGGAATGCTTGATTCTGATTAGTCAACTGCAGAAATCTAATATGCAGATTAATCATCATAATGATATAAAAATAAATATTGTGATAGAGTTGCAGTGTTTGTCCAGGTGTTTTCTTTATGTTATAGTGGTCTATTTTTCTATTTAAAGGGACAGTTCTCCCAAAAATGAAAATTCTGTCATTAATTGCTCACCTTCATGTCGTTCCGAACTCATAATACTTCGTTCACCTTCAGAACACAAATTAAAGGAAAAGTTCACAAAAATTTACAGATAATAATGATCATGTCTTCCTTTTTATTAGACTTCAATGGGGCCCCCAAGTTCAAACTTCCAAAATGCAGTTTAAATGCAGCTTCAAATGGCTCTAAACGATCCCAGCCGAGGAAAAAGGGTAATATCTAGTGCAGGGGTTTTCAAAGTGTGGGGCGCGCCTCCCCAGGGGGGCGCCTGAGCGTGTCAGGGGAGGCGCAGGGGGAAAATATTATATATTAAAAATATACTTATTGAGTTTAAATATTATATATATATATATTTATTTTATTTAGTTTTTAATTAAACAAAGCTAAAAAAAAAAAAAAAGAATAGGTCAAAAATAAGAAAAACATTTCCACCCAGAAGGCTGTAGCTGTGAATTCACTTCTGTATGGCAAGCCCGCCAATGCAGCTATATGTCCAGTGACGGCTCGTCCAACAGACGAATCCGGCGGTCGCGAGAATGTCAATTGGATTTTTAAGTGCGCTCGACTTGAAACGGCGCTGTGCAGAAAGGTACATGTTTAGAATTGAAGAGCTATATAGTGCAGACAGCTCTGCATGCTACGTTTAAATTTACCTCAGTAAGACGCGTGCATGGATTTTGCGTTGTTCTGAGTCTGTTTACAAACCCGTTGTCTATTGAGAACATTTTAATTACATGTTTTATAAATTGATAAAGGCTATTAATTAGCATGGCATTGCATCTATAGTTTATTCATATAAAAATATCCGATATGGCTTGAAGAACAGAGATAACCATTTTTTTTAACAACTATTTTTTACAAACGTCTCTATTGGAGTTAAGTGTATACCTTTGTCCATATTAGTGATTTCTTGTATGAATGAAACATTATATTACATGAATATTAACACCTTATTTTGGGTAAAAATAGGAATAATAATACTTTTCTCTAAGTTTTTTTCCTCCAGTGTAGAGGAGTGGTTTTTTTTTGCACTCCCTCAGTGAATGCATATGATTTATTTATTTTTATTTTTATTTTTTGTCAAAGATTTTTAATCATAACTTATTTTGGAATAAATCCTTATACCTTTCTGAACATTTATAGTTAGGCATCCTGCATGTTAACAGGCCATGCTGCAGTTGTCTGTCAAATAAATAATAATTAACAGTAAATACTGTTTAGTTTTAATGTTTAGTAATTTAATGTTTAGTAACAAAAATAATCAGAATTATATTGATTAAAAACAACATTTGTCTGAACTGTGCAGCCCTACACGACAAACACGACAAACTTCTGTATCTTTTTTGGTTAATAAAGTCTGAAAACCTTTTTTGTTAAAGTTCAGATTTTATTGTTATGGTTCAGATTCACTTAATATCGCCTCTCAGAATAGTCTCCCAAAATGAAGTTTTTATTGTTATTACTCTGTGAATAATTGCACTTTTCATGTTAACACAAATAATGATAAAAGTGAGTTAACAGTCTGACATTTTCTGTGTGTTTATATATGTGTTGGGGCCAATGGGTAAGTTGTGTCAGAAGGGAGGCCCACTGTCTTAGACTTTGAAAACCCCTGATCTAGTGAAACGATGGGTCATTTTCTAAACAAATTGACAATTTATATTAGGGATGCACGATATTTATCGCACAGATAAATTATCGACCGATATGGGTAAAAATTACGTCATTTTTATTGCTCCGATAAATTAATGAAATCCGATCCGATAAAGTACTCTTGCTGGTAAATCAATCAGTCTGGTTTATCTGAGATTCATCTGCTCTCCTAGTGCAAGTGACTGCAGCTGTAAACCGCAGTGACTCTCGGACTGTGTCGCGTTTAATACGTCATCATCTGTGTCGTCATCATCGTCTTCGCCGGTCTGGAAGTTTTTCACGGAGGCAGAGGAGGACAATTCTATTGCTATTTGCAACACATGTTTAGCAAGGATTCCGAGAGGAGGTAAAAAGCCGTCAAGTTTTAACACAGCAAATCTTATATCTCACTTCAGAGGTCGTCATTGCGGTGAATCTGTTTTAGGGGCCGTTCACATGTCGCGCCTAAAAACGCGTGGAAAACGCTAGGCGCCGCTTTCTCTTTCGTTCTAAACCGCTCTGTAGCCTGCTCTGCCATTGCGTCTGCCGTTGCTAAGCAACCATGACCTGCGCTCTCCATAAAGATGCGGAAGTTTCAGCAAAGGATAAATGGATTGTCAGCATTAAAAATCGCTTGCAGTAGCTCTGTTTTTAAATTTATTTAAAAATGTTTATTCCTGTACAGCTATGATAAGCTGTTTCTCCACCTTGGCAGTGCTTTCAATGTTATTAAGGGAAAGGGTGAAGCTGATAGGTTAGTTCATGTCACATTACCTGCGTTGGGCTTGCGGCATTCTGAAAAGTTGAGATGTTTTTATCTCGATTCTGATGTTTTATTCCCCGCCTTGTGTGATTTGGTTGCTGCACACATTCATAATATGATCAAGAAGAATGGACTACATGTAAGCTTTAACAGACATTTGGACATCTGACTTTACTCCATGATGCACTTTTCATTTTTTTCCAGGTTGACAAATGTCAAAGCATTTTATTTATTTAGAATTGTGGTGCCTTACACAAAAAATAAAAACATTTTTGAAGAGTCAGGACTGATGTTTTCTATGATTGTTAGACCCAGATATATAATATACATTTCACTAGTTTATCTTAGATTTTGTATTCTCCTGGGTGCACAAAACTATCATATAAAAATATGAACGTATTGGTTATCGGTATCGGCATCGGCCACAAGAAGGACTTAATTATCGGCTATCGGTATTGGTAAAAAAATTCATATTGTGCATCCCTAATTTATATACTATTTAACCTCAAATGCTTGTTTTGTCTTCTCTCTGTGACGCGCATGCGTAGTCTGTGTAATCTGGCTCAATACAGTTAGGGTATGTTGAAAAACTCCCATTTAGTCTTCTTCTTCAACTTAAAAATCATCCCACATCGCTGTTTTATAAAGGGCGTTCGATTTTCTTTGCGTATTCACTTTTCTTTGCGACCCACACACTGGGTCGGCACTTCTGCAGCAATGTAGGATGATTTTGAAGTTGGGGAAGAAAACGAGATGGCAGTTTTTCAACAAACCCTAACTGTCTTGAACCGGGGAAAAAAAAACTGCTTACGCAGACCTAGACAAGACAAACATTTGAGGTTAATAAAAGTATATAAATTGTCAATTTGTTTCGAAAATGACAGATCGTTTCGCTAGATAAGATGCTTCTTCCTCGGCTGGGATCATTTAGAGCCCTTTTGTAGCTGAATTTAAACAGCGTTTTGGAAGTTCAAACTTGGGGGCACCATTGAAGTCCACTATATGGAGATAAATCTTGAAACGTTTTCCTCAAGAAACATAATTTCTTATCGACTGAAGAAAGAAAGACATGAACATCTTGGATAACAACGGGGTGAGCAAATTATCTGTAAATTTTTGTTCTGGAAGTGCACTTCTCCTTGTTAAAGTAATAGTTCACCTAAAAATGAAAATTCTGTCATTAATTACTCACCCTCATGTTGTTCCAAACCCATAAGACCTTTGTTTATTTTCAGGACACAAAAGAAGATATTTTTGATGAAATCTGAGAGCTTTCTGACCCTGCATAGACAGCAATTTCACACATTCGAGGCCCAAAAATGTTAGTAAGGACATTGTTAAAATAGTCCATGTGACATCAGTGGTTCAGCTGAAATTTTATAAATACAGTCGTTATTTTTGTTTTCTTTGCACACAAAATGTATTCTCGTAGCTTCATAAAATTATGGTTGAACCATTGCTGTCACATGGACTAGTTTAACAATGTCCTTACATCTTTCTAGGCCATGAACGTGTCAGTTGTGTTGCTGTCTATGCAAGGTCAGAAAGCTCTTGAATTTAATCAAAAATATCTTTATTTGTGTCCTGAGGATGAACAAAGGTCTTACGAGTTTGGAACAACATGAGGGTGAACATTTTTGGGTGAACTATTACTTTAACATTTTTTGACTCTTTTGCTATTTTTCTTAGCAAGTGAGATAACATCAATATTTCATGTATTTACTTGTGTAATAAACAGGATAATGTACAATTAGCTGGTCTTTATCATGTAAAGAACTCTGGAAGTCTCAAAGCCTTCAGTGTTTTGCCTGGAAACTGGATGTCTGTGGGAACTTCATTGAGCATTCAGATGCCTAAATGTTTTATCAGTGCATTGTGTGTTTGTGTGGAGACTGAAAAGGCCAACATATATTAAACAGAGTGAAATAAAAAGAGAGAGAGAGGGAAATGGCAGTCCCTGTGGGCAGCAGGGGGTCTGTAAGTGTCTGTGTGTGTGTGCACTTGGGTGGGTCGCTGGTTGCCAGGTTACAAGGCACGACCGTGGTGGTATATGTGCGTAGACAGACACAGTTCTCTTTCTTTGAGGCAAACAAAAAAGTCTTATTTACAACCTGCTGCAAAGAGAGAGCAACACAGCGGCAGATAAATAAAAAAGACCGTCAGACAAAATAAATATGAACAGCATTTCTGCATGTTTCCATTTGGTCTTCCTCCTGCTGGTTGCATGTCCATCTGTCTGCACGTCTACCAGATTACTTTTAGCAGTCACAAGCACTTTGACAGCATCCTAGCAACACCTGACAGACACACAGCCCCCTTGCATAAGTATTTTGTTCTGACCCTATGCGAGTGTGAATGCAGCCACATATAAAGCGTGCGTGAGAAATCTTACCGCCTGGATCAGAGCTCCGCATTGTCAGCTCATATGTCAGGTCTGTGAAACAAAAGAGAGGACAGAGGGAGTGGACAGGACGACAAAAGGAGGAGTGTGAGAGAGAGAGAGATCAAATGTTAGGCTGGCAGCACAGAGCCTCACACTACCTTAAATGACAACAGTTGAAGATCACATGACACAAGACATCACCTGAAACAGGAGGAGATCAAGAGAGTGAGAGCAAAAACATAGAAACAGTAACACAAGAGAGAGTCAACCGAGGATAGGAGAACATGGGAGACTATACAAACAATATTAAAGGGTTAGTTCACCCAAAAATAAAAATTCTGTCATTTATTACTCTTCGTATGTCGTTCCAAACCCGTAAGACCTTCGTTCATCTTCAGAACACAAAGTTAGATATTTTTGATGAAATCCAAAAGCTCTCTGACCCTCTATAGACAGTTTTTTTTTTCGCACAGAAAAGTATTCTCGTAGCTTTATAAAATTACAATTGAACCATTGATGTCACATGGAATAATTTGTCAATGTTCTTGGTACCTTTCTGGGCCCTGAACGTGGAAGGACCCTTGCTGTCTATCGAGGGTTATAAAGCTCTTTAATTTCATCAAAAATATCTTAATTTGTGTTCTGAAGACGAACAAAGGTCTTACAGTTTGGAACATGAGGGTGAGTAATTAATGAGAATTTTCATTTTTGGGATATTTTATAATATTACCGCCCCTTAATCTGCACGTTTCCACCCATGGCGCCGTCATTTTGTTTTCTCAAGCAACAGTGGTGTACAAGTTCTAACGCCATAGCAAAAGTTCAAGCAAAGCATGCAAACTGTTCTGTCATTGGCTGCACAGACAAGCACCGAACAATATTTAGAGTCCCAGCCTCAGAGGAGACAAGAGAGCAGTGGATTTATTGATCTGTTAACTGCATATTACACTGCTGCCACAGAGACCTAATATAAACGCAATTTTATTTCCTAACTGTTTACCTTCACAGACATAATCAACTGTTTTTGTAACGCATGTGTGTTTGTAACATAAACTTGGGTGTATTTGATCATTTAAGCGCAATAAGAAATGAAAGAGATCTTAGTTTAGTACCAACATACTGTGTGACAGCCACTTTCTGCGCACGTGTTTTGGATTTGTGCCCACATAAGCTTAAACTGATATGGCTTTAAAAGGCATGATTTTAGCATGATAAACATGATAATCAGAGAGTATCTGATGTACGAGCTTTAAAGGCACAGTCCTGTTCTGGAAAAGGGGGCGGGGAGCAGCAGCTCATTTGCATTTAAAGAGACAAACGGCGTGTTTCTGCTTCCACTCAAAATAGGCATTTTCAAAATGATATGTGACCCTAGACCACAAAACCAGTTATAAGGGTCAATTTCTTAAAAATGAGATTTAACATTATATGAAAGCGGAATAAAAAAGCTTTCCATTAATGTATAGTTTGTTAGAATACGATATTTGGGCGAGATACAACAATTTGAAAATCTGGAATATGAGGGTGCAAAAAAAAAATAGAAATACTGATTAAATCACCTTTAAAGTTCTTAGCAATGCATATTACTAATCAAAAATTTTGTTTTGACATATTTACGGTAGGAAATTTACAAAATATCTTCGTGGAGCATAATCTTTACTTAATATCCTAATGATTTTGCCATTAAAGAAAATCGATAATTCGGACCCATGCAATGTATTTTTAGCTATTGCATTAAATATACGGCTATTTAAGGTTTTGTGGTTCAGGGTCACATATAATAAAGTATCTGTGGGGTATTTTGAGCTGAAACTCAGGCACATTCTGGGGACACCTGAGACTTATATTACATTTTGTAAAAAGGGGCATAATAGTATTTTTTTTTTTTTAATGACCATGGAGTAAAGCAGCATTAGATGAGGATTGAACCGTCGAGAAAGAGATTAACTGTATTCTCACAATCCTGAACAATAATCCCTGTGGCACTATTTTCCTCTATTAGCATGGAGAAATGGCCTTGTGATAGGACTGTATAAGCCGTACATGCTGTATATCTTTGAGAAAGTGCCAGAGATTTGTGTTCGTTTTTGGTCTAGATGTTTAAAATGATACCACCACAAATGACCTCTAGATGTCAACATCAATAAACTAATAGCAGAGGTGCCTGTCATGTAATGCACAGGATTTGGCACATTTAATGAGGGCACTTGTGTGGAAGAGTTCAAATCCGGCTCGAGTCGCATCCAAATCCCATCCTCCCCTGTCGATCCTAATTTTCGGCCGAATAAAAGGTGGCAAAAATCCAGAAGTAAAACAAAATAAAATATAATACTAGACAAACTAATAAAACTGGATTATAATTTATCTTCATTGCTTTGCAAAAATATTTCACATAAACAAGTAATTATAAGGAGAATTTGAGCTATTGTATAAATGAGACACTACATTTTTAATGATTATAGAGCTTCATTTACGGTAAACAGTTTATGAATGAATAATGTATGTGTTTATGGATGCTTGCTGGTGCAGTTTTGCTGTAAGTGGCAGTCACTACATGATACTCAGGGTATTGGCATGTGTGTGTGTTTGTGTGTGTACCTGTGCAGTGCTGTTGTAGGCGGCGGATCTCGGCATGAAGGCCTTTCAATGTGTTGGCATGGTCTTGTTGCAGGAACAGCAGGTTTTTCTGTGCACTGTGCAGTTGATTCTCCAAGGTCACACTCACCGAGGCCATGTTGAGGACAATACGTGGTCACACTCACATGTATAAATAAACTCACCCACTCACTCACACGTGCACATACACTAGCCAAGGAGACCTGTAAAGACACAAAAAAAGAAAACACTGGTCACATATATAGAATATTCAGCCTTCTGAAAGTTATTACTCACTATCCACCTTATTCTTCTTGCTATAGCAGTTTTACTACATCATTACTGATTATGATGGAGTGATTTAATGTATCCATATATATATATATATATATATATATATATATATATATATATATATATACACAATGTAAATGTAAATGTAAATAAAAGATGAGTAATATTTATGTTAGTAATGATTTCTCTTGTACATTGTCTTATTATCTTTTGGGAGAGGAGAGGGGCATTTCCAGTCAAAATAAAAGCTGGTTGAATAAAAGTAACTTTAAGTCAGAATTTGCCAGGGGTATGAATAATTGCAGGCTTGACTGTATATATACAAAAATAAAATTACAATAAGGTGTCATTTGTTAACATTTGTTAATATTTTAACTAACATGAACAAACAATGAACAATACATTTATTACAACATTTATTAATCATCATTCATCATGTTAGGTAATAAAAAAACAGTCATTCATTGTTGCTTAATGTTAGTTTACAGTGCATTAACTAATGTTAAAAGCAACTTGTGAATTTAATACTGCATTAGTAAATGTAGAAATTAACTAAGAATAATAAATGCTGTAGAAGTATTGTTCATTCTTAGTTCATGATAACTAATGTAGTTAACTAATGTTAACTAATGAACCTTACTGTAAAGTATATAAATAAAATAATATAAATATGATGGATAATCCTGCTAAAAAAATTTAGGCTATAACCTTCAACTGATATGGTGTACAGTAATCTGCAACATTATCAAGCACAACAGAAGTTAATATAATTCTTGCATGACAATTCAACAATTGTCGACTGCCTTTTTATGCACCTCAAAATTTTAATGTAAATATTATCTAAAAACTGTACGCTTTCACATTTTTTAGTTTAACGAGTCAGGGCTGCCACAGACAGTGTGATATTTCAGGACACCTAATTTAGATTTATCAGATACTGTAATAGGGACATTTTCTGAGTGTCATTCCATTAAAAATCACTTACAGCATCTTTAATTAAACCTCTTCTAACTGAGACATCAACATCAGGATATCTGCTACTCTGCAAGTCCCATGCAGAGTCCATGACACAATACATCTTTAAAATTATTTAACACCAAAATCGTCTCGGGTTACGTATGTAACCTTAGTTCCCTGAGGACAGGGAACGAGACGCTGCGTCCTGGTTCAGGACACTTTGGGAACCGCCTTCAGCGTGACCGGTTCTGAAACGAGGTATAGAATAACGACAGTGAACTTGACACTGGCCGGCGCCAGCCCGTGACGTCATCAGCAGGTGCCTATAAAAGCAGGTGCCTGAGAGCACAACACCATCTTTTTGTCGGACGGAGGTCTGTGCAGGGCCCGAGGCATGGCCCTGAGACGCAGCGTCTCGTTCCCTGTCCTCAGGGAACTAAGGTTACATACGTAACCCGAGACGTTCCCTTCCGGAGGGAACTCTACGCTGCGTCCTGGTTCAGGACACTTTGGGAACGCTTATACCAACACCGCCATGCCGAGGGAAAGGTGATCAAACTGACTGAATGAGGAGTCAAGAAGGAAATCACCCCTGCATCAGCGAGAGTCGCTGGGGCCCAGTGACCTGCCACGGCTAGCCCGGCTACCTGTGCACACAACTCTCAAGCGTGGAGGCCTAGAGGAAGCCTACTACACTTAGCTCCCTAAGTGAAGGAGCTCATAAACGCCCTGACCATAAGGGGCGGAGTTTAGGGAATGGAGGTCTCGGCAGGGCGAACGCCTGCTCTAGGGACCTGACAACATTCAGTGCTACAGGTATAGATGGGGGAAGCGGAGCTTCTGGAGAATGGAGGCTTCATAAAAGACTCTCTAAAAGAGAGGAAGCCTGACAACATTCAATCCACTAGCTCTTAGGAGTGGAGGTCTCAAATAACCCTCCAGTGAGGAGAGACCTGGCTACACTCACGCTTGAAAGTACTGAAAGCGGAGCTTCTGGAGAATGGAGGCTTCATAAAAGACTCTCTGAAAGAGAGGAAACCTGACAACATTCCATCCACTAGCTCTTAGGAGTGGAGGTCTCAAATAACCCTGCCGTGAGGGGAGACCTGGCTACACTCACGCCTAGAAGTACTGGGGGCGGAGCCTCTGGAGAACGGAGGCTTCACAGAAGGCTCTCTAAAAAGAGAGGAAACCTGACAACGTTCAGTCCACCAGCTCTTAGGAGTGGAGGTCTCACTAGCCCTTCAGTGAGGGGAGACCTGGCTACACTCACGCCCGGAGCAATATTCTGCGAGCAGCAGAAGGACTCTAAGAGTGGAGGTCCCATGACCTACTACACTTCAACACTGCAGGCGTTCATCGAAGCTGAACAGCCTAAACGACAGTACTGCCTGAGTGGAGTCTGGAGAGTGGAGGCTTTCTAAAGAGGGAACCTTAACACACCTCCGTGCTTAGCAAGGAAGAGCTCTGAGAGTGGAGGTCTCATGACCTAGCTACACTCCAGCCTGAAGGTCATCCGTGGGGCTGACTAGCCTGTGCGACAGAAATACCTTCATTTTGGAGCTCTTCTGGAGAGTGAGGCCTGAAGAGGCCCGACACTCAATCCTGCTAGCAGCGCTATCTGGATTGGAGCTGGAAAACTAAAAGGTTTTTGAGAAAAAACCAGCTCAGAGAATGGACACGGAGGAACCCTGCGTGGTCCATGGGAGAAAGGAACCTGCCTTTACGGGAGGGACCTTACCATAAGTATGGGTTTTAGTGAAGTGCCTGAACAGTGCACTTACCACACACGTGGATTTTAGAGAATGCCCAAAGACTTCGCGTGAGCAAACACCACACATGTGGTTTTGAGTAGGTGTCCTGAGCATAGCGAGGATCACCAGATTTGCAGTCTCTAGGCGATAGCGGAGCCTGAAAGCGGAGCTTCTGGAGAGGGGAGGCTTCAGCAGAAAGACTCTCTTAAGCGAGAGGAGGCCTACGACGCTCTCCCTAGGGAAACTCTTCAGAGTGGAGGCCTCAGGAAAACGCTCTAGGCGAGGGGAGGCCTGACTACACTCGACGCTCAAGAAAAGGCAGATACTCACAGTCAGAGCCAATAATGAAAAAATTCTCATTTATCATCTAGCTCTGTGTAGTGGAGGCTCCGAGACTACATCTCCAAGGAGAGAAGCCTACAACACTAGTTTTTGGTGAGTGGAGGACTGCACTCCCCCAAAAAATAGTCAGCGAGGCACTCATGGGCCTGCCAGCTGCTATAACTGTGAGAGTGAAGGTCTCAGTACTGTTGGCTGTGACAGAGGGAGACCTATTACACTGTGCTATCATTTAGCTTGTATTAACCCGGGTGATAGCAGAACCCGGAAGCGGAGCTTTCAGTGAGGAAGGTTTAACTGGTTTACAAGCTTCATAAATAACCCTGACGCCGCTCAACTGAGGAAGCTCTATCGAGTGGAGGCCTTGGAATACACGCCCTCTCATGGAAGGGAGGCCTACTTCGTTTTACACTCAACGCTTGTAGTGACAGATCCACGGAAAGAGTCCACAAGCTGCCTTAACCTTGTGTTTTCCCGGCCTGTATTTCCGGGAAGTGGAGGCTCAACACCTCATATAGAGGGAGCCTAGCAACACTCGACCCAGAAAAAAAAAAGCTCTCCTGAATGGAGGTCTGAAAATGACCTGGCTACATTCAGCGCTAAGAAGTATTATAGTTTCACTTCAAGCGGGGCTTTTTTTTTTTTTTTTTTTTATTGAGAGCGGAGGCTTTCAGAAAACATCTCTCTCAGAGAGGGAGCCTTGACGACGCTCTATTCACCCTAGCACACAAACTCCTGGGAGTGGAGATCTCACATATGTGTATATGAAAATACACAGGGAAGGTATCTGACCACACTCATGCAAAAAGAGTATTACTCTTAGCAGGGTTTGAGTGAGCGGAGGCTTCAGCAAAGCGAATTTTTTTTTTTTTTTTTTTTTTTTTTGCTTGAAGCAGCTTGACAACGCTCAAGAGGGTTTTTTTTTTTTTTTTTTTAATATATATTCTCGTATGTGTATGTCTGTACCCAGCTCACTTTTTAGCGGAGGTTTCTATATAAAACCTGACAACGCTTTAACCCAAGAGGGGTTTTCCCTGAGTGGAGGTCTCTTAACCCTGTTCTCTCTTTTTTTGGAACGAGGGGAGACCTGACTACACTCGGACGCTTGGTGGCAGCAGAGCCCGCTTTTTAGAGGGGCTCGAATACTGCAGCATTAGAAATCACCCAAGCGGGGCTGGTAGAAAAAAGGAAACACACACATACGTAAAGAACATTCTTTTATTTATTTAAGTGTCTTTATAGTTCACCTGCCGGGCCATCAGATTGAGATCTCATCATTGGCCCAGCCCCAGAGTCTTTACGGGGGGGAAGAAAGTGCAGGTGGCCAGACGAATGCGAGGGGAACCGGAGAAGAGTTTCTAGGTGCCCGCCCCAGGCCAGCCGCCATGGCGGCGCTGGAGCTTCTCCCTCAGATCTCCTCTCCTCCGCCGCGCATCGCGCCGTTTCTGGGACCGACTCCTCCCGGGGGGAGGGCCCCGAGTGGCCACACTGGCGACCTGGCCTCGTCTCCGGTCATCCCTGGACCAGGACGGGCCCGGTATTCCCCGGTGTTCAGGTGGGGGCGTGGATGTGGACCGGCGAGGAATGCAAGATCTAAACGCCGCCGAGCGCGCCTTCGCCTCTCTGAATTTCTCGACCACCGCCTCGACGGATGTGCCGAACAACTCAGAGGGCGAAACCGGGACATCGAGGAGAAATCTCTTTTCTTTCTCCCCGATGTCCGCCAGGTTCACCCACAGATGTCTCTCCGTGGCCACCATGGCTGACATGGACCTGCCCACCGCGGTCGCTGTCTGCTTAGTGGCCCGCAGAGAGAGGTCTGTGGTGCGGCGCAGCTCGGCCACTTCCTCCGGGGAAAGCCCCAGACCACGGTCCAAATCCCTCAGCAGGTCGGCCTGGTATGCCTGCAACACCGCTACAGTGTGCAGAGCAGCACCGGCCTGACCCGCTGCCGCATATGCCCTGCCATTCAGCCGTGATGTTTCGCAGAGCGGCTTGGATGGCAGGGTCGGAGCCTTCAGCGTCGATGTCCCTCCCCCTGAGAGATAGTTGGCGAATGTCTGCTCAATGGGGGGCATCGACGCATATCCGCGTCCCCGCATTCCCTCGACATCAGCATAGTTCACATGCTGATGTCGGTAAATGCGGGCGGAAAAGGGTTTGTCCCATGCCTTCTCGAGCTCATTATGGAGATCGGGAAGGAATGGGAGGCTCACGGGAGCTGGCTTGTCATGGCCCGGAAGAAACCGCTCGTCTAGCCTGCCGAGAGCGGCTTCTTCCCTCGCGGGCTTCCACTGCAGATCCAAACGGGCAGCCGCGCGGTCCATGACAGACATCAGCTCCTCATATGCGGGGCAAGGAGGCTGTATGGATTCAGAAATATCATCTTGCTCCATCTCAGCCTCCTGCTCGCCCTGGCTTGAAGCCAACAGAGCACTCGCTGCAGGGTCGGAAGATGTAAGTGATAACACATCTTCCGCTAGCAGCGCGTCCTCCTCTCCGGCTGACGGGCGCGAGAGACTAACTCCTCTCTCAAACTCGTCAGCCAGTTCCACCTGGGATCCCCAGGACCTCAGCCGCCGAGCAGCCTCAGCTGCCGCGGGGCCAGAGCCACGAGGGGCAGATGGACGGCCCGATTCCCTCGAGAAAAGGGCCAGACGAGAACGGAGTTTCCTCATGGGGAAACCCTCACAGTGGACGCACTCCATCCCCTCAAGGACGGAGCGCGCGTGCTCTTCCCCTAAACACCAAACACAAAGGTCGTGCGCGTCATCAGGTGTCAGATTTCTCTGACACGGATCCGCGCACTTCCTATAGCGCTTCGCTTCTCTAGGCATCGCCATACTCACTCGCTAGAACGGAGGACTGCTGAAGACAAAAAGATGGTGTTGTGCTCTCAGGCACCTGCTTTTATAGGCACCTGCTGATGACGTCACGGGCTGGCGCCGGCCAGTGTCAAGTTCACTGTCGTTATTCTATACCTCGTTTCAGAACCGGTCACGCTGAAGGCGGTTCCCAAAGTGTCCTGAACCAGGACGCAGCGTAGAGTTCCCTCCGGAAGGGAACACTCTTTATAACAGGGACATGGGGTCACAATTCACTAGCAGCAAATCATATACATGTTTGTGTAATCAGGACTAAACTCTCATGAGATATTTACAATGAAGTCAAAGCCATATAGCGAGGTTAGCAGACTGTCATACTTACACAAACAAATACATTACAGCAATCAAATTGTTTACTCTGGATATCACTATCCCTTCCCCGAATCATCGTCCCTCTGTCTGAGAGGACAAAGAGCTATATTTATCTAATGACAGCATAATGGTTTGACATTACGTAATGTCTTTCAAATGAGGCAGAGAAGCGAGAGACAGTCTGTAGATACTGTATGTGGGAGTATTGATTTAAGGGGGTGAACGCTGGGCTGCTGGTTTTCCTCAGACCCTGCACTGCTCAGGGATCATCTCCTGTCCCAAAGCACTCTTAAAGCGGTCATATCATACATATTTCATCATTTTATGTTTTTCCCTTGACGTTTTCTGATCCACTTAAAATTTTAAGTAGGGCTGGGATATATATTGAATATTCGTGATATTGCAATAACTGTGCTGGTCCATGAAATTAAGCAATGTTGTAATTATCAATGATACAGTGTGCTTTTTATCTAGCCATTCATTTTCTTTGATTAGTCTTTTACCATTTCTTGTCTCACAAGTATGGACGTGTTGAAATATGTGACCCAAAACCTGTCATAAGGGTCAATTTTAATAATGATAATGTTTTTAATAAAAGCTTTCCATTGATGTTTGGTTTGTTAGGATTACATTTTGGACGATATTTGAAAATCTGGGTCCAAAAAAAATCTAAATATTTAGAAAATAGCCTTTAAAGTTGTCCAACTGAAGCAATGCATATTACTAATCAAAGATTAGGTAATAATATATTTACGGTAGGAAATTTACAAAATGTCTTCATGGGACATGATACTTAATACCCTAATAAGTTTTGGTATTAAAAAAAATCTATAATTTTGAGCTATTCAATATATTTTTGCCTACCGCTACAAATATGTGACCCTGGACCACAAAACCAGTCATAAGGTTAAATTTGACAAAACTGAGATGTATACATCATATGAAAGCTCAATAAATAAGCTTTCTATTGATGTATGGTTTGTTAGGATAGGACGATATTTGGCCGAGATACATCTATTTGAAAATCTGGAATCTAAGGGTGCAAAAAATCCAAATACTGAGAAAATCACCTTTAAAGTTGTCCAAATTAAGTTCTTAACAATGCATATTACTAATCAAAAATTACATGTTGATAGGTTTACAGTAGGAATTTTACAAAAAATCTTAATGTAACATGATCTTTGCTTAATTTCCTAATGATTTTTGACATAAAAGAAAAATCAATAATTTTGACCCATACAATGTATTTTTGGCTATTGCTACAAATATACCCCAGCGACTTAAGACTGGTTTTGTGGTCCAGGGTCACATATAAAATTATAAGTATTAAAATATATAGTATGCACACTACTGTTCAAAAGATTTGGGGTCATATTTATTTATTTTTAAGAAATTAATACTTTTATTTTTATTTTTAAGTGACGAAGACTATTACAGTGTTACACAACATTATCACTACATTATATTTTATTTATATATATAAAACAGCTAAATAAATGCTGCTATTTACAACTTTATTTCAACAAAGAATCTTGAACAAAATTTTCAGCATATTAGAATGATTTCTGAAGGATAATTTGACAGTAAAGACTGAAGTAATGGCTGCTAAAAATTCAGTTTTGTTATCACAGTAATAAATAAAATGTTTAAATATGTAAAATAATTATACTATTTATAATAATTACATTTCACTATTTTACTCTTTTTATTGCGGTTTAGTATAACAATGAAAAATACTTCTAAAGCATTTATTAATCTTAGTTACTACACATTTACTAATACATTACTAAAATCTAAATTTGTATCTATTAATGTTATTTAATGAACCTGAGCTAACAGACTGTCAATGAACAGTTGTATTTTTAACAATTAATGTTAATACAGACTAATCAATATTGTAACAATGTATTTTTATTCCTTTATATAATGATGCATATAAATGGAAAAGTGAATTTTCCTTGCACTCATTCAGCAAAAAACTGTGCTGAAGTGTCAAAAACAAGCCTTGATTATTTTATGAAATTTTTTTGCTTTGCTTCTGTGACTTTAAGACTTTCATGCAAATTCTCTAGTCATGCTATTTTGATGAGTATCTTAGTTTAAATAAAGGATATTTTACTGGGAGTTTTGAGTTTCAAGTTTTGAGTTGATCAAGTACATCAAACTCTTCTCTTATTTCAGAGATCAAGGAAAATATAATTTCTCATGATATGAGCCTTTAAAAACATTTTGGCCCATCCTGATATCATATTCCATATTGTACTTCCCACAAATAAACTCACTTGTGGGCTAATGTATTAATCTAACTCCATGTAAAAAAATTTGTTCTGCTTCTACCACAAGATAAAAAATGTCCTCTTCATGACTTCTTAAGAAAGGCTTTGATTTGGCAAAAGGGTCTTCATAAAGGCCTGTGTAGTTTAAATAATTAACAGAGATCTTACTGCCTCCATCGTTTTAAGGCAGACTCTCTCCTCTGGGTGCACTTCCTCCTATCATGATAATGCAACATTGCTATTCATACTTCACATTCACTCTGCTATATGACGAAAATGAGCTACCTGCTCTCATGGGGAAAAACGTGATGCTACAAAATGTGAAAAACGTTACTTCAGGAGCAAACTACTGCAGTTTCTAAGTGAAATACACACAAGTGGTATAGAAGTACTACAACTTTATTAATTAATAATGACTTAAATTGTGAAAATTGGAATTTTAGATTAAAGGGTTAGTTCACATAGAAATGAAAATTCTGTCATTAATTATTCACCCTCATGTCGCTCCAAACGCGTAAGACCTTTGTTCATCTTTGGAACACAAATTAAGATGTTTTTGATGATTAAAAAGTTATTTATTTTTTCTTTGCACCAAATCAAAAATATCTTAATTTGTGTTCTGAAGATGTACAAACGTCTTACAGGTTTGAACGACAGGAATTTTGATTTTTGGGTGAACCAACCCTTTAAAAAAGACATTTAAATTTTGTCGTGAATAGGATTGTGCTCAGGTTATACTGTAGCTTTAGGACAAAATGCATTCCTACCGGTTGCTTGAAAAAAATCAATAAAACACTATTTAGACTTTTAGACCTTATGGGAGAAAACCAATCACTTTTAGTGCCACACGGTGGACATTTCATCTTGACGCTGCAGTGATTTATACAGAAACTTATTTTCAGGTTTACAAAACATGCACGGTCACGTTTCTCATGAGATCAAGTTGAAAATGAGAAAAAGGAGCAGCCAAAAATGGCAGTGTGGTTGATCAGAAGACAGCAGCAGATGCCTTAAACACACTCTCACTCTGACAGACTAACCACAGCCCTCCACAAGACAGACACAACAAAAGGAAGGGAAAAGCAGCAGGCTGGATTCACTCTAAAGACTGAAAGGGAAAACAAAAACACTGTTGGTTTCTGGAAAAAAAAACATACATACATATATTTGAACATGGACAGTGTGGGTAAAGAGATGATGTTCAAGGACTGCGAGTCAGTGGAACTCATGAAAAGCCTATGAGCATGAATGAGTAATGCCAGCCTGGGCTCACGCTGGGTGCGGCACAGAGAAGACAGTCAGTAGACTCTACCCAGCTCTTTTATTAATTCACTTGCTGTCTTCCTTCCTCATGTGTCCTCTCTCTTTTTCTTGCCATCTTGCCCTATCACACCATTGAAGGGACAGTTCACCCAAAATGAAAATTCTATCATTAATTACTCACCCTCATGTCGTTCCAAACCCCTAAGACCTTTGTTCAACTTACACAAATAAAGATATTTTTGATGAAATCCGAGAGCTTTCTGACCCTCCATAGACAGCAAGGGTCATACCACGGTCGAGGCACAGAAACGCAGTAAGGACATCGTTAAAGTGGTCCATGTGACATCAGTGGTTCAACCATAATTTTATGAAGCTACAAGAATACTTTTTGTGTGCAAAAGAAAACAAAAATAATTACTACAACAATTCTTCTCCTCCGAGTGTCCCTGGTGTCATTATGCAGATTATAACGACGAGAGTACCATGTGTCGTGAAGCGCTGAGGTGACATTGAGGAGAAGAATTGTTGAATAAAGTTGTTGTTTTTGTTTTCTTTGCATAAAAAAGTATTCTTGTAGCTTTATAAAATTAAAGGGGTCATCAGATTCCCATTTTCCACAAGTTCATATGATTCTTTAGGGTCTTAATGAAAAGTCTCTAATATACTTTGGTTAAAATATCAGCTTATTTTATCGCATGGGCCCTTTAAATGCAAATGAGCTCTGCTTGCCCCGCCACTCTCTGCTGAGGTATTACGAGCTGTAATGTTTACTTTAGCCGCATTTAGCCACGTTTAGCGGCATTTAGCCGCGTTTATCTGCGAAACTTGCCAACAAGCACATTATTAAGAAAGGCCATTTGCAAAGATGCATAAAAAACCCTTATGCCGAGTTCAGACTGCATGATTTTAGCCCCGATTTTGACTCGCCGACAGGTTTTGAGAAATCGCCGACAAATGCCCGAAATCACAGGCAAATCGGTGCTCATTCACGCGAGTGACAATCACACAGTGTGAACTATCAAAGACGCGATCTGAGAGAATCGCCGACATGTCGCCGACACCCGTGAGATATTTGGCATGAAGTTACGAAGGTATAGACCACAATATCAACAAGAATAGCTTCGGCTTCTTTTCTTTTCGCTGCAAATGAGTGCACATACAATTTGTATGACAAGCTTCTTGCGGGCTACCATTTTTTTATAATAATACCAGTCTCACGTGAGAAATGAAGCTAGCGCAAATTCTGCCAGGAAGACTCAATCGGTCGCGTCACTAATTACCTCCTCATCTCCCAATCATATCATTTACTGTAGCTTTAAAGGGTAGCGCTTACCATGTCTGAGTTCACAGATGCTGTCGCTCCAGCACACAGCCGTGAAACTGGAATCCAGCCGCAGTTTGCAAGGAGCAGAGCCGTTAACTCTCTCAAACTGACAGGATTTATCACGGATACCATGGTTACTTCATTAAAAACGGCTGTCGGCATAGTTTAACGTGAACCGTGCGGTTCTCCCCCTCTGCGGATGTGTTTGCGGCGCAGGAGTCGTAACAATGTACCGTCGTCTCGCTGGCGGCGGTAGACAGAAGCAGCGGCTAGAGCTCAGTCTGGCTAATCTGTGAGCTCGAGCTGCTCAAGCGGCGGCATGAGGCTCTGATCGCCAGCGAGCTCGCGCTACACGCGCCAACCCGAGCCGGAGAGAGCCGAGCGGCCGAGCGTCGACACGAACCCAAGGTGCTCACCGATGCTGTCGCTCCCGTACCTCCATCCTCGGAGCCCAGCAAGCTCTCCAGTCTCGATCTAGGTAAAATCCTATTTTTCTACTGGTGGTGGTGTTTTGCCAAGCGGTTGGCACTTTCACGAATTGTATGGCTAGCTACTAAAGCAAGATGGCCTGCGGGTTATACTTCCGTCAAACAGCTGTACAAGCTATAGGTTCAAGTGGCTGCAGCTTATGCTGCCTTCATGCGCTATCGTAATTATGGTAAATACCAAAGATATCAAGACGGCCCGTGGCCCATGCGTTCTATCAAAAGATGGCCTGCGTATTCAATCATGCGTTCTATCAAAAGATGGCCTGCGTATTCAATCATGCGTTCTATCAAAAGATGGCCCGTGTATTCAATCATGCGTTCTATCAAAAGATGGCCCGTGTATTCAATCATGCGTTCTATCAAAAGATGGCCTGCGTATTCAATCATGCGTTCTATCAAAAGATGGCCTGCGTATTCAATCATGCGTTCTATCAAAAGATGGCCTGTGTATTCAATCATGCGTTCTAGCAAAAGACGGCCCGTGTATTCAATCATGCGTTCTATCAAAAGATGGCCTGCGTATTCAATCATGCGCTCTATCAAAAGATGGCCTGTGTATTCAATCATGCGTTCTAGCAAAAGACGGCCCGTGTATTCAATCATGCGTTCTATCAAAAGATGGCCTGCGTATTCAATCATGCGTTCTATCAAAAGATGGCCTGTGTATTCAATCATGCGTTCTATCAAAAGATGGCCCGTGTATTCAATCATGCGTTCTATCAAAAGATGGCCTGCGTATTCAATCATGCGCTCTATCAAAAGATGGCCTGTGTATTCAATCATGCGTTCTAGCAAAAGATGGCCTGTGTATTCAATCATGCGTTCTATCAAAAGATGGCCCGTGTATTCAATCATGCGTTCTATCAAAAGATGGCCCGCGTATTCAATCATGCGCTCTATCAAAAGATGGCCCGTGTATTCAATCATGCGTTCTATCAAAAGATGGCCTGTGTATTCAATCATGCGTTCTAGCAAAAGACGGCCCGTGTATTCAATCATGCGTTCTATCAATAGATGGCCTGTGGCCCAAGCGTTCTATCAAAAGATGGCCTGTAGCCCATGTGTTCTATCAAAAGATGGCCTGTAGCCCATGTGTTCTATCAAAAGATGGCCTGTGGCCCAAGCGTTCTATCAAAAGATGGCCTGTAGCCCATGTGTTCTATCAAAAGATGGCCTGTAGCCCATGTGTTCTATCAAAAGATGGCCTGTAGCCCATGTGTTCTATCAAAAGATGGCCTGTGGCCCAAGCGTTCTATCAAAAGATGGCCTGTGGCCCAAGCGTTCTATCAAAAGATGGCCTGTGGCCCAAGCGTTCTATCAAAAGATGGCCTGTGGCCCAAGCGTTCTATCAAAAGATGGCCTGTAGCCCATGTGTTCTATCAAAAGATGGCCTGTAGCCCATGTGTTCTATCAAAAGATGGCCTGTGGCCCAAGCGTTCTATCAAAAGATGGCCTGTAGCCCATGTGTTCTATCAAAAGATGGCCTGTGGCCCAAGCGTTCTATCAAAAGATGGCCTGTGGCCCAAGCGTTCTATCAAAAGATGGCCTGTGGCCCAAGCGTTCTATCAAAAGATGGCCTGTAGCCCATGTGTTCTATCAAAAGATGGCCTGTAGCCCATGTGTTCTATCAAAAGATGGCCTGTAGCCCATGTGTTCTATCAAAAGATGGCCTGTGGCCCAAGCGTTCTATCAAAAGATGGCCTGTGGCCCAAGCGTTCTATCAAAAGATGGCCTGTGGCCCAAGCGTTCTATCAAAAGATGGCCTGTGGCCCATGCGTTCTATCAAAAGATGGCCTGTGGCCCATGCGTTCTATCAAAAGATGGCCTGTGGCCCATGTGTTCTATCAAAAGATGGCCTGTAGCCCATGTGTTCTATCAAAAGATGGCCTGTGGCCCAAGCGTTCTATCAAAAGATGGCCTGTAGCCCATGTGTTCTATCAAAAGATGGCCTGTAGCCCATGCGTTCTATCAAAAGATGGCCTGTAGCCCATGCGCTCTATCAAAAGATGGCCCGTGTATTCAATCATGCGTTCTATCAAAAGATGGCCTGTGTATTCAATCATGCGTTCTAGCAAAAGACGGCCCGTGTATTCAATCATGCGTTCTATCAATAGATGGCCTGTAGCCCATGTGTTCTATCAAAAGATGGCCTGTGGCCCATGTGTTCTATCAAAAGATGGCCTGTGGCCCAAGCGTTCTATCAAAAGATGGCCTGTGGCCCAAGCGTTCTATCAAAAGATGGCCTGTGGCCCATGCGTTCTATCAAAAGATGGCCTGTGGCCCATGCGTTCTATCAAAAGATGGCCTGTGGCCCATGTGTTCTATCAAAAGATGGCCTGTGGCCCATGTGTTCTATCAAAAGATGGCCTGTGGCCCAAGCGTTCTATCAAAAGATGGCCTGTGGCCCAAGCGTTCTATCAAAAGATGGCCTGTGGCCCAAGCGTTCTATCAAAAGATGGCCTGTAGCCCATGTGTTCTATCAAAAGATGGCCTGTGGCCCAAGCGTTCTATCAAAAGATGGCCTGTGGCCCATGCGTTCTATCAAAAGATGGCCTGTGGCCCATGTGTTCTATCAAAAGATGGCCTGTAGCCCATGTGTTCTATCAAAAGATGGCCTGTGGCCCATGTGTTCTATCAAAAGATGGCCTGTGGCCCATGTGTTCTATCAAAAGATGGCCTGTGGCCCATGTGTTCTATCAAAAGATGGCCTGTGGCCCATGCGTTCTATCAAAAGATGGCCTGTGGCCCATGCGTTCTATCAAAAGATGGCCTGTGGCCCATGCGTTCTATCAAAAGATGGCCTGTGGCCCATGCGTTCTATCAAAAGATGGCCTGTGGCCCAAGCGTTCTATCAAAAGATGGCCTGTGGCCCATGCGTTCTATCAAAAGATGGCCTGTGGCCCATGCGTTCTATCAAAAGATGGCCTGTGGCCCAAGCGTTCTATCAAAAGATGGCCTGTGGCCCAAGCGTTCTATCAAAAGACGGCCTGCGGCCCATGTGTACTATCAAAAGATGGCCTGTGGCCCATGTGTTCTATCAAAGATGGCCCGTGGGCCACGTGTTCTATCAAAGGACGGCCCTGTTTCACGTCGCAATCAAGGATACCAGGAGCATATGTCATTTTCACGATAGCTTTAAAAAAAAAAAAAAAAGACGGCTAGTGGTCAATTAATATAACCATGAATGGCACTCGTCTAAATCTAATTTTGTTTTCTCTTTCTTCTCCATCTAAGCCAGGAACCCCAGGATTCACGACCGATTAGGTAATTTTAAAACCGTCCTTTGGGGGTGGGCCCCGTTCCGGTGGATCCTTAAGTCCACCTATCTTTGGGGGTGAGCGGCACCCCCGCCTTCGTCTTCAGGCAGGACTCGCTGTTTCCGTACCCTCTGAATGCGAGTTACGAACGGGGCCTACGCCAAAGAACCTGATTGCTTGCTGAGCTTCTACATATACGTAATCGGTATAAATTCTCCCGAGTCTTTCTGGTAGAAATGAAGCTAGCGCAAGTTCTGCCAGGAAGACTCAATCGGTCGCGTCACTAATTACCTCCTCATCTCCCAATCATATCATTTACTGTAGCTTTAAAGGGTAGCGCTTACCATGTCTTAGTTCGCAGATGCTGTCGCTCCAGCACCTCCATCCTCCCCACCTCCACCAAGATGGAATCTTCCTCCAACTCCTCTACTCCAACAAGCTGGGTCATCCCTCTATTTACCACATCACTATCAATCAGGCTATTCCCTCCTTCGTGAAGACTTCAGATCGTCTTTCCTCAATCCCCACCATCACCAGTTGGCCCCTTCCTGACTCCGCGGGGGGTGAGCGGCGCCCCCGCCTTCGTCTTCAGGCGGGACTCGCTGTTTCCGTACCCTCTGAATGCGAGTTACGAACGGGGCCTACGCCAAAGAACCTGATTGCTTGCTGAGCTTCTACATATACGTAATCGGTATAGTATAAATTCTCCCGAGTCTTTCTGGTAGAACTTGCACGACTAACCTCGCGTTGTTTCCATGTCACTTCTCGCGTGTGTTTGGTTGTGAGATGTAGTTTGCGGACCGGGACAAAGTTGTCGGCTATTCTTCCTATTGTAAAGTCATGCAGTGTGAAACCCCCTGTCGCCGATCCATCGTGCAGTGTGAACACAGCAGCGACGGAATGCTACCCCAGATAGTCATGCAGTGTCAAAACATCTGTGACACGATTGCTTTGAAAATCGTGCAGTCTGAACTCGACATTATACTCACTTCTGCTGTGGGTGAAGCTGCATCGCGAATGATTCACACGAACATAGATGCATATGTAGATCGGGATCGTGCTTTCCTTTTAAAAACGAAAGTAACGTTGTCCTCTGCCTCTTAAGCAGCTCAGATGTCGGCAGTAAATGACTACTGCTTTGTTCATTATTAGATCCAACAACAGAACACCTCAATCACTCAATTAGAGTCTTCCTCTGCACCTGAGTCACACAATGGCGATCGTATTCGCACTGTTTCAGCTCGGTGAGGGCGGGTCTAAGGTAATACACTCATGTCAATCAACTGTGTTTCGTCACAATGACAAGAAGCTGAGAATGACCTGATTTTAAAGAAGGCATATTACTTTTAAAGATTAAAAAATACCACTGGGTGGATTTTTATCAATGTAGGGTGGTTGTGTACACAAACTGCCAACACACATTAATGTGCAAACAACATGTAAAGTTTTGCATCCGATTTGCAACCTACCCGATAGTATGAAAAAAAAAAAAAGATTTAAAAACGCAATCGCAAGCATGCTGTTTTAGCTTGTTTTTCGATCTCTCATCTCTTAGCTCTTTCATTGTGAGTTGTGTTTTTCACAGGATTCGTACCCAAAGATTCTGCATCCTAAGTCCAATTCCGTGCCAGCTAAGTTACAGAGCAAGCTTATGTCCGGAAACATATGGAGCTGTACATAACAGTGTACGAAAGTGATTACAATTGCTCGCTGTTTTACCATCTCTAGTGTTAATTTCTGTTAGAAACGGCAGTGATGTGTACTTATTGATACGTATTTCGCATCCTGCGAAAAAGTTCCCACAGGTAAGTTTCTGTCATGAGATCAGGTAGACACCTACACAATCCACTTTATAACATCAGCTGGGTGTCATTTATAGCATATCTGATCTCTCTTTCCAAGCACACAGATGTTACACACAGTGAGAATGACTTTGCCACGGTCAAACCTGCCGTGCTTAAAACGATTAAAAAAAGTGTTGTGTAATGCTCAAGACGGCAGCTATGCTACATAACAAAGGACACTGACAGATGACCTCCATTACTTAAAGACAGAAAGAGAGAGACTACGAGGCTCCGTGGAGCGGGCAAAAACTATGAATAATTTATGAATGATGATAAGTGAAGCATATGAAGGAGTTTGTATGCCTACTATGAGCAATACCGATATTAAGGTAGAACTGTAAGCGATGATGTCATCTATAGTATTACCACCTTCCTGAAACAAGAGAGCTTCCCAGCAGCCACCATCATGACATCAGAATGACATCATACTGTATAATGAGATACAGTATTAACATTTGGTTTTGCTTCAATAACAGCAGCACTTGAACTCCACAAGTTTGTGTAAAACCTGATGATGTTCTCTAGCATGTGAGATGATCCAAAGACCATCCTATGAAGCTTCAGTGTGAGCAAGAACATCGTCAACATCAACATCAACATCACAAATGTATTGCTTTGATTAGTGATGTAGAATTAGTGCAGCATCTGAAATAGGTAATATTAATTTTACATAAGATTTCTTTGTTTTATTTGATTTCCACTTCTGCTTATTTCCATGTTTAAAGGATAATCACTTACAGAATAAAAATTACCTGATAATTTACTCACCCTTATGTGATTTAAGATTTTCATGTCTCTCTGTCTTCAGATGCTAAGAAATTAGGGTTTTCGAAAAAAAAAAAAAAATTCCAGGATTTTTTACCATATAGTGGACTTCAAACAGGTTGAAGGTCCGAATTGCCGTTTTTAAGCAGCTTCAAAGGGCTCATGATCCCAGCTGAGGAATAAGGGTCCTATCTAGCACAAAGATCAGTCATTATATTAAATAATACAAACTGATATACTTTTTAACCAACAAATGCTCATCTTGCACCAGCCCAACCTCACACATTATGTAATCACATTGGAAAGGTCACACGTGACATAGGTGGAAGTACAGACAAAGTTTTTACAAAGCAAACATGCAAAGAAAGTCAATGCCCTTTACAAAAAAAAAAGGTAAAACAACGATGTTGGATGGTTTTGAAGTTGGAGGAAAAATTTAGATGGAGTTTTTTAGCCATACCCTACCTTTTGTTAACCAAAGTACACAGACGAAGAACTAATCACACATGACCTTTCCAACGTGATTACGTAATGCATGAAGACACGCATCGCAGAGCTAATAACCACGTGCATTTGTGGTCAAAACGTATATAAATTTCTTTTTTTTTTTTAGAAAACGACAGATCTTTCACTAGATAAGGCCTTTATTTTTTTGTGTAGAGCCCTTTAAAGCTGCATTGAAACTGCAGCATGGACCTTCAACCTGTTGGCCACCATTGAAGTCCACTATATGGAGAAAAACCTAGAATGTTTCCCTCAAAAACATCAATTTCTTTGTGACTGAAGACAGAAAGACATGAACATCTCGAATGACATGGGGGTGAGTAAATTATCAGGAAATTTTTATTCTGGAAGTGAACTAATCCTACCTGATCTCATGACGAAAACATACCTTTATACGTTTTGAATACAGCTCCATATGTTTCACTTTCTTACACATAACAAGTTACAAGGTAGCTCATTGGACTCAGGATGTATAATCCTTTGGTATGAATCCTGTGAAAAACATGACTCACAATGAAAGAGCTGAAAGATGAGAGATCGAAAAATGAGCTAAACTTGCGTTTTTATGTCACATTCGCTTTTGTTCATACTATTGGGTAGACTTAGGTGTAGTGCAAACTGTATGTTATATTAAAACGTCACATAGCATTAGAGTTAGAGTGGCACTCAACACACATTTTACGTCAGAACTGCGGTGACACGTACAAAACCAGTGTCACATAAAATATACCATATGTACGTTCAACTGGTCCAGGGAAAAAAATGAACAATCTCTTAGCGTGGCATTTTATATCGATTGTCACAAAACGTACATGGAGTTTTGCATCTTGTAAAAAAGATCCCACAGGTAGTTCCCACAGGTATGTTTTCGTCATGACATCAGGCTGCTCATTTTGCATCTCTCCTTTGTCTGACACACCCATTTCAGGTCTTGGAGTCTCTACTAATGGGCTGATTATCTGAATCAGGTACGTTTGATTAAGGAGACATGGAATACATGCAGTGTTGGGGGGCCTCCAGGAATGTGGTTGGGAACCACTGCTCTATAGCATTTGAAAAAAAATGATAATGCATAATGACATGCAAAATGTGCAGAGCAGGGGTCCCCCAGGACCAGGATTGAAAACCACTGATCTATACTAAACCTAACTAAACCTATCATACCGAAGCAATCTACAAGTGCAGTGCAGTACCACTGAGCTACCGAGCAAGTTTACCATGTCAGAAAAGCCATATGAAACTGGTTATGTGTGATTCAAACATCAGAATATGTTAGTTTACAAATCATTCATTATGGTAAAATCATTTGGAAGTCATAACAAAGTAATACAAAGAAAAAGTAATCTATTTGATTTAATCTAAAATCATAATTTGTGTGAAAAGTCATTGCTGTTTAAGTGTTGATTTCAGCTGGATTCTGCATGTATAAATACATTTTGCAAAAATGTACAGTCAAACCAAAAATTATTCAGACACCAAATATAATTTTGGATTTCTTTTTTACTAGTGGGTGCAGGACAATATAGTTTATTTATGTAAGTGAGGATAGCAAAATAAAGTGTGACAAATTATAACCAAAAATTCCTCATACAGTGGACTACCAGTAAAAATGATAAAACGTTGGGACCAGAAATTATTCAGACACTTTAACCTGACCACGTTTTGCATAAGTGTTTTTTTCTTTAATTGCAACCTTTTTATAGTGTAGACTGAACAAAATTAAGCATTGCTTGGTAATTGGTCAACAAAGTATTGATAGTTGTGTAAATATTGTCATACAGTTGTCTGTGAATTTTTGGTTGATTGTAATCCATTACCTTTCTATCAAATTTATCTGACATTATCAAGATGAATTTGTTCTGACACAGTTTAACTCTGAGTTCTTATATTTTATTACCATTTTCTAAACTATAGCGAATAAACTATGATAATATGAGAAAGGTGTCTGAATAAATTTTGGTTTGACTGTAGACTGTAGACATCCTATTTGGCATTTACTGCACACTATCTAGTCTATAAATTCACACAATATTTCAAAAGATAAGCCCTATAGTAATAACCAAATCATAACACATTTATTACCAAGCTGATGAAGCATCAAGTGAGCATCAGAAACAGAGTGCACCCCATCACCATCTGTATCCCGCATCCATCTGCTTACCGTAAATTAACCGTTAAATCACAGGCGCTGGGAGCATTGACCATCCTTCAGAAGTGATATTCCACGGCATATGTGAAGACTCACTCCCTCACACCCCTCCTTTAGGAGCCATTTATGGGCTGGTAGACATTTTAGAGTGCTGATGCTGACATTTGCTCTGATCTGACTGATGTTGGTCCCTACAGTCAGAGGGTGAGGCCTCCCCCGCCCCGCTCCACAAGAGACAAAAGAATCCCCCTGACATTAGTACTCAACTCTGTTGTTCTCTTCCCCGTACTATCTCTCACTCTCTCCCTTAACAGCTCTCTTTCTTGCCCTCCAAATTCTCTCTCCTTCCTTTGCATTAATAATCAATGAGCTGCAGCTTTAGAGAAGACTCTAAAAACACTGTAATATCCTAGTGCCAATAGTCACTTCGTACATACAAACATCCAAAATCCAGTGCCTCAGTATGTAGTCACACCCACTACATACTCCTGCATGATGTAAGCTAGTATGATGACATGTTTTGCCTGGCACAAAAACACCAGCAGGTTAATAACAACTGATCATCAGTTTAAATATTATAAACATAACTGATTTTCGTTTCCATAAGACTTACTACATACATGAAGACAATACAAAAATATAATTTATAAAATGTGGGACTTTCATGGCAGCCTCTGATTGGACAGTGCACATCAACACATGCACGTGAGAATGGCTGGGGATGAGCAGGATCATAAACGGCACCTGCATTGCGGACAGCGCAACAATCAACAAGATAAACCACCTTTCTAAAATTAATATAATTACATCAGAAAACATTCACAAGGTTAGAGACACAAAAGGATGTGTTGCGTTTTGACTCAAAACCTGTGAACATTGCAGAAACGACAGCACGTGTCCAAAACAATACTGCATATGCATCTGTTTGTTAATATATGACTTCAAATAACTGACTTGACACATCAATAAAAACTAAAACAATCCATAATGACTTCAAAGCAATTTTCTAAGTATGCAATATTATACGCATGACAAATAAACAGAAATGATCTAAAAATTAATTTCGTGACATCCAAAAGAATTAACCAGAATCTCTCAATGTCAAAAATGTTTTCAATAACATCTATGTGCCACTTTATAACATGCATCTTCACAATCGTCTCTAGTTACTGTCATAATAACCAGCCAAAGGCTAATGATCTCATCCGTCCGAAAATACGCAACAAGCAGTAAACAATAACAACCTATATTAACACAAGTGCTAAATTGCGTACTTGAAATCAATGTGACAGTATTGTTTTCAAAACAATATAGAGCAGTAGGCTTTCTTTGAAAACATCGCTTATTTGTTTCAGTCAGCGGCTGGAGCCCGAGCAGGTGCAGCTGAGATGCGACTGCCCCTCCGCGCGTATTACCCCGGGAGCGAAGCGCAAAGAAGCGGCCGACACCTACCAGAAAGACGGGCTCAGATTAATTTGTGTCTGATGGGTAGAGATGGGGTCGGTTCTGCTGTTTGCGGGCTGTTGAGAGGAGAGATTTGCTGGGTTTTGTCTCCTCGCTGGAGCAGAGAGAGAGAGAGAGGGCTGTGTCTGTCATCTCCCGGAGATACAACACTAAATAAAGCGGTGCATGCCGGGATACTGAGGAAAACACACGGGCGCGCACTTCTGAGGGCCTCTGGCGCAGGTGAAACGCACGTACACAAGTCGAGCTATATTTAGTGCCGAGTTATCGGTCTGAAAAAAAAGTAGTGATATCTGGCTATTTGTTAATTGTGTCAACCGAAATGTAGGCTATTTGACGCAAAGCATCATCACTATAGAAACATGATGACGTTTAGCGCGCTCTTGGTTTACAGGCGAGATTTGTCATTATGTATGACTATGAAATTCATGAAATTAAACGTTAATATAGGCCTTATTACAGTATCACATTTGAACATGTGAATGAAAAATGTTTACTTATATTCATATTATTTCTGTTATTAGAAAGGTTTTATATTCATCAGTCAAAGTGGAGCGGTTAATAATACCCCAATTTTCTTTTTTCAGGCAGTCCTTTTAGTTTTTGAGCGAATTAAATTTTAAGACAGGACGACTGTTTATTATGATTATTAGGCCTATCATTGATGTTATTCGTTTGTTATGTATGTATTTATTTATTTATTTTTCTTAATTAGCTAACAATCTTTTCTGACGAGGTTTATTTTGTTTAATTTCTTTTTGAAATTATAAAATGAATTGCAATCTTTGGACAAAGGTGTACCTAATCCAATTACTGTATATTTATTTATGATGATATAATCATAAATATGTGAAAAAACCCCACAACATCCACTTTTAGATTGTCATTTTTAGAAAACATAATGAAGTTTATAATAACTGTCATAAGTAATTCAAAACATTAATTATATCACTAGTAACATATCACTAGTTAATTTATAAAAAATAATTTTAATTATCTATATAATATTTGAACATATATAAAATATACACCACCAGTCAAAAGTTTTTAGTAAGATTTTTTAATGTTTTTTAAAGAAGTCTCTTCTGCTCACCAAGCCTGCATTTATTTGATACAAAGTATGTCGAAAACAATTTTTTTAATATATTTTTACTATTTTAAAAAAACTGTGTTCTATTTGAATATATTTTCAAATGTAATTTATTCCTGTGATTTCAAAGCTAAATTTTTAGCATCATTACTCCAGTCAAATGATCCTTCAGAAATCATTCTAATATTCTGATTTGCTGCTCAAAAAACATTTATTATTATGTTGAAGACAGCTGAGTAGATTTTTTTCAGGTTTCTTTGATGGATAGAAAGTTCAGAAGAACAGCATTTATCTCTTTTGTAACATTATAAATGTCTTTATCGTCACTTTTGATCAATTTAAAGCATCCTTACTAAAAAAGTATTAATTTCTATATTTTATATACTTTTTAAGTATAAAAAGTATACTGACTCCAATCTTTGGATGTTACAAAAGCTATTTATTTTAGATAAATGCTGATCTGTGGATTTTTCCATTCATCAAAAAATCCTGGAAAAAAAAAATACTCAACTGTTTTAAATATTTATATTTAATATGATAATAATAATAATAAATGTTTCCTCAACAGTAAATCAGCATATTAGAAAGATTTCTGTAGGATCATGTGACACTGAAGACTGGAGTAATGGTGCTGAAAACTTTGAATTTGAAATCACATGAATAAATTACATTTTAAAACACATTCAAATAGAAAAGTTATTTAAAATAGTAAAAACATTTCAAAAGTTTACTGTTTTTGAGAAAGCGGTTGTTTTAAATATTTTAAATAAAAATATTTTACAATATAGCCTATCTGTTTTTGCTGTATTCTGGATCAAATAAATGCAGGCTTGGTGAGCAGAAGATTATTATTTAAAAAACAATAAAAAATCTTACTGTTCGTACACTGGTAGTGTATGTAATATTCAATGTTTCATTCATGTTACATTTCTTTTTTCCCCTGTTTCCATAACATTCAATAACAACAGTCAATAAACGTGAACTCCAACACTCATTTTAATCCTCATATGTCTTACTTTAGTGTAATAATGGTCTTTCACATATAAAACTAACTATAGTCTTTAAAAGGGCACCATAACTGTTCCTAACGATTTAATATGCCAAGTTAATGTTAGCTATTTTTTGACTATACATAATACAAATCTTGTTTTGGTTAGTGTCTGATCATGAGAACATGAGGACTATCCGCTTGCCAAAACATAATCTCCTGGATTAGTCAAATTATAACAGCCTTCAAGTGCAGACTGGAACTCCACCAAGAGGAACATTCCACAACAAAACCAATTTGTTTGAGTGAAGCCTCTGCATTTTGGGAAAACACAAAACAGACGTGTCCTTCATAGTCGGATCTTTCCTGCTGCCCACTTTAAATACAATTTCAGCTAATTTGAGGCAGTTGTACAAATTATTTTGAGAGTTCACAGCAACATCAAATCAATGCTCAGTGCTAATCCAGTGGGGGATTATATTCACCAGTGTTCTAACCTTTGAAACAAGCATCAGTTCATGACTAAATATAGTATTTTCAGCATTCTAGAGGAGGGAATGTCCACAAGAGAGCAGTGTTTTACCATTTCACTCAAACATCTTGACTTTGACCTGCCCTGAAGGCTAATGAATACACTCACTCTCTACACTCTCAAAAAAAAAATGTGTTAAAAACAACCAAACTTGGGTTATTTGAGTAAATATTACACAGAAAACATGCTGGGTTATTTTGACCGAACTGGTTGGGTTCAATGTTTTTACTCAATATGCTGGGTTGTTTTATATGTCATCTATTGTGTAAAACGTATTATATTGCAAGTTAAAAATGGGCTGGAAATGTAAAAATTACTCACACAATTATATAAGCAACAGCAATAATCAAAAGATGAACGTTTATTATTAGGCAAGAACACCCATGGACAAAAATATAGGGCAAATTTAATTAATTTGGGTGAATATAGCATATTTTTCAATATTACATTATCATTTAAACTCATTTAACAAACATTTTACAAACAAATGTAACATTTAAAAGTAGCATTTTAATTTAAGTGTATTTAACCGTTCTCTGTAATCACTTTTCACCAAAACAGTGCTAATTCTTGTGCCGGTGTGTCGCTGAAATCTGAGCCGGTGATGGGCTGCTGTTTGCCGGGGAATTATGAACATCCGCTTCGCCTTTCACTCGTAGCTGAAAGATGCCGTGACTGACTCATAACCTGTCCATAAACAACAGTACTGAGATTAAAGAACATATTTTAACATCATATTTAATTAAATTCAGTACTATAACGAAAAAATCCGTTTATGTTATGCAAGGCAAAAGGCGTTTCCATTATGTGAAACTACCGCTGCCAACGCAGCTGACTGACATTTCGTGCTTTTATGTTGCGTCACGTAAAATTCTAATTTACAGCACAGTAAAGACTTTAAAAATTAAAAATGGGATGTATACAAACCTTTATTTCGCTCAAGAAGTGCATCAAATCGACGGAGAACCGCTTTCTCCTGTAGAGGACGCAATAAAGCCTGCGCTCTGACTGTAACTCAACAGCTGGGTTGCTTCGTCGGAACCCAGCGGGTGGGTAGAAAAAAATAACCCAATATTTAATAACCCATTAAAAATGACCCAGTAGTTTAGTAGCAGCACCTGGCTAAAAATATTACAAACATCCCAAAATGACCCAACAAGCTGAACCTAGCATTTTTTAGAGTGTAGATGCCACTGACAAGTTAATATTTCAGAAACATTATGTCTTTTTAGGCTCTCAAATGCAGACAGACACGACAGAGTGAGACCTGAGTAAGAACACACTGCTGTCTTTTTCCAAAGGACAATTAAAAGAATAGTTCACCCAAAAATGAAAATGTAGTCACTCTCAGGCCATCCAAGATGTAGATACGTCTGTTTGTTCATCAGAACAGATTTGGAGAAATTTTGCATTAGGTTACTTGATCACCAATGGATGCTCTGCAGTGAATGGGTGCCATCAAAATGAGAGTGCATCTTTAAGGCATTTTAACTTTAAAGCGTTGCTTCTGGTCAAAATGTGTCCATCCCCTGTTGTCCTCTCACATCAAAATCCACCAACATATTTGTTTAGAACTGTTTTGTTTTTTGTTTTTTTGTGGTTGTTGTTTCGTCTTTCTCTCCTGATTCAGAGAAGAAAAAAATTATCTGAAGAAAGCACTATTATGGATAGAGGAAGCAAAGCAATATTTTGACCCATCTGGTTGGGTTAAATGTTTTTACCCAATATACTGGGTTGTTTTATTTATGTCAACTTTTGTATAAAAACTATTATATCGCTAGCTTAAAATGGGCTGGAAATGTAAAATTACTCACAGAATCATAGTTACATTCATGTCTGTTCATTTGGTCTCCCCCTGTCATTTTGTCATCATTTGGTTTGCCCTCGTTATTGTGGTTCCCTACACCTGTCCCTGATTATCCCCGTCACCTGTGTTTGATAATTAGTTTGCATTTAAAAGACTGTCTTTGTGTTCACTCCCTGTTGGTCTTCGTTGTTACATGGCTGTCGTGTGTTTCAATGTTCTGAGAGTTCCTGCCTTGTATTTCTGAGAGATTTATATTAAATCTATATTCGTTTGTATTTCGTCGTTCGTCTCATCTTGTCTACACGAGTCATAACACATAGAAGCAACAATAATCAAAAGATGAACGTTTATTATTAGGCAAGAACACGCATGGACAAAAATATAGGGAAAACTGAATTTATTTGGGTGAAAATAGCAGTTTACAATATTACATTTAAACTCATTTAACAAGCATTTTAGAAATAAAAAAAATGTAACATTTAAAAGTAGCATTTTAATTTAAGTGTATTCAGTATTAAAAATATCCCCAAATGACCCAACAAGCTGAACTGAGCATTTGCCTTAAATAACCCAGCATTTTTAGAGTGTGCCACTAACAAGTTCTAACAAGCTCTCAAATGCAGACAGGCACGAATACACAGTATGAATACACAATACTGTCTTTTTCCAAAGGACAATTAAAAGAATATTTTACCCAAAAATTAAAATGTAGTCACTCTCAGGCCATCCAAGGTGTAGATACGTCTGTTTGTTCATCAGAACAGATTTGGAGAAATTTTGTATTAGGTTACTTGATCACCAATGGATGCTCTGCAGTGAATGGGTGCCATCAAAATGAGAGTGCATCTTTAAGGCATTTTAACTTTAAACCGTTCTGGTCAAAATATAAGATCATAATGTGAAAAATGTGTCCATCCCCTGTTGTCCTCCCACATCAAAATCCACCAACGTATTTGTTTAGAATATGTTCTAGAAAATATTTTTGTTTCGTCTTTCTCTCCTGATTCAGACAAGAAAAATTTTCTCTGAAGAAAGCACTATTATGGATAGAGGAAGCAATTTTTGAAATGAAAAAAATGCCTTCATGATGGATGTATTTATTATTGTTTTTATCAGCTGTTTGGACGCTCATTCTGACAGCACCCATTGCCTGCAGAGGATCATTAGTGAGAAAGTGATGTAAGATAAATTACTCTAAATATTTTCCGATGAACAAACAAACTTATTTTCATCTTGGATGGTCTGAGGGTGAGTCAATTTTCAGCAATTTTTAGCCAAAAAAAAAAATTGGGAGGAATTATTCATTTAAAGCCGAAGAGGAAGCTGTGGTTTTTGCAAAAGCTTTTTCTTGTAACGAACAAAGATTTGGATTCATACGCTACATAGTAAATAAAACATAATGCCAACCATCCATCTAAAACTTGAACCACTTTGTGGAACAAAAAAGTAGCTTAATCTTGTCTAAAGTTGTCACTCTGTCCAACTGGTAGAAGGCTGACTGTTTAGACTTGGTATCATATGGTTTAAATTATATTTAGTGCACTTATAATATTTAAACGACAGCAGTTGACGAGCATCAGTCCGTGTGTGGTGTCACTCATTCACATATTACACCAGATGACATGTCCGCACCTACAGTCTGTGGCCATGCTAATGCTCTTATAGAAACAAATCACCCATGTTGAGTTTCCACTTTACAGTTTATCTTTTGAAAACGAAGAGTGGCTATTCCCCGAGCCCAAACCCTCAAATCCCTTTACTGAGTGCCCGAGGCCCGAGAACAGAAGTCCCTCTGTACTTCCCTCTCCACACAAACAGACTTCTCTCTTCCTGAAATTACATTTGGCATGGTGAACTCCGCAGTGGCCCAGCTACTGTGTAAAGTGATATGAAGCAAACAAAAAAATCAATTTTTAGAACCATTCAAATAAAAGGCAGCAGGTCTGTGGGATAAATGGAATTGTTGTCTTAATCCCGAGATGTTATTGTTTGGAATTGGACCTTAATCTTTACCCAGCTTTCATTCAGGCCTCTTGACCTGGATTAAATTTTTCTTGTGTCTTTATTTTTAGGGTGTCTGGCTAACAGCCCAGAATTTGGAAAGGAGAGAGGAATGAGTGAGAAAGAAAGAGAGACAGATGAAGAGGTGGTTGAGGGCACCAGCATCTCTTTTCCCATCAGTGGTGAAAGCAAACTTCGCAATGAAACACATGCCTTATTCAGGGTTTGTTTTACTTTGTGTCTTTTGAGTTATTTATGTATCATAACAGGTAGCTATAAAAGTTCAGAGAGGGGAAGGAGGACTCACTCCCCAAATAAAACATGAAGACCACAGTAAATGTCCATCCAGAGGAAATCAGTCTAGCGTTTCAAAACACACTGAATTATACGAGAGCAACCGTGTGCGATGTGGGTCACGTTCAAATACCAGAACGCTCTTAATACACACACACACACACGTTGCTGTCAGGCGGTGTGGCACTAGTTGGAGATGTATGCCTGTAAATGCGTTTAGTCTTCTCAACTCCCTAAAGCGATTTCCAGACTTTTTGGCACTCTTTTCCAAAAAAATCTCAGTCCAAGTACAATCAGCTATTCCAACCACGCAAAAAATGCACTATTCAGACAACTCCAGTGAAAGAGACTTTGGTGAAAACTTTCTTCCACTATCATCTTCTGAAAAAAAAAAAAAAAAATAGATAAAGGCTATGACACTTAGTTCCAGTCTTCGATTTTAAATGGGCTTTTCACTGTTATCACTTATCTCTGCTGTCTGTGTTTGCATGTTCTAGACAGACTGTCTGTGCATTAGTTGTGATGATTTTTCAGTGACTCTTTCTGCAGGTTGCATAGATAAGGCAGTCTATGGCAACAAGTGATCCTCTGTGTCTGAATGCATGTCCTACTTTATATTTGCTGAAAATTGGATGAGGATTGAGTAGTATGTCTGAAATCATAATGCATTAAAATGCATCATCTGATTTGTTGACTTCGCAGCCAGCATTTGCACACTAAAGTACCTCTCAAAATTGATTTCAGGCAGGCTTCTGATGGTCTAATGATAAACAGAGAAAGCTTTGGTCATAACTAAGCAAACATTTAATTACTACAATGCTGTTTCTTGAATTAATTCAAAAGTTGCTGATGTTGTTCAAAAGCATACACTACCAGTCAAAAGTTTTTTGAATGAAAGAAGTCTCTTCTGCTCACCAAGCCTGCATTTATTTAATCCAAAGTACAGCAAAAACAGTAAAAAAAAAAAAATCAAAATTTAACTATTTAAAATAACTGTTTTCTATTTGAATATATTTTAAAATGTAATTTATTCTTGTGATTTCAAAGCTGAATTTTAGCATCATTACTCCAGTCACATGATCTGTCAGAAATCATTTTAATATTCTGATTTGCTGCTCAAAAAATATGTATTATAATTATGTTGAAAACAGCAAAGTAGAATTATTTCAGGTTTATTTGATGAATAGAAAGTTCAGAAGAACAGCATTTAGCTGAATATATAAGTTTCCATTGATGTATGGTTTGTTAGGATTGGACAATTTGGCGAGGTACAACTATTAAAAAATCTGGAATCTGAGGGTGAAAAAAAATCTAAATATTGAGAAAGTCACCTTTAAAGTTGTCCAAATGAAGTTCTTAGCAATGCATATCACTAATCAAAAATGAAGTTTTGATATATTTACGGTAGGAAATTTACAAAATATCTTCATGGAACATGATCTTTACTTAATACCCTAATGACTTTTGGCATTAAAGTAAAATCATTAAAGTAAAGTAAAAATCATTTTGACCCATACAATGTATTTTTTACTATTGCTGCAAATATACCCGTACTACTTTTACTAGACTAGACTGGTTTTGCGGTCCAGGGTTACATATTAGAATGATTTCTGAAGGATCATGTGACTGGAGTAATGATGCTGAAAATTTTGCTTTGAAATCACAGGAATAAATTACATTTTAAAATATATTAAAATAGAAAACAGTTTTTTAAATAGTAAAAATATGTCAAAATTGCACTGTTTTTGCTGTACTTTGGATGAAATAAATGCAGTCTTTAAAAACATTAAAAACATAACAAACTTTTGACTGATAGTGTACATTTACACACAAACTGACCACTAATTGCAACATTCAGAAAATACTTTTTATATAGAACACACTTTTTAATAAATTGCATTCTTTCGTTTAACCACACTGATTAATTTTTTGCAATCAAAAGTGAGTGATTTACTGAATTAACATTTACACAAATGATTCACTTAAAAACAATGAGTGGTTAATGCCTCTGTGGTTTTGTTTGGTACTATTTTTAAAGGTCCCATATTGTCAAAACTGAAATTTCCTGGCTTTTTCATGATAACTGAGGTCTAGGGGCTATGTAACTACCACATAAGTTTCAAAACAGTCAATCCACAGTAAACTGCACACAGCCTGCATAAAGCCTCTTTCACAGCCATTCCGCAAAATACACGAATAATGTGTCCCATGATTTGTTCTGTAATTGTTTTATTTGGTTCATTTACACACATTTTTTCCGGAATCTGTGCATGCTTCACACACAATCCCACACAAAGATCCCGTAAAGACAAGTGACATTTGGATGTGAGATGCAATGCGAGGCGTACGTTTCACTAAACTTAAACTAACCTGACGAACAATCTGTGTTTCATCGCTGATAGTGAGGAGCTCCCTGATCGCTGCTTCATTCCACTTTGCACATATTTTTTCGTCGTGAAGAGTCGCACGATAATGTGCATCATTGCTACAACACTGCCTTTATAAAGCAACAGTTACGTAGCTTACTGCATTCGGTGTTTGAAAAAGAAAAAAAACATTAATGATCATTCTGAAACATCCTGTTGAGTATCACCAAGCCACAGCAGGCTAGGCTACAGCATACATGACCGTAGTTACTTGTGGTTGGTCTGGCCGTGCATCACTCAGAAATTAACAGGCCAATCAGAAGAGAGGCTCATGAATATTAATTAGACAGGCCAGAATTGACCTGTTCTTGACAGAGCTCCTAAAAAAGGACTGTAAAAATATATTGATAGATTTTGGCACTTAGACCGCAAATATATATATTCTTAAGGACATCAACAACTAAAATAAACCTCCAGAAATGTGTACAATATATGACCTTTAAAACAAAAATAGAAAAAGCAGCTGGCAATATTGTGCCTCAAATTTATACTTCTCACTAAAACCTAACAATATTATTACCATGCTGATCTGAACAACATCAATCTTGATTAAAGTGGTCATTGGATTAACATTTTCCACAAGTTGGTATGATTCTTTAGGGTTCTTCATGAAATATCTACCCTGGAAATCCAGAGGACTCGCGAGAGCACAATTTGAATTGTCTCTGCAAGACTCTCTGGCATCGAGCAATGATGCATGTTACTGCAATACGTAAGCAGTTCTGGGAACCAATCAAATCGGTGTATCTGATGTAGGCGGGCCAGAGGCGAGCTAAAATGATAACGACAGCACTCCGACGTCCGGAATCATTAACATTGAAAGATGGCTACAGATGAACACCAGTTGTTTGAAACGGCTTTGGCCGCTACAATGAACGAGTTAGACTTGGCTTTTCATATAAAAGAGGGACAGAAAACCGCGCTCGAATCGTTCCTTTGCAAGAAGGACGTTTTTGCTGTTTTGCCGACTGGATACGGCAAGAGTTTAATCTATCAGTTAGCTCCGCTGGTAGTTAAGCGTATGGGGCGACGACGAAGAGGAACAGATCAGAACCGGGCAATGCCAGATAGCATTCGGCAGTCCCGAGTCCTGGCTGTTAAAAAAGAAGTGGCGATAAATGTTATCAAACAAGGTCTACCGGGAAACCTGATCGGGATTGTGGTGGATGAGGTCCATCTCATTTACAAATGGTAAGAGTCACTTGGTAAACTTACTGTAACTAAAAACTGAACTATTCAATAGTAATACAGTAGCCTAACCTGAACAGGACGATATGTCTCGCTGCTGAATGAAACGCTAGCGTCCATCCACATATTAGTTGATAGTTAATGAATAGTTATATAATAATAATTGTTTTATGAGGTTGATTCGGCTGTCGTAATTAATAGTTATTAATCTTGTCACATTGTTTATGTCATAACATTGAAATCCACTCTTATATGTTCACCGTCGCTCTAGATACGCCACACCATGTATTGTTGTGATTGGTCTGGAGTTATCCAGTTGCGTGCAGCGTGAGTTTGAAATGCATGCTTGGTGCCACCCCTCGAGTTAGGCCCTTTTCATTGCTCGATTCCAGGCTATGAAATCTCTGCAACATACTTAGATTAAAATTCCTCAATGGTGATGTAAAACAACACACTTTATACCTCGTCAAAAACAGCTCTGTTCACAGCAACCCGTTTCGGAGCTTTTCTCTTTAGGTGCTAATGAGCTACTGTTGACCCCGCCCCTCTCTTCTGCTTTTTTTGGTGTATTTGGTGGCGTGTTTTATTAAAAAACTAAAATAATCCACTGTGTCCTCAGTGGCTCTGATGTCAGAAGAAAATTAAGACTCTTATATTCACTTTTACATCCAACTACAAAACCTGCATTGCTTAGGAGACATTATCGTCGCTAATGCAGAGAAAATGGCAGGAAGTGTACAACGGCTTGATAACTGAGACTGTTTAGGTTCATTGCAGGGCAGTTGTGTCCACACTCTGCTCAGCCACTTTTATATGCAAACACCATGTAAAAAATAATTTTGCATCCAATGTACCTTTTAACTTAACAATAAGCAACATATTAGATCAACATTTTAGGAGCAGTTGGGAATGGTTTGGTTGGTTTGTTTTGTCTATTCTCAAGCAAACACGCTCAACTGAAGTCAGTCATTTCCTTTAACAGACAGGAAGTGTCATAAATTTCTGAGTGTGATTTATTGCTCACACACCGGGTACATTCTGAAATGAGAAATCAAACATTACGAGTGTCACTGTGAGGAAACACAGCACTCTGTGAAACAGTGCCCCTATGCACACCTTACCTGTAAAAAACTACAAACCCACCAGTGTTTAACTGTGTGTGCCAGGCCAGAAATGAGGTCAGGTGTGGTTTAGATTCACTAGGAGCAGGTAGTGAGAGGAATAAGCTTGAACTCAGCAGAATAGAGTATGTGTGAACAGGTCCTGTTTGGCTGATCTGGATTGGGTGGTGTTCAGGTCTTGGGTTCAGTGCTGGTAAAAAGCTTAGAAACTCAATCCCACGGATGCAGTTGGGACGATGGCGAACCAACCAACTCTTTATTGCCCTCATTCTGACATGCTGCCAAAACCAACCATTTTCAGGTAGTAATAGTCTTACAGTTATTATACTGGAGTTGGCAAGGCATGTCTCGTCCCAAAAACGTAAAGCTAATTTAATTTTCCAAAAGTTTTTCCCCCTTCATTTAAAAAGGGAAGTCATAATCGCCCTGAGATCGAATTGAAAGTGTCATTTATTTGATTAGTTCAAAGTGAGCAAGCCTGCCAATGTATTCACAGCCACTGAATAAAATGACTGATTTCAGCAAACCGTGCTCCACAATAGTGTTTTTCAGCCCTCATTACTGCAAAACCTGAAGCAGAGCTTGAAACTGACCTCCTTAGTTTTTCAAATGCACCATAAAATAACTGACTGCCTAATATTGTTTGCTTGCCAAGAGTTAAATTACTCTCAGAGAGCCAAAATGGAGCATTTGTTTTTGAAATGATGGAAATAATGATAATAGGCAAATACTATACGTGACCTTGGACCACAAAACCAGTCATAAAGGTCAATTGTTTGAAATTGAGATGTATTCATATATAATAAGCTATAATAAACAGGTTTGTTAGGATAGGACAATATTTGGCAGAGATACAACTATTTGAAAATCTGGAATCTGAGGGTGCAAAAAATCCAAATATTGAGAAAATCGCCTTTACACTTGATAATAATTATGGTAGTAAATTTACAAAATATGGACATTGATCTTTACATAATAACCAAATGATTTTTGGCATGAAAGAAAAATCATTTTGACCCCTACAATGTTTTTTTATTTTTTATTTTTTTGGCTATTGCTACAAATACCTGTGTACCCTTAAGACTGGTTTTGTGGTCCAGGGTCACATATAAACCATACTTACAATAAAACATATTTATGTATGTAAAACTAAAACCATGCAAATATTACATGATATAACATGTAATAAAAGTGTATAAATCCATTGTTTTTCTAAACTAAAACTCCAACAGTGCCACCAGCAGGTAAAGTCACATCGGGAGTCTGCATCTCTTTCGCCTCCCCTGAGCCCACTGAGTTTTAACAACCCCCTAAAGCATGCAGTGAGTTTGGTGGGAGGTAATTGAGAATGAATAGTGGGGAAAATCACACCTCCATTGTAATATGATTGGATATGACTGGTTATGATTGGCTGTGATTGGTGAAATTTCAAGTAAATCTCTCTGGCTGTGACCAATGTTTACCGAGCTTTGATGATGATCCTAAAAAAAAATTACCCTTTGGGAAGCCATAACATAATAGATAAAGCGTTTTAAGGCATTTAAGCACATATGGAAAAAATACATTATTTACCATGACTGTAACCACCTAAATTAATGATGTTTTTTAACATTTAAGACTGTTATAGCGCCAACTGTGGTCTGATCTCCTTGCAACTTTGCATGCTTGTTTAAAAACACTTGTTGCATGTGCTCACCAGGTTTTGTGAGGTTTTGAGTTTTCTTTCGGCTTTATAGGATTTTGGGTAAATATGGACAGGCCCCTTTTTTTAAACGATTCTGTTATGGCTTCCCAAAGGGTAAATTTCAACATTTTTTTGATAATTATTGGCCTAGAGAATCCAGAGACTGCAGTGTACTGCAGCTTTTTTTTTTTTCTTTCAGATTGAGAAAAACCTATCATGTGATATGAATATCGTGTGTATGTGAGAAAAACCACACAATGATCAATAGTTTACGCCCTTTGGAAAATGCTATATCGCCACCCCAGTGGTATTTCTTTCAAAGTTCTCACAGACCTTTGAGTTTCGTTCCAATCGGCCTCTGTTAACCTTGTCTAATAGGTGCTCAAACTTCATCGGCCAGTGGCGGACATATTTTTTTGTGATACGCAAATGTCCTTACAACGATTTATATGTTAATAGGACAAATGGTTACAGCCATTAATGTTATAGCCATTTTTATGGTTTTTCCTTCTTAAAGCGCCAAATGGCTAAGCTCCACATTCTCCTCACATTGAGCTCTTACATAGTTGTTTAGACTTTGGCGAAGATAGCTAATTCCGTTCAGGAGTTATAGGCATTTTACTAAAAGGTGGCCTGGCCCCTTTTGAACATTTCGGTGTCCCTTTGCGATAGTGAATCTGAAGTTCAACTTTTTTGATAATTATTGATATTCACTCTCCAGAGAATCTTTGTGCACTGGTTTGGTTCCAAACGGATGAAAAACCTAGGACTAGTTTGCAAAAGTATTTTTTTCAAAAGATTCAGAAATACCCTAAAATTTCGCCTGGCTCACAACTGAATCTGAGGCCTGTATTTTGTCCGGCGTGAGCCAAGGATTCCCATGACATGAAACACTTGAGTCTGCAACTGACGGTTAAGGAGTTGCTGTAGCGCCCCCTCCGGCAAATTGGAGCGAGCCTTGGTGAAGTTTTTGGTGGTATGAGTACTACCATCCCTCCAAGTTTCAAGTCTCTATGACTTACAGTTTGGTCTGCACAATCATTTTTACGTGTAGATTGCCGATTGGCCAACTCTTACAATTACAGTAGGCTTTTAGCACTACGTGCTTGAACCCCTAATTCCTGCTTAGGAATCACTGCTTTATGTGACGCAGTGTGCACTTGACACCCACATGCACTAACATAACTGCATCTGTGATCACTTCATTAGACCTTTGGTTTTAGCAGACACTATATCACCAATGTGACTTACACAAAAATGCACATATTGCATTCTGGTGCCAGACATATTCTTTTGCTTGTCTCATAATGTGTAGGTACATAAAACACAATCAGTGGCAAAAAGTCAGGGAAATAAACACACATTGCAGAGCTCAACTCAAGGGGTTAATCCCAACCATAGAGCTAAACCTTTTCCCCATCAGCGCTCTCCAAAGAGACATCCGTCTATTTCATTAATACCCCTCATCATGTTCAGACCAGATGTTAAAGCAAAACGAGTCTCTCTCTCTCTCTCTCTGCTGTGGTGAGGTATGGAAAGTATTTGCTAGGTTCCTCTGAGGGCTCTGCAGCTGGAACACACAGGGAGGAAGCAAAAAAGATAGAGAGATAGCACATAAACACTGGTGAGATGGAGATCAGGGAAGATGTGTGAAAACTGGGCAGGGGTGGACCGCTGCAATAAGCCGATAGATGAGGGATTGAATGGCAAAAATACAAAATCGAACTAAAAGTCTTAGATAATACTGTTCTGGCTCATGACAGAATGATGGTGCTAGAATATCTGTCCAGCTTTACATATTTCTGCTCTACTCTACAGCATTTTGTGGTATAGAGGGTTTGCACTTATATCACGATTTAGTGAGTTATTCAGATGCGCGGCCAAATTGGCGATACTCGGATGTAAACAGCATAGATTGCATGGTTAATGTATTACTGAATACCTTGTTCTGCTACTTTATGGTCTCTAAACCACAGAAAAAAATGTGTGGAAGCTGCTAAATCATACAGAGAAGGACTTAGTAAGCAGGATAGGGTGCAATATTTTGACGAACTAAAGTTAATATGTGTAGGGCTGCAACAACTAATCGATAAAATCGATTATTATCGATAATGAAATTCGTCGGCAACGATTCCCATTATCGATTAATCGGGTCCGCCCAGAGTGCATGTACAACTTCAGAGGATCACGTCAAATTACAGTATTGAATGACGCATTTCTATAGACAAAATGCATCTAAAAATGGTGGCGGAAACAGACTGAGACGCTGCAGGAGAGTTACGTCATCCTAGCTGCCCAAAACATGAGAATTCCTTATTTTAAACTTGAAGCCAATAGTGTAATGGCTTGCCCTGTGAGGCGCTTTGACAGATTCGTTTGCATCCTCTGCATGTCATATTCTTATCTGTAAATGTCACAAATTCACACGCGCATTTCCATTTATGCATAAAAGTCCATTCTGGCAGTCTGTGTTAAGTTTAAATCTTTACTGAATGAGCGTGTCAGACAGCCGGAACACAGACAGGGAGACAGTTAATACTCAGAGCAAAAACATTCATTGTTCTGAAACATCTGTCGTTGAATGTTAAATTTAGATTTAAAATACAACATGTAGTGCAAGTGCACGTACCTATTTATGGAGGGAAGGAACTGTAGGGCTGTGACGGTGGCAGATTTTTACCACCGCCGGTGGCGCGGTGTTTTATATAAATAAATGAGGCTCAAACATTATTAACAAACGTGGTGTTTATTTGAGCAATTTCAAATTAAAATCCTTATATATATATATAAAAACGCATATATCACAATATTAGTTTAATCGTTTCACCCGTTTGTGCGGAGAGTGAAATCTTCGCAGGACATGGAGGCGCCAGCGCCATGTGAAACTTCATTTTTGCTCATAAATGTAAGAGTAATAAATTTACTTTAAATTATTACTTGATAAATTAAAACTTGATTTGAAATTTTAGATAATACTACTCAAGGAAAAGTACTGTTTATGTTTGCCAGTGAGTTTACACGCGGTGGTATAACACACCAAACATCAGAAAATATATTCTATGATTAACACTCAATTATAAATATACTATATTTAAATATATAAATATATTATTATGAAAATATCATGAGTTCTATTACTTCTGTGATGCATATGTGGGGTTTCTGCGTGAGGGCGCCCTCTGGCTTCCAGTATGAATAAAACAGACATAATGTGTTTATAACGCTTAACAATGGCCAAGCCATCAAAACCGAACTGAACCGAAAACCGTGGTTTAAAAAAACAAGGTATGTATTGAAACATGGGCTAACTTTGTTGTTGTTGCATCCCTAGTATATACCAGTCAAAAATCAAACGATTTTTTTTAATGTTTTTTAAAGAAGTCTCTTATGCTCCAAATTACAGTGAAAACAGTAAAATTCTGAAATATTTTTACTATTTAAAATAACTGTTTTCTATTTGAATGTATTTTAAAATGTAATTTATTCCTGCGATTTCACAGCTGAATTTTTAGCATTATTACTCCAGTCACGTGATCCTTTAGAAATTATTCTAATATTCTGATTTGCTGCTAATAATTATTATTATGTTGAAAACAGCTGAGTAGATTTTTTTTTCAGGTTTCTTTGATGAATAGAAAGTTCAGAAGAACAGCATTTATCTGAAATAGAAATCTTTTGTAACATAAATGTCTTTATCATCACATTTGATCACAGGAATAAATTACATTTTAATATTTAAATGGAAAGCAGTTATTTTAAATAGTTAAAACATTTCACAATACTGCTTTTGCTGTATTTTGTATCAATTAAATGCAGGCTTAGTGAGCGGAAGAAACTTCTTTAAAAAAACATTAACAATCTTTTGACTGGTAGCAAAAGTGCACCATTTCAATACTTCAAGAATAAACTGGCCTGCTTTTTAGTTTATAAAAGTATACTTTTAAGTGTACTTTAAGTGCAACAGTAGTAGACTTTGAGTACAGTTTGAGCTGGTTTACATCCTGTTTTTTTTGTTTTTTGTACTGTGAACTATACTACAGTTGAATTAATTGGTATACTTTTAGTTTTATAGCAATAGCAATTTTAGTTTTAGTATACTTTTATAATTTTAGTGACAGTATACTTTAAAGTACAAGTCTTAATAAAGTACCAGTTTAATAGTTTTCATTAAACTGAATAACTTAACTTAAGTTAAGTAGATCTCTGATAAGTACATAGACTGAAACTATACTTTCTTTGTTGTTAAAAAGAAGCAATCTAATATCACAATTGAATAAACTGAATAAAACATCAGTTTTAGGAACTGATGATGAATATCAAATTGATTAGGGCATGTAATGAATGTCTTTAACAAAAAAAAAACTCTTGAGAAACCTTTTGATTGTTATTTGAGCGTTAACACACACTACCGAATATAATGAGTGGGCATTGACAGGTTAAAAGTAAGGTTCCTTTGGCTCAGTCAGAGACTTTATAGCCCATGCAGGTGAAGTGGTCCATAGCTTCAGGTGTTGACACTTTAAACACTATGGTGTAATGGGACACACACCGCAACCATTTTTGTGCCACTTGTCTTTTTGAAAGGTGAATGAAAGTGTATGTGAATTCTTACAATGCATCAGGGTGGCCCACAATTCAAAACCCACAATAAGTCTTTCAACACAAATAAAGGCAAAGATAAGAACATCTTACAGCACTGTCGGGACACTAAAGCATGCCGATTCCCATGAGCAGCCCACGTGTGTGTGGGAGATCCTGGCCTAAGCTCAGACAGATCGACGCTGTCGCTGTTCAAGCTATCCTGTCATCATGGTGGCTTAAATTTAGAAAGCTTTCTCTATGCTTGATCTTGGTTTTGATCCAATACACAGATTTAGCAAAACAACTCTACGTTGTCTTTTCCTGTTATACATGCTTTGGAATGAGGTAGAATAATACTCCAGCATTCCTTATATTTGGATATCCAATCATTTTGCTGTAGTTTGTAACATTGCCTTAGTTGGTAATACAATTTCGCTTAGATTACGTAGCTGAGCAAAAACTGGATTCTGCAAATTTTTCCAACTCTTCACTGTCTTTTTAAGAATCTGCTGTTGGGAAATATGAAAGCCCACATACTTTGAGTTTTGATTGGAAGGTTTACATTGAACAGTATATTTCAGCCAGTCTCAGCACGTATACATTTCTTTAATCTAGCCCAAATAGACAGACCACTGACGGTTCCTGTTTTAAAAAGAGCAAGAAGACAGTGAAGGAGAGAGACATAAGTCAAATTTAGAGTCATAGCAGAGGGGATTTTGCAAACCTTGACATTCTTCTGCCGATCTGCATGTTCTGTTAAACTCATGTCAGAGGAGGCGTGGGAGTTTCTAATACATCTGAAAAATGGCCTTGCTTGACATGCATAGCGTGATGTTAAAGAAATAGTTCAACTAATAAACATTTGCTGATGTATTTACCCTCAGGCCATCCAAGATGTCGATGAGTTTGTTAAGCAGAAGAAATGAGCAGAAGAAATTTAGTGTTACATCACTTGCTCACCAATGGATCCTCTGCAGTGAATGGGTGCCATCAGAACAAGAGTCCAAACAGCTGATAAACACATCATAATAATCCACAAGTAATCCACATGACTCCAGTCCATTAATTAACGGGTTAGTTCATCCATCAATGGGTGCCCATGTTTTACTCACCCTCAAGGCATCCTAGGTGTATATGACTTTCTTCTTTCAGTCGAATCCAATTGGACTTATATTAAAGGTACTGCATGTAAGAAATTTATTTCAGTTAATCATAAAATGGCCCTGACATGTCACTAGACATTAGGAAATCATGTTCATTTCAAATACTTATATCACTGACAACAGTGGTCCGGCCAGGATATTGTCATTTAAAAGTGAAAGTTGCAGCCCACAACTGATGTTATTGTTGTCATTTTGTGTTTTGGTCTGAGGCTCCATCCTCCAGCTGTCTACCAATCACGAAGTCAGTAGAGTTTCTTGATCCAGGTTGCCAGCTCTGCTCTAGTTACAGCTGCAGCTACGAACGTGTCGGATAAAACATGTACAACGTTACGAAACCTAAAAGACCTCGTTATGAATCCGAAATACTTCCTGACAAAGTCCGAAAATAAAACAAGGATTTGTATAGGAGATGCCTTTGAAAGATGGAGACGGCTGAAAACGGAGAAGAATTTGAAGATAGATGCCATCGTTGGTAATTTTCTCCTGGACAGGTAAGATTCATCTATGTTTGGCTAACTTTGCTTCCGTACACAGTGGATTTTCCACGGTCGCCCGTGCTAAATGCGTTCATAAAAAGCTTTATATCGCACCACTAGCAGGGTATGAAAACAATCTATGTTCCGACTGAAATGTGGTATTACAGTACATCTTTACGAAATATTTGGCTAATCGCCATTAGTACATTTTTGCAATACATAATTACTTTTCAAAACATCTCTCGTGAAGCATAAACATATTTAACAGAAGAAGAAAAAAATGACTGTGTAGGACTCGTCACTTGCCATTGGAAGCTCCTTGTAGCAGTCTACGTTCCTGCTGGATCCTGCAGTTTAGCTGGCAACCTCGAGTCAGGGGGGAGGGGGAGGGGATACACCATTCCACAGTATTTTGAAAGTGATTGCAGTACCAGTTTTGGCCACAATCCTACATACGGTTCCTTTAAAGATTGTCCTGTCTCTTCCAAGCTTTATAATGGCAGTGGGTGGGTGTTTCTGTTCAACAGTCCTAAAGAAGTCCAATAAAGCACATCCAACCATAATACAAAATGCCACACACGGCTACGAGGGATCAATAAAGGCCTCCTGTAGTGAATTAATACATTTTTGTAAGAAAAATATCAATATTTAAAACATACTAATCACTTTTCTCTAGCTTGTGCCAACTGTCATATACGGAAGCCGTTCCGGGCGGATGACGTAGGACATTTGTGTTGTGTATGCGCCACTTAGAAATGATGAACGTTGAAGCGGAGAGCAGAGAGCAAAACAAAACACGGTCACAAAGAAGCACAAAAGGAGGATTTGTAAAGAAAAATGTGGGAGGATTTCGATATAAGCCAACAGGAGACTGGTCTTCCTTTGCTAAAGTAAGGAAACTTTGCTTCCTTTGCTCCTGTAAACAAACGTTTTATGTTTTAAATATGGATATTTTTCTTACAAAAATGATTGATTCACTACAGGAGGCCTTTATTCACTCCCCGGTGCTGTGTGGAGCATCTTTTAATATGGATGGATGTGCTTTATTGGACGTTTGGACTGCTGCACAGAAACACTCACCCACTGCTATTATAAAGCTCGGAAAGACAATTTTTATTAACTCTGATTTGACTGAAAGACGAAAGTCATACACAGCCTTGAGGGTGAGTAAATCATGGGCTAGTTTTCATTTTCGTGTGAACTAATCCTTTAATGTCCTGTGAAGTGAAAAGCCTCATGTTTATAAGAAACAAATTCATCATTAAGACATTTTACTTTAACATTAAAGGAACACTCCACTTTTTTGGAAATAGGCTCATTCTCCAACTCCCCTCAAGTTAATAAGTTGAATTTTACCGTTTTGAAATCCATTCAGCCCTTTTCTTGTTCTGGCGATATCACTTTTAGCATAGCTTAGCATAGATCATCGAATCCTATTAGACCAATAGCATCGCGTTCAAAAATGACCAACGAGTTTCCATATTTGTCCTATTTAAAACTTGACTCTTCTGTAGTTATACCGTGTACTAATACCGGCAGAAAATGTAAAGCTGCGATTTTCTAGGCCAAAAAGATTAGGAACTACACTCCCATTCCGACGTAATAGTCAAGGAAGTTTGCTGCCGTAATATAGACGCAGCAGGAGGAGTAATATCATGCAGCGCCTAAAATTAGTTCCCAGCTAGGTTAGCATTTGCACATGTGCTGCGTGATATTACTGCGCGATGAACGCGATGCTATTGGTCTAATAGGATTCAATGAACTATGCTAAGCTATGCTAAAAGTGATATCGCCAAAACAGGAAAACGGTTGAATGGATTTCAAAACGGTAAAACTCAACTTATTAACTCGGGGGGAGTTGGAGAATGAGCCTATTTCCAAAAAAAGTGGAGTGTTCCTTTAAAGCATCGCTTCTGGCCAAAATACCCATCCATAATTCATAATAATGCTTCCTTCTGTGAAAAAGTCCATCCTCTATTGTCTTTTCACATCATAATCGAACAACATGTTTGTCTAGAACAGTTTTAAGGCCATTGAGTCTAAAATTTTCGTTCGAAATTTTCACACGTAAAAAAATAAATACGACCAATTGAGTTTACACACTGTCTCCAAAACTTTCGTCTGTCATAAAAAATCGGATCAGGTTTGATTTTCAGCATTTTTGCATCTGTAACAAGCATTTTGATATGAAAGGATAACGAATATGAAAAAAAAAAGAAAAAAAAAGTGTGCAATGACCTTTAGACTGTTTTTGCCTGTAAACAGAATTACATTTGTGCATCCAGTTTTTCTTTAGCTCCCCTGACATTTTAATGGGAGAAACCCCAGTATTTTATCTGGAAGCAATGGTTTGAAGTTAAAAACGTCTTAATGATGGATTTGTTTCTTACAAACACACAGCTTTTCACTTCACAGGATGTTAATTAATGGACTGGAGTCGTGTGGATTACTGTGATGTTTTTATCAGCTGTTTGGACTCTCATTCTGATGGTACCCATTCACTACAGAGGATCCATTGGTGAGCAAGTGACATAACGCTTAATTCTTTCAGTGAATAAAAAAACTCATCCACATTTTGTATGGCCTGTACATTTTTGGCAAATTTTCATTTTAATTTCTATTCCTTTAAAGTCTGTTCTATACTAAATTTAGTACAGATGAAAATTCTATGTGCTGATTTGTTGTATTTGTTGTTATATATCACAATTGCTACTTCAAATCTTGCAATGTTACTTAAATTCTTATACTAAACTTTACCTCACAATTACATTTATTATTTTTCACTTTGAAGCAGACTCAAGTTCCCCAAAATTTGGGATCGTTTTATCCTACATAAGAGACATTATCTCAGATCAGCACTCTCACAGAGACATTTTGTACAGTATGTACAGTACAAGCCCCTCTCATACAGTACCTACAGTAATAGTAAATGAAAGCCCTGGAATCGGACCAAGTTCCCACTGTGTGGTTTGAAGCCGCTCGCCCCACACTTTTTCTGAAAGATGGAGACTGTTAAAAAAACACACCATTAAACTCCACAGTGAGCGGAGAGAACGTCTGGAGAGGGCCAAATGGCTCACAGGGGCTCTGTTTTGCAGCCCTACCGAAGCAGCCCAACGGTCTTCCACTGTTTATTTGCAGCTCTCAGAGCTCTGGATATCTGATCTGAGATTAGACTGATAGGGGGTCAGGAGTTTGAACAGCTAATCAGGGTCAAAGGATCCTGTTCCTCCCTCTGTGATTTGAAGATTTGAAGATTTGAATTTTATGCAGATGGCAAACACTGAAAAAAAGCCAAATAGAACTTGAAAAACAGAAAAGCAGACAAGTAAAACGAATGTAAAGCGGGAGACAAAGAAAATGGACAATACAAATCGATTCTTTACCGAATGGCTTAAAGGATTCATGTTATCCAATATGTACATGTTGTTCTTTCTTCAGTCAAAAACACATTTTTAAGGAAAACATTCCAGGATTTTTCTTCATATAATAGACTTAAATGGGAGCCAACAGGTTGAAGGTCCAAATTGCAGTTTTAATGCAGCTTCAAATAGCTCTAATGTTAAACATTGCTATGTAAAACCTTGTAAGGCATATATCCTTTCTCGTAAAACAGCTTTTTTTTTTAAAGGATTTTTAAAGTTTGGTGTCCCAGCTATGAGGTGGATGAGGATGTATTCAGAGATCCCTCAGTTGGAGTTCTTACCATAAAACATGGTGAAGGTTTGTATTTATTACATTACTAGAATTTTTTTTTTTTTTAATACCACTAATTAATAATAATTCCCCATAAAAATGTATCTATTTGTCTTCATCCATTGACTCACAGGATACAGTCATTATAGAAGAACTACTGCTAGCAGGTGAATCTCCTGCTGGTGAAAGTTAAAGGAGAAGTTCCTTCCTTTCTTCAGTCATAAAGAAATTTAAAGCTTTTTGAGGAAAACATTTCAGGATCTCTCACCATATAGTGGACTTCTATGGTGCCCGCGAGTTTGAACTTCCAAAATGCATTTTAAATGCAGCTTCTAAGAGCTCTAAACGATCCCAGACGAGGAAGAAGGGTCTTATCAACTGAAACAAGTTATTTTCTAAAATAAATGACAATTGACCTCAAAGCTCTGTGAGAACTCTGTGTATTCGGGTTCATGACAGTTAGGGTTTGTCAAAAGAACTCTCATCTCATTTTCTTCTCCAACTTCAAAATTGCCCAACGTCGCTGTTTTACCTTTTTTTGTAAAGGGCGTTTGATCTTCTTTGCATGTTCACTTTGTAAACACTTAGTCGGTACTTCTGCAGCGACGTAGGAAATGAAATGAGAGTTTTTGGACATACCCTAACTGTCTTGAACCAGAGTTCACACAGAGCTCGACAAGACGACCATTTGAGGTTAAAAAGTATATAAATTGTCACAATTTTTTATGTACTTATAGTTTTGCTAAATAAGACCTTCTTCCTCGGCTGGGATTGTTTAGAGCCCTTTGAAGCTGCACTGAAACTGCATTTTGGAAGTTCAAACTCGTGGGCACCATAGAAGTCAACTACATAGACAGAAATCCTAAAATGTTTTCCTCAAAAAATATAATTTCTTTATGACTGAAGAAAGAAAGACATGAATATCTTGTAGGACAAGGGGGTGAGTAAATGACCTGTAAATTTTTGTTCTGGAAATGAACTAATCCTTTTGTCACAACTTAGGCAGGAACACACGAACAACGACGTAGATAAAAACGAACATTTAATAAATCCAAATGGGAACAGGTAGACACAGAAACATTGAGTGGAAACATCAGGGTAACATTAAAGACCGACAAGAGTACAGGGGAAAACACACACCTTAAATACACAGACTAATTACAAACACAGGTGTCGACGATGAGGGAAAAACCAAAAACACTCAGAACTGCGGGGGAAACTGGGAGAAACCAAATAGAAAGTCCGGGGGTGTGACACCTTTATGGGTGAAAGATTTAAGCCCCATATTTTTTTTTCTAATGTTCTTAATTGTTCTTGAATTTCACTTCCAGTTTGCATTATTGATTAAATTTTGCTAACAAAACATGTGGTTAAACAGGTTGGGACAATGGCCTTTCTTCTATAATACTTCGGTTGCATCTGATCCCACTTTGTGCCCAAGGCTGAAAAAGACCAGGAAAAGTGTATTCTCAAGCAGAAAAACACCTTGTTGTCTACAAGAAGGTTTGTTTGTTTGTTTGTTTTAATATATATTTTTCTGTTTTATATTTAACAAATCGGTGATAGTTCTTTTAAACTACTTGATCTTAAAATGATATATGGTACAACAGAATTGCACTGCATATAGTGCCATTTTATGCAGATATGTTTTCTGTGCATGTGTTTGTGTTTAAGCCTAAGTGTTTTAATATTTTTTTTTAAATGGTACATGGATGTTGTTTTTGTTCTGTTCTATTCCGTGAAAAAAATAAAAAATAAATAAATAAATGTAGATCAACTCTACAAAAGTGAAAAATGTAACACTAATTGGTGTTAATTTTCCCTTAGTGTTAAATTGTGGTAATACAAATCAGAGTTAATTTCACTTAGTGTTAAATTGTGGTGACACTATTCAGTGTTGAGCAGTGTTAATTTTTTACTCCTAACAGAGTTAATTTTACTCTGAAAATGTAACACTATGAAAAGTGTCATTTTATCACCAATTCTGAGTGGGACCAAATACACTGGGGTCCAGTGTTAAATTTAACTCTTAAAGAGTTATTTTAACACTGCAAAATTCACTGTGTAGAGGACTATGCTGTGTACATGGTCATTTGTCAGCATACCGTAACATGCAGTGACTTATGCATATCTGGTTTTGAAAAGCCCAGATTTTATTTAACTAGTGTCTTAGCAATATGTTCCTTGGTGTCATACCCTTAGCTAATGACCTGAACAAGCTATGTGTGCAAATGCCAGTATGGCTCAAAAGCTTATCTATTTAGCGATGCGCACTATGTGTGTAGTTAAGAAACAGAATATTATGTTGCAAGCTGATAGTGGAAAAAAAACAAAACAGCAACCACCTGCTAGGGATACATTAAGCATAGCTTATGGGCCCCATTTGTGCAATAAATGATAGATTTATTTCTTAATGCATGACGCATTTGCATGACACTTTAACCTCATAATGCTGCATCATTAAGAAATGGACCATGCAACAAGTTATATGGTGAGGAACAATGAAACACAATTATCTTAAAATGCTGAGTTTCAGAGGATTTTTGACACAAGACTTGGTTACAGCACAACACAGAACCAAACTGTTTAAAGTTAAGTGGCAAGTTAACTAGCTTGTTTTAAACAGAAGTGTATGTATATAAAAAAAACTGTTCTAAAAAGAATAACATTTTTTTACAATCAAGTAGTTTTAATTTAAACTGTGCTCTTTTAATATCATCTGGTGCCGTTTAGAACCTGTATTTTGAATTCTATTGTGAGTGTAATGTTGTGTGGTCCACAGAATCTTCATTACCCTCTGTTCTGTCAGTGAAAAGCACTCACCTCATTGCCGTTTAGAAACTAATTTCACCATACAGCCATTTCTTTAAACAGCTGTCACAACTGTCACCGGCTCTGTTGAAATAAAACACACATGACAAAAACGACATACTTAGATTGAGTCAGACCAACTGAGAGACATTTGAAATAACACAAAACTTATTTGGAGACTGGTTAAAACTTCATGTGTTATTGTTGATAATAGGTCATGTGTCAGTTGGTGTATTTGGCTTTGAAATAGCCTCTGGCAGCTCTAGGTTAGCACGTTTCAGTATGTTGGCAGCAAAAGACATTGCACATTTAAGACCTTGGATTTTAAGACCTGTGATGAAATGCATAGAATACTGGTTTGTCAAGAAATGACATCTAAGCAACTTCACAGCTATGATTCATTCAACCACATATTGGTTTTGTACAACATTTCAATAAACAAGATAATAGTAAATTATTTTAGACACATGTTATTCTTAAAAGTAGAGAAACATGCAGTGGTGTTTTGTTCCTCAATAAATGTTTTTGAGCAAATCAGTTGAGTGAATCATTCAATGACTCTTCAATGACTGTTTGGTTCATTTGTCTGCTTGACAAGTCGAATTTGACAACCGCAACTAATCAATGTATACAGAATGGCCAAATATGAAAAATATCAGCCTGCACTGATTAGTGCTACTTTTTCCTATTAATCATTAGAAAATTCCATGCATTGTTGGACAGACATGCCATATTTGGCAGTAAGGGTATATTTATAGAAGCTGGAGATCCGTTCATTCTTTTTGATTTGTTAATATGAGAATTATTGGTTCCATACTTTCCATGCCCAGTCAAGAAGATTGGCTATATAATCTGGGAAAGCCCTTATATAGCAGCCAACTATGTCCACTAATTGACTTGCTTTCTCTGTATAACAGGAACTCCAGTTGCAGGCTTCTGGAATGTCCTGTCTCTCTCCTCTATTTTCCCTTTCTTTTTGTCTTCCTGTCTGGACCGGAGCCGTCTGTGGGAGGGAGAGGTGCATGCTGGGAAAGTCATGTGCCGTATGTAAACATTGGAGGAGCTGTTTATACGTTCCACACATGGGCTATAGAGCCTTGTCTGATCCTCAAAGGCTTCTGGGTCTTCTGTTGCCCTCAATTCAGGCTACTCATCTTTTAACACCAGTGTCCAAGGAAAACAGGAGTGCGGCAGCCAAGCAAAGCCAGGCAGAGCTATTTTCCACATCCACTGTGTGGCCAGACCAAATACTGTACAGAAGGATTGAGTCCCGTCATCCAGACAAATGATTTGTGGACTAAGACAGGCAAAGCGGACTAGAGTCAGACTGGCGAAAAGAACCAATCAGCATGCTGTCAAACTTATATCAGTTTACTCTCTCAGCAAGGGGTTGTGTTATTGGACATGGTGCAATACCTGAAAGCATCTACTTCAGCAGTGGTGCTCAATTGGTGTGTTGTGACTCAAAACAATGCAAACTGCAAAATGCGAATAAATGAAGTTCTAAATGTAGGTTCATTCAGTCCTGTTAATCATCGTAAGCCTATATAAGCAGCACTCATTGCAATATCACAGCATTAATTGTTCTAGGATCCCTCTACCTCCCCATCTCCTCCTCTATTTCTGTTATTCTCTCTGTAGGTAGTAAAGAAATGGGGGGTTTGAACTCAGAGCTCAAGCCAAGCCTCTGTTGAGGACAGCAAGCCAAGTTATGAGACACCAATGTTTCAGGAGTTTAGGACACAGAATAGGACACGTTTAATTTGATAACTTTTTTATTGCCTATTTGGGTTTATGTATATGCTTTATTTATTTTTTAAGACTGCTTATAGTTAGTAAAATGTCTAAAGTGGACTATCAATATAAAATGTTACCCACAAGGCTATTTAGCATATTCTTAGACCTATGCATTTCATGGTAGTATTAATACAATTATGATAATTATGAGAAATAAGAAATATATTTGCAATCTTAAGATAAATTATATAGTTGCAGTTATGAGAAATAAAGTTGCAATTACGTCAAATAAAGTTCAAATTGTGACATAAACTTGCAATTGCAACTTGCATACAAACACACCAGTCACTATTACAAGAAATAAAGTCATACTTGTGAGAAATAAAGTGTGACTGAGAACTAAAGTCAAAATTGTGAGACACACAGCTGCAACTAATGATATAAAGTTACAATAAATAAAAGTGAGATTGTAATATATAACTGTGAAATGTCACAGGTTTCCAAAGACGTTAAAAACATTTGGCACTGTGTTGGGTTGCCACTTGAAATCACTTGCAATCCCTGATCCTAAAGCAAAACCACTGCCTCTCAGAATTGAAAATGATTATTCCAATGTATGTACATGTCATTTCTGTACTGCAGCCCAAAGCTTCAACATTTAAAGATCAGATTCAGCTTATCCAAAAGCTCACTTACAGTACACACATCTGCAACTAATTCTGTGAAGTGCACATTTGTTGAAAGACATCAACAACAGTTGACTCTAGTCCTTCATCAGCAGTTACAGCACCAGTTAAAACTGAGATAACTGAGATATGAACCAACAATCATCTGACTGCCACTTTACCAACCCAACCACTAGCTTAGAGCCCTTCAGCAGCCACTCGCTCAAACCCTCACAGCCTCTGAGACACTCCATTAACCCCAGATATTCATCTCTTATGCTCCCTGATGACTGTCTGTCTGTTAAATGGATGTTGAGCCATACTAAGACCTGCTAGTCTGTTCAGCGTAGCATAGCCCACCACACATCCCAGCTTATCCACTCAGAGTTCAACACCCACTATCCCCTTTCAAAGAGAATCAGACCAGACCACAAGCTGCCCCCCACCCAGACCCAGCTGCCGCAGAGGAGTAACCAAATACCCTGCAGGCTCTCTGGATTAATGCCTCCAGTGGGACAGGGTCTACAGAACCGCTCCCATAGAGTGATGCAACTGCTCATGGGAGATTTTACAATTTAATTAATAGAGCACAACCATGCAAATGGTTAAATGGTTCATTGAAATTAGTGGAGTTAAATATATCCAAGACAAAGACGATGGTACTTGACTTCAGGGAGTTACAGTGAACAATAATAGATGAGGAGGTTGACATGTTCAGGTAAAACCTATTCGAACTGAGCACAAAATTTAATCTAAATTTTTAAAAGATCCCTATGAACCCCTTCACACCAAATATATTTAATATAAAGTGTCCCTTCTGGCCAGTGTGTTGAAGCAAGTTAATCTAGACATTTGTGTCATTTTTACTGTGAATAGAATTTAATATATATATATATATATATTAGGGCCGGGACTTTAACGCGTTAATTTAGATTAATTAATTACACAAAAATAACGCGTTAATTTTTTTTAACGCATTTTAATCGCACTTAATTTTGCACCGCGGAACGTTTCTCATTGGATGAGTTTCAGCGGCGGACCGATTATACTGGAGCACCAACTAACAGAATGCGTATATCACCGCAGGACATCGAGCCTCAAGTATCACCTCAATGCTTTTACAGAAGGTCTACCTACCTATAGGGTACCTGAATTTCTGAAATGAAGGCTAGTATATTTCTGAATATCCCAGTGTTTCCCGTACCATCATCTCAGGGGGGCGCGTTTACAATGTCTCCTCCAAGAAAACACGGACTGGATCGCGGACTCCATTCATAAAAACCGAATTTACTATAGCGCGGAATGCCACGTAAATTCGTCGATTTTTTGATTGATAAATCAAAAGTTGGTCTGTCACTTAATTCAAATCGCGATATGGACTAGTGTCTGAAAACTGAAATGCAAAAAGACCGTTTTAATATGAATCCTGCACTGTTTGCCTCTGTATGTTAGAATGGCAGAGACGCGTTTTTTTATACTGCACGCGTGATGCTCCCGTTACTTTTTGGCATTTGTATCTCACATGAACAGATAGACTCAATCTCCAAAGCTACTGTCAGTGTCACTTTTAACGTTTCATTTGAGAAAACTAGCATCATATCATACTTTACACACAGAAACTTCACGGCAACCTGTCAAAATAAAAGTACGGTTTAACATGAAACCGAACACTATTCCTATTTAAATAGACAAAAACAATATATATGATAAAAAATAAATATAACAACAAGATTAACCACTTAATTGTAGAAAAAAATACTATGATTATTATTATGTATTGATTTTAACAGAAAACCTGTTTGTTTGCCAAAATTAAAAAGGTTTATTTTTCATTTGATTAAAAATAAATAAATGTTTATGCTTTCATTTGATTATGAGAAAAATTAAAACACAAGAATTTATAAAAAAAAAAAAAAAAAATAGCAAAAGATTGTAAAGCCCTATTGTTCAAAATGTTAAAATAGAGAGTTTTGGATTTATTTTTTAACTGAAATAAATGTTTTCGGTATGGGAAACGCTGTATCCTATTGCTACAGTTAATGGCAATATTGCACTGGTCTGTTGGACTTGGTTGAACAAAAATAAACAATATTTTGTTGCTTCAGTTTATGTGTTCAGTCATTATTCAATGGTAACTAAAAATCCATATGAAAAAACTTACTTCTCACTGTTCTCAGGTCAAATATTTATATGCGATTAAAATGCGATTAATTTCGATTAATTAATTACAAAGCCTCTGATTAATTAGATTAATTTTTGTAATCGAGTCCCGGCCCTAATATATATATATATATATATATATATATATATATATATATATATATATATATATATTAGTGGTGGGCATAGATTAATTTTTTTTAATTTAGATTAATCTAGATTAAAATGGCTAATTTGAATTCTGCCGAAGGCATTCAGAATGTGTGTGCTACCCAAATAATGACTAAAAGTAAGTCTTTGAGAACGGTTTCTCAAGCCAGGTGGCGCATTAGACCAGGGGCTCATCTCCTGTTTCCAAAATGCATCAGAAACTGCTTGACAATTGCATTTACAACACAATTAACTATACAAACTTGTGTAACCAACTATTCCTACAATGCATGTACTTCTGCGTAAAAGGCTGCGCGACGTGCGCGTTGCAGTTAAATACACAGACGCGCACGGGCATGGATGTCTTCGTGCATAGTCTTCGGTTAAACTGCGTTGCTTTTAGAAGCGTCAATTCAGTTGTTGCATATAATGTATTTATTTCGGGATTATCAAAGTAAATTATAACTCACGCACGTGCCCCAGTAAAAAGGTTCTAGCAACGCCCCTGCCCTGAAGCAAACCCGGCGGCTTCATAGCTGCATCCATGTTAACACGTCTCGTTTGATGTAGTAATTTCACAGTAGCCGTACGGTTGAAGAATCGTTCTCGCCCCCTACAGTGCAATTTGGCTAGGTATACATCCGCACTAAAATATCAAGGTGAAAGTCATCATAGCTTGCGTAGTATAAGACCCAGCTCCCAACCCAACTTTGAGAATAGATTAACGGCGATATTTTTTTTTATCGCCCGATAAGAGTCTCACGTTAACGCAGCACGTTATCGCCGATAACGGCCCACCACTAATATATATATATATATATATATATATATATATATATATAACCAGTAGTTTAACCGAAGACTATATATATATATATATATATATATATATATATATTATATATATATATATATATATATATATATATATATATATATATATATATATATATTAGGGGTGTTTCCTCTGAAGAAGCATAGGAGGCAGTGTATGGCAAGCCGTTTTAGCCTAAAATTTACTAAGCGTTAGAGAGCTCTCTAATTCAATTCTTACTAGTAACAATTCCAATTAGAGAGCTCTACAAATTCATTTTTACTAGTCATATGTCTCCATTGACTTCCATTCATTTTTAATTACAGAGCTTCACAACAGAATTTTTACTAGTAACAATTACAATTAGAGAGCTCTCTAAATTAATCTTTACTAGTAATAATTCCAATTAGTGAGCTCTCTAATTCAGTTTTTACTAGTAAGAATTCCATTTAGAGAGCTCTCTAATTCAGGTGTTACAAGTAAGATCTGAATTAGAGAGCTCTTTAATCCAATTACAGAGCTCTGCAATTAAACATATCTTTAATGTGTTTTTTACTAGTAAAAATGGAATTGTAGAGCTCTGTAATTGCATTTTTACTAGTGATAATTAAATTAGAGAGCTCTCTAATTGGAATTGTTACTAGTGAAAATTGATTAGAGCTCTCTAATTGTAATTGTTACTAGTAAGAATTCAATTGTAGAGCTCTATAACTGTAATTCTTACTAGTAATAATTCAATTGTAGAGCTCTATAACTGTAATTCTTACTAGTAATAATTCAATTGTAGAGCTCTGTAATTAAAAATGAATGGAAGTCAATGGAGACATATGACTAGTACAAATTAATTTGTAGAGCTCTCTAATTGGAATTCTTACTAGTAAGAATTGAAGTAGAGAGCGCTCTAATTATAATTGTTACTAGTAAGAATTTAATTAGAGAGCTCTCTTACTGGCATTGTTACTAGTAAAAATTTAATTATAGAGCTCTCTAATTGAATTGTTACTAGTAAAAATGCAATTACGACAAGTAACACTTAGTATATTTTAGGCTACAACGGCTTGCCATAGCAGTGTCTCCTAAAAAAGATTAATAAGGAAAAAAATCATTGTACAAAACTAAAATGTCTTTACATATTACAAAATATGACATAAAAAAGCATATAAATCACACATTTTTCTAAAGTAAAACTGTCCAACAGTGACACTAGCCGATAAAGTTAACAGAGCCCTCAAAGTGTGCGGGTTGGTGGGGGGGTAGAATGAATGGGGGAAAGTCATGTGAGAGAAGGCAATGCCCCTATTGCAATATAATTGGGTATGACTTGTTATGTTAAGCTGTGATAGGTTCATACAATAAATTCCACCTTCTTGTGTTTTTTTTGCGTTCCATGTTCGCGAATCACCCTGCGTTCCATTCGGAAGGGCTTCGCAATATGTAAAGTTGTAAGTTCTGATCTAAATCAAATGACTCACGAACCCGCATCTAAGATTCAATCAAAAAATGTACAGCCCGCTCCGAAGTCCCGATCAGAATCTGTCACGGTAGCAGGGCTGAGAGATGATGAGGTCTGGGTCCAAGTGCAGGTAAAAGTATATTTATTAAATAAACAAACAAACAAAACACAAACAAGGCAAGGTCAGAAACATAAACTTCAAAAACGAGAAAGACGAGAAACCAACCACACAGAGACCAGGATACATGAAAACAATGCAGACTCACCAGGGTAGTGAAAGTGTGGAGATTATAAAGACAAATGATAATAGTGATCAGCTGGGGAAGACGAGTAACATAATCAAAACAGGTGAACAATCAGGGAAGTGCAGTGCAGGGAAGGGAAAACAGCGACCCCAGGTGGCTGAGGGAAACCCCACAGCCCAGATCATGACAGTACCCCTCCCCTACGGAACGGTTTCCAGACGTTCCCTAAGGCCAAAAAGTCTGGAGGGAGGTGGAACGGGGGACTGGTGATACAGGGGGAGGGATGGTGGGCCAGGCCCGTGCCACGGAGGAACGTGAGCTGGCCTCGCCGCCAGAGAAACGTGCGCGGTCACCGCCGCGTCCGGAACGGGGCTAGCAGTCAGTGTCGCGTCAGGAACAGAGACAGTGGTCACTTGTGCGTCAGGAACGGAGATAGCGGACGCCGCCACTTCGGGAACAGAGATAGCGGTCGCCGCTGCGTCAGGAACGGAGATACCGGTCGCCGCCGCATCAGGAACAGAGATAGCAGTCAGAGCCGCATCAGGAACAAAGACAGCGGTCACTTGTGCATCAGGAACAGAGATAGCGGACACCACCACTTCCAGAACAGAGATAGCGGCCGCCGCCGCGTCAGGAACGGAGATAGCGGTCGCCGCCGCGTCAGGAACGGAGATAGCGATCGCCGCCGTGTCAGGAACAGAGACAGCGGACGCCGCCGCGTCAGGAACAGAGACAGCGGACGCCACCGCGTCAGGAACAGAGATAGCAGTCAATGCCGCCTCAGGAACAGAGATAGCAGTCCGCGCCGCGTCCGGAACAGAGATAGCGGTCACGGCCGCGTCAGGAACAGAGATAGCGGTCACCGCCGCGTCAGGAACAGAGATAGCGGTCACCGCCGCATCCGGAACAGAGAACGCGGTCACGGCCGCGTCAGAAACAGGGAGCGCGATCACCGCCGCGTCAGAAACAGGGAGCGCGATCACCGCCGCGTCAGAAACAGGGAGCGCGATCACCGCCGCGTCAGAAACAGGGAGCGCGATCACCGCCGCGTCCGGAACAGAGAGTGCGGTCACGGCCGCGTCAGAAACAGAGAGCGCGGTCACCGCTGCGTCAGGAACCGAGATAGCGGACGCTGACGCCTCCGCCGCCCAACGAGCGCAAATGGCCGCCATCCACTCGGGCACAGTCACCGCCTCCGCGAAAAAACAAACTCCCCGCTGGACCCATAGTAGGAGTCTGCATTCTGCCACGGTAGCAGGGCTGAGAGATGATGAGGTCTGGGTCCAAGTGCAGGTAAGTATATTTATTAAATAAACAAACAAACAAAACACAAACAAGGCAAGGTCAGAAACATAAACTTCAAAAACGAGAAAGACGAGAAACCAACCACACAGAGACCAGGATACATGAAAACAATGCAGACTCACCAGGGTAGTGAAAGTGTGGAGATTATAAAGACAAATGATAATAGTGATCAGCTGGGGAAGACGAGTAACATAATCAAAACAGGTGAACAATCAGGGAAGTGCAGTGCAGGGAAGGGAAAACAGCGACCCCAGGTGGCTGAGGGAAACCCCACAGCCCAGATCATGACAGAATCAAATGATTTGAGATCCGCTCTCCTTAGTCCCGATCTGAATATACGCAAACCATTTCAGATCAAGACTTCAGAGCACGGATCTCACTCTGATAGTTACGATCTGAATCAAAAGATCTGCTATATATAAAGTCCTGATCTGAATCTAAATCAAAAGATTCAAGACTCTCACTTTGAAGTCCTGATCTGAATCAAATGATTTGCGATCAGATTGGAGCGCTTCGAAACAGTGAATCATTTTTCGACGCAACTATTTCTGAGTTTTGAAAAGCTCACCCATTTGTGATTTTCATAAAATCATTACAAGCGATGTCGAAATTCACAAACTAAATGCTCTGTTATTTGCTAGTAAATCACTTGAACTGAATAATCAAAGTCACAAGTTTGAATCAATTAGAGCGGTTCAACAGTAAACGACTCACTCAATTGAATCAGTTTGTCTATTCATGTCTATTACTTCCTTTTTGTGACTTCAGCAACATTTTCACGATACTCCCTGCGTTCCATTCAGAAGGACTCATTCCTATGCCCTAATCCCTTCACTGGGTTTACCCTCCGGAGAGAGAGCTTTGAAAGGTTGAAGGGTGTAGGGGACTAAACAACTGTTTCTTGAAGTGCCCATCATCTCCCCTTCAAAATCCTTCATTACATTCCGAAGGGCCCTTTGAAGTGTCCAGTTTTGAGCACTTCTGTTTGGAACGACCCTTCAATACGGCGGACATGATTGTTTTCACTATGAAGTGCCCTTCGGAGGGCGATATATACCGTTTGGAACGCACCGTCAATCTAAATGATTTGCGAACCACTCTCTGCAGTCCCGATCTGAATCAAATGATTCGCAATAAGCAAAGTTCCAATCTAAATCAAACGATTTGTGAACCTACTTCAAAGTTCCGATCCAAAAAATTCAAGAAGAATGAAGATTCAAGGTAAATAAAATAATTTTGTGATATGCACACAGAAGTCCTGATCTAAATCAAACGATTCTCGATACGCGAAGTTCCGGTCTAAATCAAACGATTTGTGAACCCGCTTCAAAGTTCCGATCCAAAAATTCACAAACCTGCTCCAAAGTCCTGATCTAAATCAAATGATTCACGATATGCACAGTTCCAATCTAAATCAAATGATTCGCAATATGCGAAGTTTCAATCTAAATCAAATTAAATCTAAATCAAACGAACCTGCTTCAAAGTTCCGATCCAAAAATTGACAAACCCGCTCCTGATCTAAATCAAATGATTCAATATAACCACTCTCTGCAGTCCCGATCTAAATCAAACGATTCTCGATACGCGAAGTTCCGATCTAAATCAAACGATTTGTGAACCTGCTTCAAAGTTCCGATCCAAAAATTCACAAACCTGCTCCGAAGTCCTGATCTAAATCAAATGATTCTCAATACATGAAGTTCCAATCTAAATCAAACGATATGGGAACCCGCTTCAAAGTTCCGATCCAAAATTTCACATACCTGCTCCAAAGTCCTGATCTGAATCAAATGATTCGCGATACGCGAACTTTCTATCTAAATCAAATGAAATCTAAATCAAACGAACCAGCTTCAAAGTTCCGATCCAAAAATTGACAAACCCACTCTGAAGTCCTGATCTGAATTAAAAGATTTGCAAAACCCGCTCTGAAGTTTCAATCTAAGTCATCTCAGCGTGGATCCTGCTCTGATCGTTCTGCACTTCGGTTTGAAACAACCCTTGATTACGGCGCCCATGATTGTTTTCACTCTAAGGTGCCCTTCAGAGAGCAATATATCCCATTTGGAAAGCGCTGTCAGTCTGAATGAACAATATAATGGCATTAATAAGACTAATAAAAAAGTAAGTAAACATCTTACACACTTATATATCACCACTTTGTCAAGTCAAAAGTCAAATTTAAAATGGCCTAAAACATGATCTGTAGGATTTTTGTGAGTAATAAGTTTGTTGAAATTAAAAAGTACATCACGTCTGTAATCTGTGTTTATCGAGATTTGATGACTAATATAAATTTATTATGAAAAAGAACAGCTTAATCTGTGGTTCATAAATAAGCAAAAATTAAGTAAATTTAAGTAAAATTAAGAAAACAAAAGCACATAAACTGGTAAATGAAATCAAGTTATTGTGATGAATCTCAAATACAAAATTATATAATATATAAAATGAGACAAAACGATTATTCAAAACATCCTCATTTTATACAGTATATCTTGGAGAGTTCTCCGCTCTAAAGACATTGACATAGTACTCAAGAACTCATCACCTGCAAACCATAAAATCTGCTAATCGTCATGAACAGTTTATTATCACTTATAAGTACACAAGCTAAAATTTCATCAGGAAGTGAGGTTCATTTCCTCTTAATTCGACGGAGGCCGCAAACCTGCAGGTCTAAATGGAAACGGTTTTATAAAAAGAGGCTTGTTTTAACTTTCCCTTTTTTGACTGACAGCTTGCCACAAACCCTTGCTTCTCACATTTATCAAACTCCTGCCGTAGCTCTCCGAACAACTTCCCTCAAACAAGCTCTGAGCAGCTGGGACAAAACCCATGAAGCGGGATATAGCCGGTAGAAAATAAACACTATAAATTTTTCCTGCCTGTTTGTGTGTGTGTGCACGCTTCTGCTAGAGCTGAACATTCGAACTGAACAATCACAGCTTTGTGATAAGACTTTTTTCTTTTTGTGGTATGTGAAATAGAGGACAAATTGTTCCCGTTTTCCAGTGTGAGAGAGTTAATAAAAAAAAGAAAAAGAAAAAGAAAAAAAGGACTGCTGGAGGGTGTGTGGGTGCACCATCCAAAAACTTTACACCAATCCATGATTTTCATAAATCATCTGAGAAAATAAAATAAGCAAAGCTGAACAAGATGGTGAATATTTTGCAGGCTTATGCCACAGGATAAATGGCCTTAAACTCAATACCTGACAAAAAAACAAAAAAAAAACTGAAGCCAGGAGGCAAATTCAATCACAGCTTCCCTGCCTGCCTGAATGGATAGATGGATGGAATGATGGATAGATCGATAGACAGACTTGCTGTGATTTATGATGCCACAAATACTGCCTGTATAGTACTACATTTCAATGGTTACATGCAGCCAAATCAAAAGTGGAATGTGAAATTATGAACGTATCAACATGTAATGTTGAATGGAAAGTTTTATGATGAGTCCATGCATGCTCTTACATATTTTCTCTCTCATTCACACTATGGCATGCACACAAATCTCCTTACTCTCTAAATATTTTCTAATGCCACTGAGGAATCCTGTATAGAGTAATTGAGGCTGTGCGCAGTGAGCCTGCTACTGTTGATCCAACACCTGATACTCAAAACCCAACTGAGTGGAAGTCCACAAAGCAAATAGTCCTTTCTTTCTATCTCTCTTTCTCTGGCTCTCTTAAGGGTCTGCTGTCAGTCTCATTGTATATACACTGTCTCTTCTGTGACATATTTGTCACAATTTGGTTTAACAGTGAGAACAGAATAGTTTTATTAGTGTAGCAGAGTTGATGGTGGGCCAAACCAATCTTTTAAACTGGAAATAGATGGTGTTATAAAGTAATAATGTCATTTTTACAATCAAACATAGTTTAAGTTCCAAGCACATCATTAGCTATTAGCAATGGTCACAGTGTGAGATCTTATAAATGATGTATCTCTGTACTCAAATATATTTTTAAGTGAGATGAAGTGATGTGAAATTAATGTGCCTTATGATAAATATCAGTATCATTAGGTCTGCCAGTTGTGGGGTTTTATAACACCAGAGTAAAATTCCTTCCATTTGCTCTTTCTTATTTACTCTCTATGCCCATATTTAGCACAGATATGAATTTCAGCAAAGGAATTTCCCTCACATTCTTTTTTTTTTTCTTTCTTTCTTTTTTAACTATAACCTTTCTCTGGATGTGTGGATTTGTGCGCGTTATTAGATTTGTTTTAAATGTATAATATTGATCTGCCTGAGTACTTTGATTCCAGGCATCAGCTATTAAATAATTCAAGCTGCTATAAGGCACAGAAAATATGAATATTTTCTATTTCTGTACATTGTAACTTCTTTTTTTATTTCTCTTATTTTAAACTGTACTTGCAGGTAGCATAATATTAATGGAATAAAAGGACATTTTTAACACACTTATGTACTTTAAACAACTTTAAACAAAAATAAAACGACGCCAATATTACAAAATATAACCAAAATAAAAGTTTAACAGGGTAAAGAAACATTTTTTGATGACTTGATGAAAAAAAAAATTGTTAAAAGTTAACTATTAAAAAGAATAGCTGAACATAAGTTCACAGATAAAATATATTAATGCTTAAAAAACACTAACTTGAGACTGGCTTTAATAAATTAAATATTGATTACATTGTTAATGAAAAAATATAAAATAGAATTGTGTTTTCTTTCTTTCTTTCTGTTAGTGTACGTAATGTTTATTTAATCAAGAAATGTGACTGGGACATAAATTTACATTTATTTAAAAGAAAAAAATAGCTTCAAGCAAGAGCTTTAAGGCAGTTAAGCACATATGATAAAAGACATCATAGCCTGTAACCACCTAAAATCAATGATTTTAATTTTAATGTTTTTTTCCCTTTTATAGCGCGACCAAGTGGCCAAGTTCCGTGGTTTTTGTTGTGCGACCTCAGATTGAGTTCTTACACAAGTGTTCTGAGTTTGGTGAAGATATCCCATTCCATTCAGGAGTTATAGGCATTTTACTAAAAGTGGCCTTGCTTCTTTCAAACATTTTGGCGTCCCTTTGCAAATGGCAAGTCAAAAGTTTGATTTGTTTTTGATAGTTATTGATATTCACTCTCCAGAGAATCTTTCTGCACTGGTTTGGTTCCGATCAAACAAAAAAAAACAAAGACTGGTTCGCAAAAGTCCGCCAAAAAATTACACGTTTAGCTACACTCTTAAAAATAAAGGTGCTTTAAAAGGTTCTTCAAGCGATGCCATTTTTTTTCTTACACAAATGCATCAGTTCACTTCAGAAGGTCTTTATTAACCTCCGGAACCATTGTGAAGTACTTTTTATTATGGATGGATGCAATTTATTGGACTTCGCAACACTCATTTATTGCCATTATAATATTTGGAAAAGCCAGGACGTTTTAATGTAAAGATTGTATTTGTCTGAAAGAAGAAAGTCATATACACCTAGGATGGCTTGAGGGTGAGTAAATCATGGGGTAATTTTCATTCTGAGGTGAACTATCCTTTAAGTGTATATACTATTTCTGTAATAATTACTTTTTTTAAAGGTATGCTAAAGTGCCCTTTTTTGACAAGAGTATAATCACCATGTCACATTTTTTGTGCACTATAAGGTGAATTCAGGTAAAATGACGTTTTGATTGTCATCTCAATGTCAAAAGAGGCCCAATTCACCTGAATTAGCTGCAATTCATGTCAGCTCCTTTCATTCAGCTGTGTTTTTCTTCTTTCAGAGGGTAGAGAGCAGCAGCTGTGTGTGGGAAGAGACTGCTGATTGTACTGCAGCTCAGAGGTCAAGAGGTCCACCTTTTTTTTTTTTTAAACATTACTTCTAGTGCTTGGCACAGGCACACAGTTTAACCAGCACAGCTCTGTTTGTGCAGTCTTTATGTGTGTATGCGAGGGACTGTTTGGACAGGTGAGTGAAACCTGCTTCTGGCCATAGTTTCGCTGAGTCAGAGTACCTCTGGTCAAATTAACGTGACCACAACCTTTTTTTAATCACCTCAGGTTAGGTGTTTATAGCTGTGACTTTGATATAGAGATCGAATGAAAGCAGAGCAAAGCAGAGGTGTGGAATGAAAGTGTGTGAGCCTTTGACACGATTCACGTAAAATCAGAGTGAGATAAACATTAAATCAGGTGAATTTAACACTTCTTATATTTATCATATGTGTTACGTGATGCTTTACAGATGTTTTGGTTATTTAATGCAATGACATTTAGGAATACAGCAATATTAAAATGTGGGCCTCTACAGATAAATCAATATTTACAATACAGCTGAAGTCAAAAGTTTACATACACCTTGCAGAATCTGCTAAATGTTAATTATTTTACCAATATAAGAGGGATCATACAAAATGCATGTTGATTTTGATTTAGTACTGACGTGAATAAGATATTTGACATAAAAGACGTTTACATATAGTCCACAAGAGAAAAAATGTCCCCATTCAAGAGTTTATGTACACATGGTTCTTAATACTGTGTTGTTAGCTGAATGATTCACAGTTGTTTTGTTTAGTGATAGATGTTCATGAGTCCCTTGTTTGTCCTAAACAGTCAAACTTCTTCAGCTCCCAGCATTTTTGTGTATTTATGTTATTTATGTATATGAACACTTTCCAACAATGACTCTAAGATTTTGAGATCCATCTTTTCACAGATGACAACTGAGGGACTCATGTGCAACTACTACAGAAGGTTCAAACACTCGCTGATGCTCCAGAAGGAAACACAATGCATTAAGATTCGGGGGTGAAAACTTTTGGAATTTGAAGATCAGGGTAAATGTAATTACTTTGTCTTCTGAGAAACATGTACGTATCTTCTGTAGCTTCTGAAGGGCAGTACTAAATGAAAAAAAAAAAGATATTTAGGCAAAATAAGAAAAATGCACACATCTTTATTCTGTTCAAAAGTGTTCACCCCCTGGCTCAGCATCAGTGAGCGTTTGAACCTTCTGTAATAGTTGCATATGAGTCCCTCAGTTGTAACAGGCATTAACAAGAACAATTAAATATCAATAACTCATATAATGCCACATTTTACATCCCAAATTACATTATTTTTAAGTCTACAAGAACATTTCTGGGCTGAGCAACATTACATTCATTTAAAAACAGTACGGCTTCATACAACGGCAGCCAATACACAACAATAATCTCTGTTTTGGAAATGAAAGTCCCTTAATTAAAAACACTCGCTGTAAACGTTTTATTACAGTAACTTCACTGGAGTTTGTTTTATGAGCTTCCCACGATAAAAAAGTCCTTGAACTCAGCTTCGGAAAACCGTCAGAGCTAGACAAAGAAAGAGAGCATGGCCTAAAGTTTAATAGGAGCAAGTAAAATTATCCGAGGGCAGGTTATCAGAAAGGCTCTTCATTGTAAACACTGGCCACAAGGAGTGCAAATGAGTACATTTACAACTGCTGAGCTTTATGAGTCTACTGCAACTTGGAAACTGAGTCTAAGCACACTGTTTACTGTTATTCAAAGCTAATGGTCTGCGGGCCGCCTTACACAGTGAGCGAGTCCTTGTGAGGGGTACGAGAGTGAAAAATACGAGGAGCCAGTGTAATATGTCAGCATTAAGGCAGACATGTTTAAACAATATGAAAAAACTTGTTAAATGAGTTTACTCTCAGAATCATAACATATGACACAGACTCCCCCAAACCACTGTCAGTTACACTGCTGGCATCAATCTTTAGCTAAATATAAGGGCTTCATTTACTTCTATACTGCAGCACATTTGTTTTTTATGCAGATGGGTGATATATTTACTCAGTTTGTATACATAAACTGACAGAGGATAACATACATACCCCTGTGAAAAAGAAGTGTGTTTAACTGTGTAATTTGATTTGAATTAAATTTAACTGTGTCATTTAAAAGTTTATTTTTTTTAAAATCATGAAAAATCATGAAAATCTGACTTTTCCCATGTTTAAGTGCTATAATCGGGTTCCCAGTGCATCTACCAACCCAGAAAACCTAAAAAAGGACAACCCAGTAACTGTTTTGGTAAGTCTTTTTCTGCAAGCTTGTGAAAAACATGAGCTCGTCAGATAAATAAATAAATATTACCGCCCCTTAATCTGCATGTTTCCACCCACGGCGCCACCATTTTATTTTCGCAAGTGTCAATGGTGTACTAGCTCTAACGCCATGGCAAAAGTTCAAGCAAAGCATGCTAACTGTTCTGTCGTTGGCTGCACAAACGAGTACAGAACACTATTTAGAGTCCCAGCCTCAGAGGAGACAAGAGAGCAGTGGATTTGTTGATTGATTTATTTAAAGTATATTACACTGCTGCAACACAGATCTAATATAAACATGCAAATTTTTATATTTTTTTTGCAGCTGTTTACCTTCACAGACATAACCAACTGTTTTTGTAACTCCTGTGTGTTTTGAACATAAACTTGTTTATTTGACAGTTTAAGTGCAATAGGACATGAAAGAGAACTTAGTTTAGTACTCACATGCTTTGTGACTGCCGCTTTCTGTGCGCATGCTTCGGATATGTGTGTTAAGAAAACCATATCAGAAGTTTACAGTTTATACTAAATATGGTATAAAACACATGATTTCAGCACGATAGACATGATAATCAAAACCAAACAGATGTTTTTTTCCAGCAGAGTATCTAAAGTATGAGCTGTAGAGGCAAAGCCATATTCTGAAAATGGGGGCGGGGAGCAGCAGCTGATTTGCATTTAAAGATACAGGTACGAAAACAGTGTGTTTCTGCTTCCATTCAAAATAGACATTTTCCAAAATTAGATAATAAATACTCTGTGGGGTATTTTAAGCTGAAATTTACATTCTGATACATTCAGGGGACACCTGAGACTTATACTACATATTATAAAAAGGGGCATAATATGTCTTCTTTAAGACAAAAAGTGCATATTTCTTAACTATAAGAATTGCACTTTGTTATAAAGTTTGAAAATGTGTAGTGTGTTATTTGAGATTACATTCAAACTAATTTTTTAAATTGCAAATTATTACAAATGTTTATTTACAAATATATTTAAACATATGATGTACACGTTTTAATAGAAATTAAATGACAGTATACTGTATTTTAAATCACTATACATGCTTGTCAATACATTCTGCACTACAGTAACATTTCAAAGTAATTATGAAATTCCATATAAATTTAATAAAGTTATATATATAAGTTTTATGCAAGATAAAAATGGGTCAAATTGGTTTATAGTCCCTGTTAAGACTAATTATGTGCATTTAAAAAAATATTTTTTAAACAATTTACTGTATCTAGAGTATCTACTGTATCTACCAAAAAATGACAATTCTGTCATTAATTCTGTCATGTTCGTTCTGACATAGAATTCAGATCTGAAGATTTCAACAGTGAGGATGACTTGCAAATTTTTGCCTTTTCAGCCTTACGTATTTAAACTGTAATATACAGACGATAAACTAAGAGAGATCTCCGGCTCCTGTGTCTGCAGCATCACATGCATGTGTTGTGATACCTTCATTTATTTTTGTTTTCTTTGTGCACAAAAAGTATTCTCGTATCATAATAATATTACGGTTGAACCACTCATGTCACATGGACTATTTTAACAATGTCCTTACTACCTTTCTGGGCCTTGAACGTGTCAGTTGCGTTGCTGTCTATGCAGCAAAAATATCTTAATTTGTGTTCTGAAGAAGGTCTTACGGGTTTGGAACAACATGAGGGTCAGTATAATGACGGTTGCAGAATCTAGTATATTGAAGTGTGAAAATTGTGTTAATGAGCATTTGCTTCATCTTGAATTCATGGCAGATACTCCAAGTCAGTTGCTGAAAATACATTTCCTTTCATTTGAAATTATGGAAGTTGGTGTGTTTGAGTATTTCTGTTTGAGTGGTAATGCCAGTTTGGCTTTTCCTTTGTGTTTGTACAGGTGTAGTAGTAATGTGGTCTCTCAGTACATGGTGAGTGTGTATTTGACAGAAGGCATGAGAATGAATGCACATCAATCCACTTCTTTAGCCTGGCAAGAAGGTCAATTGGACCAACACACATACACACACACACACACGCACACACACACGCACACGCACACGCACGCACGCACACACACACACACACACACACACACACACACACACACATGTTGGGTTTACATGTTTTATGGGGACATTCCATAGGCGTAATGGTTTTTATACTGTACAAACCGTACTTTCTATCGCCCTACACCTACCCTACACCTAAACCTAGCCCTCACAGGAGATTGTGCAAACTTTTACTTCCTCAAAAAAACTCATTGTGCATGATTTATAAGCCTGTTTCCTCATGGGGACCTGAGAAATGTCCCCACAAGGTCAAAATCTACTGGTATTCCTATCCTTGTGGGGACATTTGGTCCCCACAACGTGATGAATACCAGGTACACGCGCACACACACACACACACACACACACACACACACACACACACACACACACACACACATGTTGGGTTTACATGTTTTATGGGGACATTCCATAGGCGTAATGGTTTTTATACTGTACAAACCGTACTTTCTATCGCCCTACACCTACCCTACACCTAAACCTAGCCCTCACAGGAGATTGTGCACACTTTTACTTCATCAAAAAAACTCATTGTGTATGATTTATAAGCCTGTTTCCTCATGGGGACCTGAGAAATGTCCCCACAAGGTCAAAATCTACTGGTATTCCTATCCTTGTGGGGACATTTGGTCCCCACAACGTGATGAATACCAGGTACACACATACACACACACACACACACACACACACACACACACACACACACACACACACACACACACACACACACACACACACACACACACACACACACAAACTCAATTATATTAGTCATAACTGCCCATGGCTGGATGCCAGACATCACAAACTGAACACTTCTCCTCCTTGACTTTCAAAACTTGTTTGAAAAAAAAGAAAAAAGTTCACTGTGAAAAGAATATTGATGAGTAAAACATTTTTTTTATTCACATACAGTCATTGTTTGCTATACCATTATGCTTATTTAACTACAGACCTAGAAATTGTGCAGAACCAGAATATTTATTTTATGTCATAACGTTTTGTTTCATATTTTATAAATATGTTTCTTTCATAAAAATCTTTTTTCAGGTTTAAATTGGATCATGAATTCTAGATTTAATTCATTTTGAATCTTACTGTATTATGTTTCTTGTGAAAAGCAAAATGACTTTTTTCCAGATCCACTGGACTACAAGGAAATGATGCTGAGTCTTTCTGTCTGAACGGCTCAGGCACAGAAGCAAGAAAATTTACAGTCACTGCCTGTCTGTTTCACTATTTGTACAGTATTGAGAGACATTTATACACCCAGCGGCTGGCATTAGCGCTGTGTGAGAGTATGCGCTCGGCACTTTAAGAGAGTGATGTGTGAATTCGGCCAGTTCTGTACCCAACCAAACAACCCTTTTCCAAGTCTTGTATGGCAAGACTTCAAAGAAAAGACATTATTGCTTCCTTTGCCACATTATGATGGAAATATTTGTCAAACAGTGATTTTAATCTGGGTTTCAGGCACAGTTGGCAGTACAGGGAGGCAGCTTTCAGTCCAGCACATCATAGAGAGTTTTATAGCTGAGAATTACTTTCAGAGGGTAAAATCTACTGAGCGGAGCATATGAATGATGGAGACTGTCAGAAGACCAGAAAGAGTTGAGAGAGAGTGAGAAAAATTAACCCCCAGAGAACTACTGCAGCAAAATTGCATTTTCATCCACTCATAATAGGGGCTAAACTACATAAAGCAGCTGTTTAATGTAAGATAGAAACAGTTTTAGTAGAAATATACACTATTTACCATTTGAAGCATGCCAAAGTCACATAATATTGCCACAGACTATTACTGAATAGATTGGATCAAAGGATCATACCAGAATGGAGCCAGACCTCAATGTAAGTGTGCTAAAACAATGACAAAATTGCTATTTGGTTGGTCATAGCTGGTCAGCAGACTGATTTTAGAGGGGTTTTGGCCTCTTCCTTAGCTGGTTAGGCTGGGAGACCAGCTGGAACAACCAGCCTGACCAGCCTAGTCAGGCTGGGAGACCAGCTAAAACCAGCTACTTCCATCTTGAACCAGCTTAGATTGGTTTTAGTTGGGGGTTTTTTCAGCAGGAAGACTGGCCTTAGCTGGTTAGGCTGGGAGACCAACTAGAACAACCAGCCTGACCAGCCTAGTCAGGCTGGGAGACCAGCTAAAACCAGCTACTTCCATCTTGAACCAGCTTAGATTGGTTTTAGTTGTTTTTTTTTTTTCAGCAGGGAGACTGGCCTTAGCTGGTCAGGCTGGGAGACCAGCTTAAACCAGCTACTTCCATCTTAAACCAGCTTAGACTGGATTTAGTTGTTTTTTTTTCAGCAGGGAGACTGGTCTTAGCTGGTCAAGCTGGGAGACCAGCTAAAACCAGCTACTTCCATCTTGAAACAGCTTAGACCAGCCAACCACCTTAGACTGGTTTTAGTTGGGGGTTTTTTTCAGCAGGGAGACTGGTCTTAGCTGGTCAAGCTGGGAGACCAGCTAAAACCAGCTACTTCCATCTTGAACCAGCTTAGATTGGTTTTAGTTGGGGTTTTTTTCAGCAGGAAGACTGGCCTTAGCTGGTTAGGCTGGGAGACCAACTGGAACAACCAGCCTGACCAGCCTAGTCAGGCTGGGAGACCAGCTAAAACCAGCTACTTCCATCTTGAACCAGCTTAGATTGGTTTTAGTTGTTTTTTTTTTTCAGCAGGGAGACTGGCCTTAGCTGGTCAAGCTGGGAGACCAGCTAAAACCAGCTACTTTCATCTTGAACCAGCTTAGACCAGCCAACCACCTTAGACTGGTTTTAGTTGTTTTTTTTCAGCAGGGAGACTGGTCTTAGCTGTTCAAGCTGGGAGACCAGCTAAAACCAGCTATTTCCATCTTGAACCAGCTTAGACCAGCCAACCAGCTTAGTCTGGTTTTAGTTGTTTTTTTCAGCAGGGAGACTGGTCTTAGCTGGTCAAGCTGGGAGACCAGCTAAAACCAGCTACTTCCATCTTGAACCAGCTTAGACCAGCCAACCATCTTAGGCTGGTTTTAGTTTTTTTTTTTTTCAGCAGGGAGACTGGTCTTAGCTGGTCAAGCTGGGAGACCTGCTAAAAGACCAACCAAGCTTAAACCAGCTATTTTCAGCTTAAACCAGCCAAGACTAGACAACCAGCCTAGGCTGGTTTCAGCTGATTGTTAACGGTTTATTTTCTAAATAAGCAGGTTTAGTTCTTTTTTAAGCTAAATCAGCTGGTGTTAATTGGTTTTCAGTTGGTTCTAAATGTTAAAAACATGACAATAATATGCTACAAAACATGCTAATCGTTCTATCAGACATGCTAATAATGTTAAAACATGCTAACAATGTGCTAATAATGCTAACCCTGCTGGAAAAAAAACAGCTAAAATCAGCCTAGGCCGGTTGGCTCATCTTAGTTGGTTTAAGCTGGTCTCCCAACACTCAAAAAAATGGTTTTGTGCCATTGTTGGTTTTATTTAAATATTTTATTTTAAAACAACATATATATATTTTGTTGTCCGCCAAAACACTATTGCATTGTGCTTAAATAACTTAAGCTGTTTAATTATCCACTTTACTTAATTATGAATTGTTAAAGTAACGCAAAGGGTTTAATTTCACCATTCAAAAACGGGATGTGACAATTTCTAAAGTATTTGATGAAGACACGTCGTCATGATTGATCATTATTACAGACACCTGATGTTAATAAGCAGAATCACCAAAAGAGGGAAAAAAAATTTAAGCAACCATTATAGTGGTCAATGTTTGCATTAGTTGGGCTCTTGACCCTTAAATCTTCAATGTTAGATTTTGTTTGGCTGCTTTTACTGAGTTATAACAGCTAGACAAGCCAAGAACAAAAGTCATCAAGTAGCATTGACTGTACTTAAAATAGCTATCATCATATAGTGACTTAAGTACTTGACTTAGGTTTTCCTTACAGATTTCAAGAGAACTGTGAACAAAAGATCTGTCAGTTTTGGCTTTATGAGACAGATGAAGAAAGAAAAAAAAAGCTATTTTGCTTTTAGACACACAGACATGAAGAATCAATGTGAGAATCACAACAACGGTGACCACCAAAAAACCAAGTTGTAGCCAATCAGAACTCATCCATGACTCCCATCATGCATTGCGACATGAATAAATTATGAGCTCTTTGGCCTATTTTTTAGTAAACCAAAACAAGCTGACTAAACTTAATGGTTTTAAGTTAAAGGACATTGATTACATTGATTTGGTTGGACATTACTATTTCACATTGATTTTCCTAATTCAATTGTGTTGTCTTAACAGAATAATTTTGAAAAGATTGAAAAAAATCCTTATATGTTAATAATAAACAATTTGGTTGTTTGGAACCACTGTCCATAATTGAATTGAGTTAGTTTAAAGAATCATTTTTTTGAGTGAACCTGGCCAAGCTGGTTTTAGCTAGTGGTTTCCTAGCCTGACCAGCTAAGACCAGCCTAGACCAGCCTAACCAGCCTGGTCAGGCTGGGAGACCAGCTTAAACCAGCTACTTCCAGCTTAAACCAGCTAAGACCAGCCTGGCCAGGCTGGGAAAGTGGCCCAAACCCCTCTAAAACCAGCCTGCTGACCTGCTATGACCAGCTAAAACCAGCCAACCAGCCTAGGCTGGTTTTAGCTGTTTTTTTCACCAGGGAAAACATGCTAATCACATTAAAACATGTTTGCAACATGCTAATAATGCAAATAACATGTTAATAATGCTAAAAACATGTTGACAACACATCTAGCTAAACTCAAACTTCAAGCTATTACATGCTAAATCAGGTTTAACATGCTAATAATAATATAATCATGCTGAAACATTTTAACAACATGCTAACAACTTTCTAATCATGTTAAAACATGCTAATCATGTTAAAAATATGTTAGCAACATGCTTAACATGTTAACAACATGCTAGCAACATGCTCATCACATTAAAAACATTACTACTTGCTAATCATGTTAAAACATGCTTGCAACATACTAACTAAATGCTAGAAACATGCCAATCATGCTAAAAACATGGTAGCAACATGTTAAACATGCTAGAATATTGTTTACATAATATATTAAAACATGCTAATCATTCTATTAAACATGCTAATCATGTTAAAACATGCTAATCACATTAAACATGTTTGCAAAATGCTAATCATGTTAAAAACATGCTAGCAACATGTTAATCATGTTAGAATCATATTAGCAAAAACACACTAATCATGCTAAAAACATTTTAACAACATGGTAACAACTGGCTAATCATGTTAAAACATGCTTACAACATGTTAAACATGCTAGAATCACCTAAGTGCTAAGACATGCAACTTGCATGACATATTAACATGTTAATCATGCTAACAACATGCTAATAATGCTAAAAACATGTTAACAACATGGTAAACATTACAATCTTGCTAAAAACATGGTAGCAAATGCTAGCAGCATGGTAATCATGCTAAAAACATGGTAACAACATAATATGCTAAAACATGTAAATCATTCTATCAAACATGCTAATCATGTTTAAATTTGCTAGCTATGTGCTAATAATGCTAAAAACATGTTAACAACATGGGAAACATTACAATCTTGCTAAAAACATGGTAGCAAATGCTAGCAGCATGGTAATCATGCTAAAAACATGGTAGCAACATAATATGCTAAAACAGGTTAATCATTCTATCAAACATGCTAATCATGTTAAAACATGCTAGCAATGTGCTAATAACGCTAAAAACATAACGACATGCTAATCACATTAAAACATGTTTGCAACATGTTAATCATGCTAACAACATGCTAATAATGCTAAAAACATATTAACGACATGCTAATAACATTAAAACATGTTTGCAACATGTTAGTCATGCTAAAAACATGTTAACTACATGGTACACATTAGAATCTTGCTAAAAACATGGTAGCAAAACTTGCTAGCAATGTGCTAATCATGTTAAAAACATGTTAATGACAACGACATGTTAATCACATTAAAATGTTGTTTGCAACATGTTAATCATGCTAACAACATGCTAATAATGATAAAAACATGTTATCTACATGGTAAACATTAGAATCTTGCTAAAACATGTTAATCATGCTAACAACATGCTAATAATGATAAAAACATGTTAACTACATGGTAAACATGTTAGAAAAATGCTAGCAACATGGTAATCATGCTAAAAACATGCTAGCAACATGTTAGAAACATGATAAAATACTAAAACAGGATAATAATATTAAAAACATGCTAGCAAAAATGCTAGCAACATGGTAATCATGCAAATCATTCTATCAAACATGCTAGCAATGTCCTCATACATGCTAATCATGTTAAAACATGTCTGCAACATGGTAATTATGTTAACAACATGCTAATAATGCTACAAACGTGTTTACAATGTGCTAAACCATGCACATTACATGCATTACATCTGCAGCTAGGGCTGTAGTCAAGACCACCTTTGTCGAGTCCAAGACAAGTCCAAGACCAGGACTAGTCGAGTCCAAGTCAAGACCGAGTCCAAAGAGGTTCGAGTCCAAGACAAGACCGAGTCCAAAAAAGTTCGAGTCCGAGTCAAGACCGACTCCAGGACAGGAAAAAAAGCCGTATGCATGACATCATCAAGACAATCATTTTGGGTTATTATTTGTTGATCTAAAAGCAAAAACAGTGTCACAACTAGACTTGTAGTCAAGACCGCCTAAACCGAGACCAAGACACTACCAAGACCAGAAGGGATCGAGACCAAGACAAGACCAAGACCAAGACAGACCATGTCAAGACCAAGACCAAGTCGAGACCAAGACCGATACCAAGTCGAGACCGGAGAAAAAAAAACAGACTAGTGTTGAAGCCAAGGTTAATTTAGTTTAGCTTTTTAAAATTTGTTTTATTTTGGTATAGTTTTCAAATTTTCAGTAAAATTTAGTTTAGTTTTTATTAGTTTCATTAACATTTTTTTTAGTTTTAGTTTAGTTTCTATTTTGTGAACACATTTCTATTTAGTTTTTATATAGTTTAGTTTCAGTTTTAGTTTTTTTGAGATTAAATAGAGATCACGATTTCCTCGCAATTCTAAACTAAGCAAAATAATGTGAGACAAAATATTAATTGCTTCAGTCTATTTAAAAGTGTTTAATTCATTTTAATGAATTCTTAATAATTTAATACATAATATTTATATTTAAAATAGAATATGTTTAACACACCGATTTTTTATATTAAATTTATGAAAAAGTGGTTTGAATGAATAAATGACATGCTCACAAAAACATCACTGGATGAATCTGCATTTTTGAATCAATCTCTATTCGTTGACAAATACATTTTTTAACAGTTGTTTCCATCTAGTGGCGAAACAATGCAATCGACACAAACATTATTTGAAGCGCCAATTACTTTCAAAAGATGACGTGCTCTGTTTTAATTTCTACCATAGACATCACATCAGTGTTTATATCCAAACTATGACCTTTAATCATAATATTGCTGTGATAGTATGAATGACTGGGTAACAACACCCATGATTTAAGTATAAGTATAGACATTCCCCTTGATATCATATAATCTATTAATCTAAAGAAAACAGAATGATGACATATGGTGATACCTCATAATAGCAGTGTTAGAACTGATATACAAACACCAACCCACTACTATTACCAATGCTCGGTACTAGTACTGAGCATTTAAGCAACTAAATTACAATATAGCTAGCTTCACTGCAGATGTACAGTAGTGTAGAAAAGAAGTGACCAGTAGGGGAGAGCGGGGCACAACCTAACACTTTTTGAATTTCGCGGTTTATGTAAATCCACTTGGGGTTCAGAGTACAATTTTTATCCACATTATTTTCACATTTGTCTAGTACAAATATATCGCTTTGTTTCATATTTACAGTGTATACGTTTTTCGTTATTTACCTCAAAAGAAAGGAAGTGAAACGTGACAACATGCCCCATAGATGGGGTACATCGTAACATCTGAGGGGCACGTTGTAACACGACCATATGACAGCTTAAAATGTTATCTGATCAAATGAAAAAAATATACACAACAAACTAAAATACATGTGTTAACTTTTTCAAATGAAGTAATGACGTTTTTAAAAAAAAAAAAATGGTCTAATTTTGGAGTTTGACAATGAACATATCGCGACGATGCTTTGAACGGTCCTGATCGCAACACACAGCGGTACAGTAGTTCAAAACAACGTGGACAAATAAATGAAACACATATAGACATTCAGAAAAACATTCCCGTCCCTCCACACACAGCTCTCATAGAACACAACACACATAAACCAGCCAAAATGCTTTACATGTCTTGAAATAATAACATCTGAACATTAAACATTGATTGTCAGCCTTTATTCACCTGTTTCTTGTGGTTTCTTATCAAAATCCTTAGAAGTCAATAGTGTAAATTGCACCGCTTATGTCATGTTAGAGTGTGTGTGAATCAATGAAAATTAACGTTAGCAGGGCACGCAGATGCAGAGCGTGCTGTGCAAATATAATCTAGTGTGTGATTGGTTATTACTTTTTTTGTTTTGTTTTTTGTTTTTGTGATTGGTTATTGGTAGTGATGGGTCGTTCGGGCAGATGACGTGACGAAAAATAATATTTTAATTAAATTCGGGCGGGTGAAATGAAAAAATTAAAATTATAAACAGTTTAAAATGTGTGCTTACGGGAACATAATAAAGACACCTGGACTCGGTCGAGAACAAAAGCCATATTTGGCAAGACCAGTGGCCGAGACCGAGACAAGTCCGAGTCTGAATACCAGCGAGTCCGAGACAAGTCCGAGACCATAAAAAAACGGTCTCGAGACCGGACTCGAGTCCAAGGCCGGACTCGAGTACTACAGCCCTGTCTGCAGCCTATGTCAAAAATGAATTCTGAGTAAAAGCAACTTATATTCTGTCACCAATTGAGTCATCCTGTCATTAACTCTTGCACTACACATCATGGACTTCATTCCCCACAAGCCACTGCACTAATCACTGCATTCACCTGCTCCCTGTTCTCACTGCACTGATCACTGCTCACACCTGCAGCTCATTCACACACACACACCTGCAGCTCATCACACGGACAGCTTATATGCCACTCACACACACAGCTTCCTTGTGCCACCGCACAAGATGTCTGCTAGTCCAGAGCCTGTTCACAAGATGGCCGCCCTTCCTGAGTCAGTTCACAAGATGGCCGCCTTTCCAGAGTCTACACGCAAGATGGCCTCCCTTCTAGAGTCTGTTCACAAGATGGCCTCCCTTCTAGAGTCTGTTCACAAGATGGCCTCCCTTCTAGAGTCTGTTCGCAAAATGGCTGCCCTTCCAGAGTCTGCTCTCAAGATGGTCACCCTTCCAGAGCCATTGCACAAGATGGCTGCCCTCCCAGACCCTCCGCTGGTCCCGCCCAGTCTTCCAGAGCCTCCGCTGGTTCCGCCCAGCCTTCCAGAGCCTCCGCTGGTTCCGCCCAGCCTTCCAGAGCCTCCGCTGGTTCCGCCCAGCCTTCCAGAGCCTCCGCTGGTTCCGCCCAGCCTTCCAGAGCCTCCGCTGGTTCCGCCTAGTCTTCCAGAGCCTCCGCTGGTTCAGCCCAGCCTTCCAGAGCCTCCGCTGGTTCAGCCCAGCCTTCCAGAGCCTCCGCTGGTTCCGTCCAGTCGTCCTGAGATTCCTGTCTTCCCGGTTCAGGCCACGGAGGCCATTTATGGACTGTTGAGTTTCCCACCCACCCTCCCTACTGCTCCAGTCCTACCACCTCTGTCTCCTGACAGTCCCTCTGCTCACCCTCAACCCACCTGTGGTGCAGAGGACTTGCCGTGGGACTGCCAGTCTCCATCGGTGCCCTGGCTAGAGGATCCCTCACCATCGCCTCCAGCCTCAGAGTCCTGGACTCCGCCTCGGCCCTCCGACCCTGCGGCTCCACCCCGGCTCTCTGCTCCCTCGTCTCCGCTGTCGGCCGTCGGTCCACCAGCTCCACCGGGCTCCATCGTCCCTCCGGCTCCGCCCTGGTCAGTCGTCGCCCCACCTTCACCTCTGGACTCTACTCCTCCGGCTGCGCCTCATCACTCCGTCCTACCGGCTCTGTGGACCTCCTCCCTCCCGTGGGCACAGCCTCAGTCCTCTGTCGCTCCGGCTCCGCCGCGTACCTCCGGACCTCCATCTCCGCCTTGGTCGCCAGAGCCTTGGGTTCCGCCTTGGCCCTCCGGATCCTCTGTGTCGCCCAGGACCATCGACTCTCCGGTTCTGCCTCGGGCTCCCCCGGCTCCACCTTCGTCGGTCGGCCCCATGGAGGAGCCAACCCTTCCTCCACCATGGCTTCTCCCTCCGTCGGCTCCGCCTCAGTCCATAGCTCCATTACCCCCACATGGACCTGGCCCTCCATCCCTCCCCCTGTTCCGCCTCCGCTCCACCACCCTCCGGTTTCATTAGGTGGTTAGAGCGTCTGGAAGCCGCTCCTTGGGGGGGGCTCTGTCACCAATTGAGTCGTCCTGTCATTAACTCTTGCACTACACATCATGGACTTCATTCCCCACAAGCCACTGCACTAATCACTGCATTCACCTGCTCCCTGTTCTCACTGCACTGATCACTGCTCACACCTGCAGCTCATTCACACACACACACCTGCAGCTCATCACACGGACAGCTTATATGCCACTCACACACACAGCTTCCTTGCGAAGTCTTATCGTTCCTCATGGTCGTAATTCTGAGCGTTTCTTCCCGTGTTTGTTTTCCCGTGTGTTTGATTCCTGGACTCCCTCCCGTGTTTGATTCTCGCTGCCAGCCCCGACCTTTCTGCATGTTTTTTTGACTACGATTTCTGCCTGCCCCTGTGTGTTTGTTTTGTCTCTAATAAATGCTGCGAATGGATCCGCACGTCTCTGACCCTCCTTGTGACAGAAGACTTCGCCGCACCAGGATCCAGCAGCCTTAGCCCACCACCAGCGCAAACATGGACCCAGTCAACCAGCTACTTAATCTGCGACAGGGATATCTACCCATTGATGAATATGTTCACCTGTTTTGGGAGTTGTCCAAGGAAGTACCGTTTTATGATGAAGTTATGCTTAAGGAGTTATTCCGTTTTGGACTGAATGAGCCCATTAAATCATGGTTCCCTGAGGGGAGGTTCAATTGTAGTTTAAAAGACTTTATGGACTATGCACTCATTTTGAGCAGTTCTTCTTTCACTGTGGATATCACTGAGGACAATTGCACCAAACTAGAGCCACAGCACAAGATGTCTGCTAGCCCTGAGCCACAGCACAAGATGTCTGCTAGCCCTGAGCCACCGCACAAGATGTCTGCTAGTCCAGAGCCTGTTCACAAGATGGCCGCCCTTCCTGAGTCAGTTCACAAGATGGCCGCCTTTCCAGAGTCTACACGCAAGATGGCCTCCCTTCTAGAGTCTGTTCACAAGATGGCCTCCCTTCTAGAGTCTGTTCGCAAAATGGCTGCCCTTCCTGGTTGAAAATATGAAAATATTTTGTAACATTATAAATGTCTTTACTGTTACTTTTGATCAATATAATGCATGCTTAGTAAATAAAATGAATTCTTCATAAAATTTACTGATGCTAAACTTTTGAATGGTATAGTATCCCTAAAAATGATTGACCCTTTTTTCAAGTATTTTGTATCATTCTGAAAATATAACAAAGCAGAAAAGTGGATCTTCCTCTTCCACTCCTTCAACAACCACTTCTGCCAAATGCACAAACTAAAACCCCACCCAACCTGTCTCTGACCCAGATCAAGGAATTGAAAGATGAAGGCACAAGATGAAAGGAACGAGACAGATTTTCATCATGCATCACACCAAGAAAATGCAGATCAAAGTGTAAAGTGAGAAAGCCTGAAGTGTACAGACACATACAAATTGAGAGAAGGCCCGAATTCCTGCTGTGCATCTGTTTATCAGTGCGGAGATACTGTAGACTGGACCTAGACCAGACTCTTTCTCTCTTACACACACACACACACACACACACAAACACTGCTTGGCAGCTCAGCTACATTTTAAGAGAAACCAGGGAATTAGATTCAGCTGTACAGGACTCCACACATAAGACTTCACTGTCACAAACACAAAGAAAACACACCTAAACACATATACACCCATGCAATAACATCTGCTTTATAGTGACATTTCTTAAAGCATATTTATAATTTTTGAACAGTAAGATTTTTTATGTTTTTAAAGAAGTCTCTTTTGCTTTTGTATTTGTATTTGATCCAAAGTACAGCAAAAACAGTACAATTGTGAAATATTTTACCATTTAAAATAACTACTTTAACTCACTGTATTCTTGTGATTTCAAATCTTAACTTTTAGCTTCATTACTACAGTCACATGGTCTTTCAGAAATCATTCTAATATTCTGATTTGCTGCTCAAAAACAATTATTATTATTATTATTATTATTATTATTATTATTATTATTATTATGTTGAAAACAGCTAAATAGATTTTTTTCGGGTTTCTTTGATAAATAGAACAGCATTTATCTGAAATGAAAATCTTTTGTAACATTATTATCACTTTTGATCAATTTAAAGGGGTCCTATTATGCTTTTTCACTTTTTGAACTTTAGCCAGTGTGTGGTGTGTATGTTTGGGCATAAAAAACATATACAAAGTTACAAATCTCAAAGTCCACTCCAAACGGAGATATTTAGTTTTAAAAAATCCCTTTTCAAGAACTACAACGAAACGACTCGTTTGGACTACAGCGTTTGTTTTCCACATGCAATGATGTCACAACACGGTATCCCACCTACAGAAATTCAATTCGTTGGCGGGTGGGGGATTCGCCTAACTTTACCCATGTATTAAGTAGTGATGGGAAGTTCGGATAATTTTACCGACTCGGATCTTTGAGTCTCGTTCAGCAAAATGAACAAATCTTTTTTCGAGTCATTTCGTTCATTTTACCAAAATATAATTAAAAAGCTACGTGTTACTTCCATAACACATGTACTGCTTGTACAAACGTTGATCACACTACAAACAAGACAAAACTATAATACTATTAGAAGAAGAAAAGTTTAATTCATTGTTTACCTGTGTCTTCAGTCTATGATTAGCTCCCTCACCTCTATCTGTACAGGTTTGAGTCGTTCGTTCATCACGTAACAGCCCCATATGCTTTACCTATGCTGCCTGAGCCGGAAACAGAATTGATTAGTTCATCTCTCGAGTCATCGGGTTTGAGTCGTTCGTTCATCACGTGACAGCCCCATACGCTTTACCTATGCTGCCTGAGCCGGAAAGAGAATGGATTCGTTCATCTCTCGAGTCATCGGGTTTGAGTCGTTCATTCATCACGTGACAGCCCCATACGCTTTACCTATGCTGCCTGAGCCGGAAAGAGAATGGATTAGTTCATTTCTCGAGTCTTTCGGTTTTGAGTCGTTCGTTCATCACGTGACAGCCCCATAAGCTTAACCTATGCTGCCTGAGCCGGAAACAGAATTGATTAGTTCATTTCTCGAGTCTTTCGGTTTTGAGTCGTTCGTTCATCACGTGACAGCCCCATAAGCTTAACCTATGCTGCCTGAGCCGGAAACAGAATTGATTAGTTCATTTCTCGAGTCTTTCGGTTTTGAGTCGTTCGTTCATCACGTGACAGCCCCATACGCTTTACCTATGCTGCCTGAGCCGGAAAGAGAATGGATTAGTTCATTTCTCGAGTCTTTCGGTTTTGAGTCGTTCGTTCATCACGTGACAGCCCCATACGCTTTACCTATGCTGCCTGAGCCGGAAAGAGAATGGATTAGTTCATTTCTCGAGTCTTTCGGTTTTGAGTCGTTCGTTCATCACGTGACAGCCCCATAAGCTTAACCTATGCTGCCTGAGCCGGAAACAGAATTGATTAGTTCATCTCTCGAGTCATCGGGTTTGAGTCGTTCGTTCATCACGTGACAGCCCCATACGCTTTACCTATGCTGCCTGAGCCGGAAACAGAATTGATTAGTTAATTTCTCGAGTCTTCGGGTTTGAGTCGTTCGTTCATCACGTGACAGCCCCATACGCTTTACCTATGCTGCCTGAGCCGGAAACAGAATTGATTAGTTAATTTCTCGAGTCTTCGGGTTCGAGTCGTTCGTTCATCACGTGACAGCCCCATACGCTTTACCTATGCTGCCTGAGCCAGAAACAGAATTGATTAGTTCATCTCTCGAGTCATCGGGTTTGAGTCGTTCGTTCATCACGTGACAGCCCCATACGCTTTACCTATGCTGCCTGAGCCAGAAACAGAATTGATTAGTTCATCTCTCGAGTCATCGGGTTTGAGTCGTTCGTTCATCACGTGACAGCCCCATACGCTTTACCTATGCTGCCTGAGCCGGAAACAGAATTGATTAGTTAATTTTTAGGGTGCTTTTCATTTCTTATTTTTGCATCCTCGTTTCCTTTTCTTGCTTCCTTTCCTCGCATCTTAGCTCCACCCCCTTAGGATACGAGGGAAGGATTTAAGGAAAGGAAATGAGGACGGAGGAATCAAAGGAGGAATATTGGAATATTCTTGACCACTCAAGCGTCACTTCAAAGCGTCATCAGCTGCGCTAAATGGATTTGCCCATATGTTGTTAAAGTTAGTTATTTAAGGCATTCATAATAATTATTAACAAAGCAAGATGCCCTGTTTAAATATATGACATTATTTACACTACAAAGGTAAAATATAAATGTAAATTATTATGACATATCTGAAGGGGCAGGAGTGCGTCACGTTTAGGGTGCGGTCACACTGCACTTTTCGTTCCATTGACTTCCGTTCATACGCATGCGAATGCGTTAGACCGGAAACGCAAGCCTGTGCAAAATATTTTCGCATTTCGCTGCGTCTGAAAGTTCAAGCTTGGTGAACTCTGACCAACGAATTCGTATCACATGACTCTGTATGACCAACAGGAGATCGATACGTCACAGCATGACCTCTAGCTGAATGAAAAGAACCTTAAATTTAAACATTTAAAACTGCAGCACTGCGGTAAAGTGTAATAGATTGTATGTTTTTACATTTAAATGTATTATTAGTGTCATGTGCTGAATTTAACTTTTTAAAAAGAAGCTGCATAGCATGACGTCATATCACGACCGTTGCAGCAGCATCCGAAGGAATTTCGCATGCTCAAAGTCTAGTGTGACCGGGGCTTTAGTCGATAAAACACTTCCGCATAGGATACACCTCTGTATCCTCGCTCAAGACTCCTCAGGAAGCCTCCTCACTACTCGATCCTTGCCTCCTCACGGTGCAATTAAAGAATTGAGATGTCCTACAAGATGGCTGAGCTCGATCGGTTTCCGGGTCATAGGATGGAGGACGGAGGAGCGAGGAAACGAGGAGGGATATTGAAAAGCACCCATCGGGTTTGAGTCGTTCGTACATCACGTGACAGCCCCATACGCTTTACCTATGCTGCCTGAGCAAGGAAACAGAATTGATTAGTTCATTTCTCGAGTCTTCGGGTTTGAGTCGTTCGCTCATAGTTGCGCAATTGCGCATGCGCGACCGAACAAATCACTCCCCGAGACGACTCGTTCTTCCCGAGTCACATTAAAGATTCGTTCAAAATGAACGAATCGTTCAAGAATGACCCATCACTAGTATTAAGGACAGCCGCTTTAAATTTGGGATGCTACAGCGAGCTGTTGGTCGGCTCGTTTAAACACAGCTTTAACTAAAGGTCCGCGAACTGCTCCGGTAGCCGTGCTGAAGCCGCACCGTTCACGTGTGTTGTACAGAGGGTCCAAACACACGCAGATCCGCAACTGATGTAAACACAAACATTGACTAACGTTAGTGATTATCCGTGAACGCGTCGGAGCCGCGCCAAGACGTGCAATGTATAAGCTGTTTGCCAATCGCAACGCAGTGGGACTGCTGGCCAATCACAATACATTTGGTTTTTCGGAAGGCGGAACCCAGAACTAATTGAGCCGTTTGTGCCAGGCTGAGGAGAAAGCTATTGTAATAATCTAAATTATGTGAAAAATAATGCGTTTTTCGAACAACTAAGCATAAGAGCATGTTCAAGTACACCCCAAAAACAGAATAAAGACTTTGTAAAGGAGCATAATAGGACCCCTTTAAAGCATCTTTGCTAAATAAAATTATTAATTTCTATAATTTCTTCATTGTTTTTCTTAGTTCTGACTTAAATGGAAAATTCATTAAATGCAATGGCTTAATTAATATTTTATTTATTTATTTATTTAGCACAAGCTTCCATACATGATCGGAACACTGTATGACAGATTTTTGATGATTCAGCAAAAACATACACACACCAGACATGTGTGTTCTTTTCTAACTTAATACAAGCCTCCTTATTCTAGAAGCAGATTCTGAGTTGCTGTACTCTTTCTTTATTCAGGATGTGGGGTATCCTGTCTGAATGCTGGAATGTTGGGCGCCTAACATCAAACCAGAGGAAGTGGGGAGGAGGGGCAGAGGGCAAGAAGAGAAGGAAGAGGTTGAATCAGTGGTAACTGATGGTAAAGAGAAGGAAAGAACACCGCTTTTCCATCAAAACAGAATGTGAGAGGTAATTGTACTTGCCGATGGAAACAGACAGACGGCACATATGTACACAGAGATGTGAGCCGAAATGAAAATTTACCTCAGAACGTCAAAACAGAACCACTGCTTTACAGGAAGCATTTTCTGGAGCAAATTCTGCACCTGCACTTAATTTACATTGGTTATGAAATGTTTTGGTGTGCTGGCAGTCACTAAGAGAACATTTAGACAGATATTCAGAACAGAGATGATTACTAAAAGCTCCACAGCGCAACTTTTTAAACTCTATAACAAATGACTGCTTCAGATTATTTTCTATGAACCACCTGCAAGAGCAAGAACTTTAAATGCTATTACTCATCACAAAATCAATGTTTGTTTGTTTTTTTAATATTCCACATTTTTAAGATGTTGTGTCAAGTTTGTTCACTTTAAAAAAGCTTCCCAAGACCTTTGTCAGTCTCTCAGTGGGTGGGATTTTTCAGCGATTCTTTCTACCTGATCTCATCACGAAAAAGTACCTGTGGGAACTTTTTTTTTGTGCAAGACGCAAAATACGTACCAATAAGTACATATCACTGCAGTTTACGACAGAAATGAACACTAGAGGCATTAAAACAGTGAGCCATTGAATCATTCAGTTAACCGATTCATTCCAAAAAGTATTTATTTCAGTAAATGGCTTAAAAAAATGCCAGTCTGAGTCACTAAATCATTCAGTTAACCGATTCATTCCAAAATGTGTTTATTCCAGTAGATGGCTTTAAAAAGTATCAGTCTGAGTCATTGAATCATTCAGTTAACCGATTCATTCCAAAATGTATTTATTCCAGTAGATGGCTTAAAAAAGTGTCAGTCTGAGTCATTGAGTGCGTTTACATGGACCCTCTTAATGCGATTATAATGAGATTTTGGCAATATTGCGATTAATCTTTTCTTCATGTAAACGAAATACTTCGATTATAATAATGCGATTAAGCTCATAATCGCAGCAAGCATAATTGTATTAACATAGGTGGCGCACGCTGCTTTTAATCGAAATATACAGGCATGTAAACACCTTAATCGCAGTATTGCAGCGTTGACCAGAGTGCGCATGTGATCGTGACTTCTGCGAATGACGTGCCACGCACCTGCAGACAGGGACGGCGCTACACAGGGGCTAGAGGGGCTATAGAATTTTGAATAGCGCCAGTTTAGCCCCCCAAGCAGCTGAGATAGAAGAGTGTTGTCCCGTGCTGTTAGCACATATCTGTCACAGTAATCTGCCACACGCGTCATGTAAGTGCAGTTTCCTGCATTAGGCTACATTTAATCCATGACATAATCACTAAGATTGAGATGTGGTGTTCGTTTAATGTTTAATTTAAGTGTAAAGTATGCTCAGTTCTGATTACGCATTCATATGAATTGTGTTAATGTTGAGCGCACAACCCAGTCTCACAGAGCGCATGGTGCTCATCCAGTTTTGAAGTCTTTCCTTTGCATGTAAAATGTCTTTGCATGTCTTTTTGGCCACTTCTCCCATAACAGCTTATATTACTTTTTTAACTATTAAAATAGTTCAGTTATAGGCCAAATGGCAATGTAATTATATTTCGTTTCAGTTGTTTATTAAGTTCATTTAGAACAACGTTTGGAGCATTTTTTTTTCTGTTAAATATAAGTTTAAGAGTTGATATGCTTGATCAATTTAGCCTTCTTAAAATCATCATGACTTGCCAAAATAAAATCTAGCTATAGATATTAAACAGTTCAAGCATATCAAAATGTTAGTTTAAACGTTTAACCTATATGTGCGCTGGAAGCCTCGTATTCTATCGTTTGTGCGAGAGTGGAGGCTAACGCGCGCTTTACAGGAATGGAGGCGCCAGTGCGATCACTAATTGCAAACATCTTAAAATACGTCGACTTTTTTGCTCACAAACAATATCTACTTTTACTATAAAGAAAACAAAGAGGATGGGCTCTTTTGGTCAGGAACAGGAAACTTTAGGCAATCTTTAGCCTTTTATGTGCGCCTGTTTGCGGATTTGCGGAACTCTTGAAAATGCTTGCTGCTGCCCGTCGGGCTCGGGCTGGAATGCAGGGCTCTGGTCACTTGTATTATTTCTGTTAAATGTGGTGTGTACCAGAGCTGCTTTTCTTTAAAAACACACACACACACACACACAATTTCTTCATTAAGTAACTTTGACGTCATGAATATCGAATATTTTCTTAGCACCCCCACATATTGGTCTAGCCCCCCCCGTTAGCCCCATTACAGAAAATATTCTGGTGTCGCGCCTGCTTGCAGATTAGAAGTGATGGTGGTGAAGAAGGCGACACACTGAGTTTATGTTGTGGACATTGCGCAACATGAACATAATGCAATGAATAATAGGAATAATGGAAATTCCATGTAAACCGGAGTGAAGAGCTTTGATCTTGACATGTAAACATCATAATGCGATTAAGTCCTTACTCTGATTATTGGAAATAATCGTATTATTCGTGCACATGTAAACGCATCATTGAATCATTCAATTAACCAATTCATTCCAAAATGTATTTATTCCAGTAGATGGCTTAAAAAAGTGTCAGTCTAAGTCATTGAATCATTCAATTAACCGATTCATTCCACAATGCTGATTCTTTAGGCCTTGTCTTTTTTGAAAAATGTATCCAAATTAAGTGAGGTTTATGCATAAAACAAGAACAAATATCTGTCAGTGGGGCAAGAAAATGAATTTTACTTAATTTTGATCCTTTTTTTTTTTTTTAGAAAACAAGATACTGTTTCCAAAATGTAAGCTAAATTTCAAACAACAATACATTCTTGCATACTGAACTTGTATAAAGAAATATCAACAATTTATGATCATGCTTAATTGTGTTACTTTAAAAAAATATCACACACAATTAACACTTTTAAATGGCCTATATACATTTGAATCCGCTCCCAGTCACTTGCCACAGGGTCTTGCCTTTTCACAGTTGTTCAGTTGTCTTCTTTGGCTAGTCTCCTGTGTCTATTTAAACCATACTGGGCAAGGCCCATCAGTCACACACACACACACACACACACACACACATATATATATGCACAGGGGTGGGCTGAGTCTCAGACATTTTCACATTTTGACTCTGAAAATATGCAGAGCTGGCAGCAGACAGACACTGGGCCCCTGACATGTGAGTCATGGCCCATTCACAAACATACACGCACACACAGAGTTTTAGTAGAGAGGGGACATATGCGTTCTCATATTAAACTTAAGATACACACAGTAGGCACGCTCTCTGTTCAGCAGCAGACAGCAAATAATTCAGCTACATCACAGTCCTTGTACAAAATGCAAAAGGTTTTCACATTGAATGTACACTACTGTTCAAAAGTTTGGGGTCAGTAAGAAGAAGAAAAAAAAAATACTGACCCAAAACCTTTGAATGGTATCTCTTACTTGATTCTGCTGAAAAGCTTACTTGAGCTTGTACAATCAGTCACCCACTGATGATTATTGATGAATGTACTAAACAATCATTAATTTGTGCAATGCAATATATAAAGACTATTTTAATTACTCATTAAACAATGTGTTATTGTTGATTCACCAAATATCCTTGTTTTCTGAATAGTCCCCTTGCTCAATTTCCACAGAACTGTCCTGGCAACAGTGCAGTCAGGGGAATAAATGTTGGAAATATTATGTAACATTCTGAGAAATATAATCTAAATATATCCTCAATAACATATGGCAGGTAAAAATGCAGCTCTCTTTAGAAAGTCAGCTCAGATTTATAGCTTACATTGTGCGCTAGACTAAAGCAGGTGGACTTACACACACGTACTGTACATTACGTGACATCACCCTGAGCTTCCGAGAAACAGAAGACAGACACTCAAATGGGCAACAGCACAACAGGCTTATTTAAAGTGGAGTCAGTTGTTGAGAAATACTTAATAGAGAATGCTTGTTTAGATCAAATATGAAGTTGCTAAAGTCTTGAAATAATTTGAATACCACATTCATTTAATTAGTTGAATTGGGTAAATGTTTCTGCAGAGGTCTGTGAATCATCCACAGCTGTTAGAGTTGAGAATATAGTAGTTGGACTGCTTCATTATGCTCTAATGCAGTTTAACCCCTCTAATCAGGTTTATGCTGTATGTGTGTGTGTAGGTGAGTATGGGGAGGCCCAGTAACTGCTGTGAGGGATACCAGCCATTAGAGAGACAGAAGGAACACTGAGCCAACATGTGCCAAACATATGAGGGAAAAGACTCACACACACACACACACACACACACACACACACACACACACACACACACACACACACACACACACACACACACACACACACAAACACGTTTAAACCATTTTATGAGAGAGAGAGGAGCAACTTTTATATTAAGACCGGAACATACAAACAAGCAGCTCCTTGAAGGACTCCAAACAAGCAGGAGGGAATTTATCAGTTGTTGATGAAAGCAAAATGGGGCAGCTATAAAACGAGGCATTTCAGGAACTTTCAAAATGATGTTGTTTTAAATTAGCTAATAACTATAGTTTATTACCTTTCGATTTTTATTTTTATTTTAATACATGAGTCATTAACTATAATAGGTCTTTGCACTTATGTTTTTTTTTTTTTTTGTAATCTGGGTTATCAGAAAAGTTCAGATTTTTTTCCTTTTAACTGACAGCCACTAAAAGAAAATGTTTCAGTGACTGCAGGTGCCATCATTACACCAGTGGATGGCAACAAGTGACTGTTTTTATGAGTGCACATTCAACAAATTAGTTTAAAACACTGATTCAAAGCTCTGGATACTATATTGGGTATACAATTAGCTCTTGACCCTAAACTATTTATTTTAGGCTTATATCCTGATAGACATCTTATGTCTAGAAAGATAATTACCGCCATGGACTTATGTCTACTGCTGGCAAAAAGAGTCATAGCACTCTCATGGAGGAAGACTAGTAAACCAAAACTCATTAACTGGATAAAGGAATTGTCCACAACTTTACCTATGGAAAAAATTACTTACATTGTCAAGGGGAAACTATCACTTTTTCAAAACATTTGGGGTCCCTTTATGCAATATATGGAAAATGTGGATCTTAGTAGTATTGTGAATGAGGCAGATGAGGGGTAGTTGTTGTTGGTCCTCTGCAGCTTCCTAAACTAATCTCTCTTTTATATGTGTGTGTATGTATGTATGTATGTGTGTGTGTATGTGTGTATATATATATATGTATGTAAGTATGTATGTATATGTATATATGTATATATATATATATATATATACTTGATCTTTAATGTGTAAATTGTACATTTGAGTTTGTAATTTTGAACCATGCACAACAGTGCGATTGAGGTTGAGCAACCCTTGGAAAATAGAGAAACCTTTTTTTTATTTTTTTTTTTATTTTTTTTTTATTAAGTTATTACTTACAGGTCATATATTTTGTACTTCCACCTAAATGTGGCTCTATCATCTGATTTGCAAGGAAGGTTGATTGACTCTTATACAATAATTCAGCTGCCCTGGATGTTTCCTTTGATGTGGAAATACTCTAATTTCTGTAAAAATGTTTTGTAAAAACTCAATAAAGATATTGTTGGAAAAAAAAAAAACACTGATTCATTCACAAATTGAACAAGTGACTGTTTTAGTGAATCATCAAATTATTTTGTCAACTGATTTGTTCAGAAATAGTGACTTGTGTGCTCAGAATTATTTGGTCAACCAATCAAAAACACGAATTCTTTCAAAAATTAAACAAGTGACACTTTATGGGTGAATAATCAAAGTATTCAGTCAACCGATTTTTTTGAAACAGTGATTCACTTAGGAATAAAACACAGCTACTGTGCTTGGAATCACTTGGTCAAACAAATTACTTCAAAACACTGATTCTTTTGAGAAATAAACAATCGATTCTTTATGAGCGAGTCATCAAATTATTCAGAAATAGTGATTCACTCAGGAACGGAACACCGCTCTGTGTGCTCAGAATCAGTCGGTCAACCAATTACTTTAGTTCAAAAACACTGATTCATTCAGGAATTACACAAGTGACTCTTTATGAGTGAATCAAATTATTCAGTCAACCAATTTGTTCAGAAATAGTGATTCATTCAGGAATGAAACAGCAGTGCTGTGTGTTCAGAATCATTCAGTCAACCAATTAGTTCAAAAACACTGATTCATTCAGGGATGAAGCAAGTGACTCTTTATGAGTAAGTCATCAAATTATTTATTCAACCAATTTGTTTAGAATTAGAGATTAATTCAGGAATGAAACAGCAGTATTGTGTGCTCAGAATCATTCAGTCAACCAATTAGCTCAAAAACATTGATTCATTCAGTAATGAAACAAGTGACTCTTTAAGAGTGATTCTTAAAATTTTTCAGTAAACCGATTTGTTCAGAAATAGTGATTCATTGAGGAACAAAACATCACTACTGTGTGTTCAGAATCATTCAGTCAACCAATTAGTTCAAAAACACTGATTCATTTAGGGATGAAACAAGTGACGGTATGAGTGAATGATCAAATTATTGAGTTAACCCATTTGTTCAGAAACTGATTCAATCAGGAACAAAACACTGCTACTGTGTGCTCAGAATAATTTGGTCAATCAATTAGATCAAAAACACTGATTCATTCAGGGAAAAAAACTCTTTATGAGTGAATCATCAAATTATTTAGTCAACGATTTGTTCATACAGGAATAACACAGCTACTGTGCTCAGAATCATTCGATCAAACAGTGTAGTTCAAAAAGACTGATTCATTCAGGAATTAAACAAGTGAATCATCAAATTATTCAACAGATTTGTTCAGAAATAGTGATTCATTCAGGAATGAAACACTAATACTGTGTGCTCAGAAGCATTCGGTCAACCAATTAGTTCAAATACACTGATACTTTCAGGAATGAAACAAGTAATTCTTTATGAATTAATCATCAAATTATTCAGTCAAAAGATTTGTTAAGAAATAGTCATTCAATCAGGATTTGTTCAAAAACACGGATTCATTCATGAATGATACAAGTGACTCTTTATGAGTCATTAAATTCTTTAGTCAACCGATTTGTTTAGAAATACTGATTAATTTGGGATTGAAACACCACTACTGTGTGCCTAGAATCATTCAGTAATACCATTACTGTAGTTCAAAAACACTTATTCATTCATGAATGAAACTAATGACTCTTTATGAATGAATCATCAAATTATTCAGTCAAAAGATTTGTTCAGAAATTGTCATTGGAATTGTTCACTTAAGCAATTCATTTAGAAACACTGAAACATTAAGGAACTTAGCAACTAAGCATTGTATTCTGGGACCCCTTCGAAAACGAGATGGTACATCTCAAGGGGTTAATCCTAATAATAAATACAATCTACTGTGTGTTGCTTGGAATCACTCGGTTAAGCGATTCATTCAGGAATGAAACAGCACTATTGTGTGTTGCTACTGTGTTCATTCTGCTTTGACTTAATTTGGCATTTTCATCAGTGTAACAAAAATACAAAGTAACAGGCAAAAAAAAATTTACCTTCAGATTTAGATTTTCTCTTTGGTATGTACTCATACATATACTGTATGAGCACAGACATAGCCATTACAAAAAACAACTACAAAAAGTTGCCATTTCATATTTTTTGTATATTGTGTTAACATTTGTCATATTTCATTAAAACATCTTAAGTCTTATGCAACGTAGAAAATGGTGAAAGTTTATAAAGCTATTGCGTGCCGTGGTAGTGCTAGCTGTCTATTTACTGTGCTTATGTGTGTACATGTGTGTCTGTGTCAGCGTGTGAAAATTGGGCTCTGGAACACCCAGAGAGCTGAGAGGACTGATTACAACTAATTACTCAGATAAAACACACCAGCTGGAGCCACAACTCTCGCTCGCTCTGCTAGACTGACTGGTAGCCGCTGTTCAGTTCAGCTATCAGCACTCTTTTAGCGGTTCTCTACGGCTTTAGGGTTTTCTCCAGGCCCGTGGTCTTAGCTGAGCATGATTGAAGGGTGTTGAGCCGGCCGTTAATAGGGACTCCCATAAAGCCACACACTCCAGCCAAAAGTGTCAACCATAACAGCAAGCCATATTAATCAGTAGTTTTCTGAATGGCTCTATAAACCTATTTTCAAACTAAATATATGCCACAAATCTTTAACTGAGGCCTTTGCCAAAAACAGTCATCAATGATGAAATGGACACAGCTCTCTTGCCAAAAATTAGAGCTTGGAGGCAGAACAAAGAAGGATAGAGATGTTTAAATATTGCACAGCAAGACATGATGACAGAACAAACTAAGAACCTATTAGCATGTGTCATTTGTATTCATATTTTAATACTGTATCCGTAAGACTGTTTATTTGATGGGGGGGTTTGCCTTTATTAGACAGGACAACACTGAGGCATCAGGAAACAACAATAGGAATAAAAGACTTACTACAAATGTAACAATGGAAAGTTGACAGGACTGTCTCAAATCCTTCTTGCAGTGCTAGAGAATGAAAGCGTACAACAATACATAAGTCAGTCAGGCTGGACTCATATGCCACTTAAACTGCTCATTCCCCTAAAGCTTGGCAGGTAGCTCATGCATGACATTCCCTGCCTCTCTCCTTCACTCACACACTCACTCTTTTCTTTCCACCGCTCTCTCCGCTGGCCAGTTATGTGTGGGCTTGGAATGGAGTCTCCCTTTCATTCTCTTTCTTTCACTTGCTCCATTTTTCAAGCTTTTCTGGTGGGATGCGAGATGGATTTTTGCCACCTCAGTACTTTCCCTCCTCTGTCTTGCATTTCATCTCTATTTTTCACCTTTTCTTTGATCTTTTTCTCACGAGGCTTACTTTTCCATCTCTTCTCTGTTTTGTTTGGTGTATTTTCTAGCTGATCTATCCCCTACAAATTGCTTTCACTGGCATAATCTAATGAACTAAGTTGAAATGGGTATTGAAATTGACTCGATTCTATATTATTTGGGCATACAGTACATTCATTTTGCTTACATATAATACTTTTAGCTGCTGTAAAGTACAAAGGTAAGAGAACCTAATTTAGTAGATTATAAAATATGAATTTAAAAATGATGGAATGATACATTACAAGAAATGTTTATTTTGGTCAGGAATGGGAACTATATGTTAGTGATTCAAATAAAAAAAAATGATTTTAAAGAGTCAATTGCTTGTGAATCGGACAACACTGACAGCGCTGTATGTTTATGTCGTGTTGCCTTATTTGGTGTTTATTTACACCAAGTGTAAATAGCCCGCCTTGTTGTCAGTGGCTATTTACACTAACTCCATCCACCAACGTGTAGTTGGACTAGTCAACATTTCAAAAGAGGCAATTAAGCATGTAACAGTGACTTTTTGAAGCAATCCAGTTCAAAACTGGCTTTGACCAAACTCATTCTTCTCCCTTTTCACATCACATATAAGGTTGGAAAGACATTTATATTCAATAAAATTAAGGAAATAATTGAAAGTCGAGATGTAATGTATTATCAATATCATGGTATCACGATAGCAAAACTGTCTCGATATTATCATGGTCACATGACGATATGAACTGGTATTCCAGGCAAAAAGTGTAATTTTTAAAAATACATTTATACTATGGGGCCGCTGAATGCTTGAATTTGATTGGCTGATGAACGTTTTAAGGTGTGCACACTGATCTATAATAGTCATTATATAGATCAGTGGGTGTGCATTATTTTCAGGGAAACGCATGGCGAACGTAGTTCCAGGCAACTCGTGACTGCATTATGTCTATATCACTTCGCCACATGATTTCAGTTATTTCAAAGGTACTTAACTACAGCCAAAAACAGCGACATAAGCAAAACCTACAACTACACTGGCCAAACAAATAAATACAGTAAACAATAGGATAAAATCGACAGATTATTTCCATGTTTTTGTTTTATTATGTACGGAAAGTACTCTATTTCTACCACACTCTTTACAAACGCACACATATACAGTTTGAACCCAAGTTAGCCTACGCACTAATGTTGTTAGCATTGCTCTAACGATTAACAATTTAAAAACTACATGAAACTTCTCACACTGGAGGTAACAACGAAGTGGTAAATGAAAAGTTGTAAAATTTTGAGTACCTATAGAGTAGTACTGAATCCTTCATATCTTCAAAATGTCTCGAGTTTTATATTTACAAAAGATACAGCTTTACGGTTCTATCCGAGAATAGTCGAGCTCCTGGAGGTGCGCCGTGGGCGGAGCTAAAGATTGCTGAGCACTCGCCAGCTGATTGCCAACAAAGCACTAGTGATGGGAAGTTCGGATCATTTTACCGACTCGGATCTTTGAGTCTCGTTCAGCAAAATGAACGAATCTTTTTTCGAGTCATTTCGTTCATTTTACCAAAATATAATTAAAAAGCTACGTGTTACTTCCATAACACATGTACTGCTTGTACAAATGTTGATTACACTACAAACAAGACAAAACTATAATACTATTAGAAAAAGAAAAGTTTAATTCATTGTTTACCTGGGTCTTCAGTCTATGATTAGCTCCCTCACCTCTGTCTGTACAGGTTTGAGTCGTTCGTTCATCACGTGACAGCCCCATACGCTTTACCTATGCTGCCTGAGCCGGAAAGAGAATAGATTCGTTCATCTCTCGAGTCATCGGGTTTGAGTCGTTCGTTCATCACGTGACAGCCCCATACGCTTTACCTATGCTGCCTGAGCCGGAAACAGAATTGATTAGTTCATCTCTCGAGTCATCGGGTTTGAGTCGTTCGTTCATCACGTGACAGCCCCATACGCTTTACCTATGCTGCCTGAGCCGGAAACAGAATTGATTAGTTCATCTCTCGAGTCATCGGGTTTGAGTCGTTCGTTCATCACGTGACAGCCCCATACGCTTTACCTATGCTGCCTGAGCCGGAAACAGAATTGATTAGTTCATCTCTCGAGTCATCGGGTTTGAGTCGTTCGTTCATCACGTGACAGCCCCATACGCTTTACCTATGCTGCCTGAGCCGGAAACAGAATTGATTAGTTCATCTCTCGAGTCATCGGGTTTGAGTCGTTCGTTCATCACGTGACAGCCCCATACGCTTTACCTATGCTGCCTGAGCCAGAAACAGAATGGATTCGTTCATCTCTCGAGTCATCGGGTTTGAGTCGTTTGTTCATCACGTGACAGCCCCATACGCTTTACCTATGCTGCCTGAGCCGGAAACAGAATTGATTAGTTCATCTCTCGAGTCATCGGGTTTGAGTCGTTCGTTCATCACGTGACAGCCCCATACGCTTTACCTATGCTGCCTGAGCCGGAAACAGAATTGATTAGTTCATCTCTCGAGTCATCGGGTTTGAGTCGTTCGTTCATCACGTGACAGCCCCATACGCTTTACCTATGCTGCCTGAGCCAGAAACAGAATGGATTCGTTCATCTCTCGAGTCATCGGGTTTGAGTCGTTTGTTCATCACGTGACAGCCCCATACGCTTTACCTATGCTGCCTGAGCCGGAAACAGAATTGATTAGTTCATCTCTCGAGTCATCGGGTTTGAGTCGTTCGTTCATCACGTGACAGCCCCATACGCTTTACCTATGCTGCCTGAGCCGGAAACAGAATTGATTAGTTCATCTCTCGAGTCATCGGGTTTGAGTCGTTCGTTCATCACGTGACAGCCCCATACGCTTTACCTATGCTGCCTGAGCCAGAAACAGAATGGATTCGTTCATCTCTCGAGTCATCGGGTTTGAGTCGTTTGTTCATCACGTGACAGCCCCATACGCTTTACCTATGCTGCCTGAGCCGGAAACAGAATTGATTAGTTCATCTCTCGAGTCATCGGGTTCGAGTCGTTCGTTCATCACGTGACAGCCCCATACGCTTTACCTATGCTGCCTGAGCCGGAAACAGAATTGATTAGTTCATCTCTCGAGTCATCGGGTTCGAGTCGTTCGTTCATCACGTGACAGCCCCATACGCTTTACCTATGCTGCCTGAGCCGGAAACAGAATGGATTCGTTCATCTCTCGAGTCATCGGGTTTGAGTCGTTCGTTCATCACGTGACAGCCCCATACGCTTTACCTATGCTGCCTGAGCCGGAAACAGAATTGATTAGTTCATCTCTCGAGTCATCGGGTTCGAGTCGTTCGTTCATCACGTGACAGCCCCATACGCTTTACCTATGCTGCCTGAGCCGGAAACAGAATGGATTCGTTCATCTCTCGAGTCATCGGGTTTGAGTCGTTCGTTCATCACGTGACAGCCCCATACGCTTTACCTATGCTGCCTGAGCCGGAAACAGAATGGATTCGTTCATCTCTCGAGTCATCGGGTTCGAGTCGTTCGTTCATCACGTGACAGCCCCATACGCTTTACCTATGCTGCCTGAGCCGGAAACAGAATTGATTAGTTCATCTCTCGAGTCTTCGGGTTTGAGTCGTTCGTTCATAGTTGCGCAATTGCACATGCGCGACTGAACGAATCACTCCCCGAGACGACTCGTTCTTCCCGAATCACATTAAAGATTCGTTCAAAATGAACGAATCGTTCAAGAACGACCCATCACTACAAAGCACATACATTTCATGCCGTTTCACTTACCATCTGCAGTTCTGAATCATGACCGGGATATTTTATAGCTAGGACGGCTCCATCTTTCAGTATCAAACGATGTGTAAATCCAGCGTCGAACTGGGCCTTGTTTATAAAACGTTTGTCAATAAACACACTTGCAAATCTCCGTTTCTACCCCAGAAAAACAAACTGCATCCACTGTACATGCAACACTGCTTTTCTCGGAAGCTCAACAAGGTTATTTTTGCCTTACAACCAAAACCACACTTCTTTAGAGTCCTGTGCAGCAGTGCAGAAGCGTCGATGGGCGAGCTCTTGCACTCACTCTGGTCTATGTGCGCGCGGGCGCGCTCTTCCGGGAGAAATGCCCATACAAGGAGTTCCACCCTTCAGGACGAACCATGATGGAAAAAAACTTTCAGAAACTTGTAAGAAACCTTGAAATGAAAATAAAATAATCATATCGGAAAAAATATATTTTTTACTCAGGTTGATTTACTCAAGTAAATAATACTTCTGGCTTTTAATCAGTTAATTCAGAAATGACCACATCAAGCACATGTTAGGTTACCTGACCAAACATTTTTCAGGGTTCAGCTCTCTCTTGGGAAGTGTGGTCTTTCTCAGGTCAAGGTCCATCAGTGTGCTGTTTATTATTCTGACCTCTGTCAATGTGCCAGCAGGCATCAGGGGGGAACCACAGGGGGCCCAAGAGGCCGCTAATGCACACACACACAGAAAAAAAAAAGGAGAGAGAGAGCTCTGAGAGTCTGGGTTCTGTGTATATTTGTGTAGTTTGATTCTGGCTTGAGTGAAGGTGCAAAAACAAACTTCACTTCCTCCCATTGTGTACAGGGTGTCAAATACCCTTTTAACCCCAGAAAGGGCTGAGGAGCTTAAACTTTCTCTCTTTAATCTAGTGAAAAGAGTGATGGTTATACTGGTTTATCTTTATTTTGCTATTCCATATATGTTTAGATAGGTAAATTTGAGCTGAACACACTGAGCGCAGATGATATAAAGTGTGTGTGACATTTCGAAACAAAGAAAGACAAATAAAAGATGGATTTAACATTTCCAGGCATGCGGAGGAAAACACAAAAAACGGTTGAAGGAGTCAATGAACTTTTTCTCCAAGGGAAGAAAGAAAAGGCACCATAACAATAAGCAGCCAATGCGCCTCAGGCAGAGACTGTTCTGTTCTTCACAACGGACTGGATCGAAGGAACAGGAAGTGCAATTTAATTAGTTGTGATTGGAAAGAAACTAAATACTTTTGACATGTAAACAAGCCCAAATAAAAGACAGGAGACATCTGGAAGCATCAAGGTCTGGAATGATGCATTCCACACTGGTTCACTAAATATTTTAACCTTCAAATGTTGCTGTTACCTCTTGAACTTGTAAATGCAGAAGAGAATGTGAAAGAAGGTGTCTAAGCAATAAGCAAATGGTTATGACTCAAAGTGGTTCAACTAGATTTACAATGCAAGTTTAAAAGTAGCTCGAATTGCATTCCAATTATAACACCTTATAATTACAGTACGATTTTTTTTAAAGAAATCACTACTTTTGTTCAGAAACAGTTGTTTTAAATGGTAATAATATTACACAATATTACTGTTTTTACTAGTTTTGATTAAATAATTGCAACCTAGATAAAAAAATCTTACTGAACCCATACTAATGAACAGTATTACAATATTAACCAATTAATGGTTCTACCTTTAAAGTGTACTAAACAGCAACATTAAACTAAATGCATTGCTGTTTTTAGATGTTTAAACATAAGGTAATTAGTCAAATATGTAATAATAAAAAACATGGTTCCCTTTCAGTTGGTAACGCTTAATGTCATTAACGTTCAATTGGCATCTCAATTCATTGATTCATTCCAACTTGACTTTGAACGTAACCAACTGAAAGAGATGTCTGCTTTTCTTCTTTCAGGTTACATACGTAACCGAGGCATTTAAATTATGAAGAGATATACTGTATATTACACAAATAAGAATAAAAGATTATGCTGTTGAAAACAGTAGAGTGGATTTTTTTCAGGTTTCTTTGTTGAATAGAAAATTCAGAAGAACAGCATTTATCTTAAATAGAAATCTTTTGTTACATTATAAATGTCTTTGTCAGTACTTTTAAATCATCAATTTAAAGCATCCTTGATAAATTAAAGTATTAATTTCTATAATTTCTCTCCAAGCTTTTGAGTGGTATAGTGTATAATGCTAAGGTTTTTTTATTTATTTATTTTTTATGAATGCTGATCTTTGGATCTTTCTATTCATCAAAGAATCTTGAAAAAAAAAAATTACTCAACTGTTTTAAATATTGATAATACACTGCAAAAAAAAATCTTAAAATTTACAGTAAAAAAAACATTTACCGTAAAAAATACAGTTGCAACATTTTAGGTTTTACGACATTAACTGATAACTGATATAATGTTAATATACCAACCTATTGAAGTATTGAAACCTATTTTGTACCTTATAATGATACTGATAACCACCAAAAGCAGGTGGTGATGAGAAAGTCACATGATGAACCAAAGCCCCTCACAAGGAGCTTTTAAATACTAACATATGTAGAAGGTGCACAATGTCATTGACACAAACACTAAAAACCATCATGGTTACACACATGAAACTGAAATAATGCAATAAACATTCATTTAACAACATTAGATTTAACATACAATCCTAATGTACAAAACTGAAAAAAAAAAAAAAAAAAAAACTAAGAAAAAACAGTTATTTAAAAAAAAAAGAAAACATAAAATTTGCAGGAAATTCTGGGAATGCCAATTTACAGTTAATCACTGTAAATTTCATAAAAACTGTAAAAATGTTCTTTTTCACTATCATAAATGGTAAAATGACATGCAATGTCTAATACAGTTTTTCACCGTATATAGTAGGGGAACATGCCGTTAACCATTTTACAGGTTTTACTTTTACCGTTAAATTCACTGTAATGTTTTACAGTGAATAAAAAATGTTTCTTGAACAGCAAAGCAGCATATTAGAAAGATTTCTGAAGGATCATGTGCACAGAAGACTGGAGTAATGATGCTAAAAATGAACCTTTGATTACGGGAATAAATTACATTTTAGGATATATTCAAATAGAAAGCAATTATTTTAAATATAATTTTTTTTTTTACAATATTACTGTTCTTTGCATTTTCAATCAAATAAATGCAGGCTTGGTGAGCAGAAGAGAATTCTTTAAAAAACATTAAAAATCTTACTGTTCAAAAACTTTTGACTGGTGGTGTAATTTTAACTGAAGACAGGACGGGACATATCAAGCAGTCCTGCCCCCTTTATTAAATAGCCAATAGCGCTTTGTTTATATCACAGCTTAGGCCAGAACCGTTCAGCTTAGTAAAGCTGCATTTGACAGCATACAGCCACAATCTCATCCATATTGATATAAAATATAGCATTTTGTGTAGAATTCAAATGGTTCTGATACGTTTTGTGGTCTGCACTGACTCACGCATATGATCCGCTTCATGCTATCATGTCTCTGGATGGTAGCAGACTCTGTACACGCTGTGGAGGTTCACGTAACACAGCGCAAAACTTCTTTTGCCCCAATGGAAAGCATATTTACACTGTCTAAATTGTTTCCTGTCCCATATATAGTGCACTACGTGCCATTTTCCATACAGAAAATACTAATTCTGCACCTATTTATGGTGTAGGGGGTGGGGGACAATTTCTAGAGAGCATTTGATTGGACAGAAAGTTTGATGAGATGCTGAAGTGCATATTGGCAGAAGTTAGAGAATGTAAGAGCGAATTTTGTCAGTGTTTTGGAGCACACTAGCTTACAGATAACTTTATTCATGCTAAAAGCAAAAACTGACTTTTGATTTCATGGGGACTTTGAGTTGATAGTATAAATCTTTAATCTTGATAATACATTATTTATACAAGCTTCAGTTTTTTACACAAGATGCACAGTTTTCTTTATGTATACTGTATTGTATTATTCGTGATATAAGAAATGTACGGATTGAGTGGAAATTCAATATGCTCCTGTCTTTTGTTTAGGCTTGTTTACATGCATGAACCGCAAGCTAAATACAGCTGTTCACAGGTCTAGTTGAACTCAGGATCGTGGAGTATGTGCATGCATATGTGTGCTGCATGAGCTCGGCGTCCCACAGAGGAATTGGCAGGAATGCTTTTATGTCCTTGCTCTGCTCCTGGAACACAGGCATTCGAGGGAACACAAAGCACACCATCAATTTATTAATAGACATCTGTTTCTTATCACACAAGCCTAATTAGAGAGAAAGACTCCAACCAGCCCTCTCCATCCCATCTCCGTCTACAGCCTCAGCGTTCAATCTCCTGACTCAAACTGGTCTGTTTATATGAAAGCACTTGTGTCATGATGAATGATGTGAATACTAAGTATTTAAATGTAACAGCATTTGCAGCAACCTCAGTGTCTAGACTTTGGCCCCTATAGAGACTCAAAATGCTCCTCCACCACAGGCCATATGGACAAACTGTCACATTAGTGTTGTCTGAGCAAAGTTTGAGCTCTTGTGTCAAGAACTAAACCGTTATTGCTGGGTTAAAGAGCATATGGACTGGTTACAAAAGTGCTGTGTTTACATGGCACAGAGGGAATGGTGTATGGATGCACACTAAGAGAAAAATCTCTCATACGTGGAAGTGATTACAAGGGAATGTTCACTTCACAAACAGACACACACATTACAAATGTCTTTAGAAGTGGCATCACTGCCTACTGTCTTTTGTATTTGTTCAGCAGTTAGGTCCTGATAAATGTAGTAAATGTTTCCTATTTAATGATGTCTTTCTCTCAGACGTATATTGCCCAAACAGGCAAGTACAAACACATTTATGTTGTTTGTACAATTCAATGCAGTTGCAAAGGCCACAGGTCTGTCCTGTCATCACTGCACCCTGAGCAAGATATTCCAGTTTGATTTATGACTGCTCCTTCACTTGAATCTTCATTCATATTCTGTTAAATACAGGTAACTTTTTTGTTCCAGGTTAGATTGTTCTTTTTGTTCTTCTTGGAAACCCTTTTATCATGTCTTCATTTTTTATTTTCAATACTTTTATGTTCATCCGACCCTGCTCCAGAAGGAAAAATGATGCATTAAGAGTCAGGGGTGTAAACTTTTGAACAAAATGAGGATATGTACAATTTTCTTATTTTAAGTATCTTTTTTTATTTATTTAATACTGCCCTTTAGAAGCTACAGAAGATACTTACATGTTTCCCAGAAGACAAAATAAGTTTAATTTACCCTGATCTTCAAATTCAATGCATCTTAATGCATTGAACCCTTTCTAACAATGACTGTGTGATTTTGAGATCCATCTTTTCACACTGAGGACAACTGAGGGACTCATATGCAACTATTACAGAATGTTCAAACACTCACTAATGCTCTTAATGCATGTTTTTTTTTTTCTTCTGGAGCATTAGTGAGTGTTTGAACCTTCTGTAATAGTTGCATATGAGTCCCTCAGATACAGTCATTGTTAGAAAGGGTTCAAATACGTAAAAATGCTGAAAAACCAAAGAATTTGTGGGACCTGAAGGATTTTTCTGAAGAACAGTGGGCAGTTTAACTGTTCAGGACAAGCAGGGAATTCAAAAACAACTATCACTATACAAAAAAAATAAATAAATAAAAAACAGCTGTGGATCATTCAGGTAAGAACACAGTATTAAGAATCAAGTGTATGTAAACTTTTGAACAGGGTCATTTTTATGAATTCATGTATTATTTTTTTCTTGTGGATCATATTTTATGTGAAATATCTTATTCAGGTCAGTACTAAATAAAACATAACATGCATTTTGTATGATCCCTCTTATTTAGTAAAATGATTGCAATTTTGCAGATTCTGCAAGGTGTATGTAAACTTTTGACTTCAGCTGTATTTATATCTCATTTTATAATTACATCTATTGTTTTTGAAATACACTTCATCGTTTCTGTTAAAACGTGTACTTTTAAATTTAACATTATTACAAGGTGTACTCTTTACAAGTGTACTTAAAAGTGTTAAAAAAACATTTAATACAATCAAGCACACTTTTTCTCACAGGGATATAGTTGAAGAAACACCCATTCATTTGGCAGAGCCTGAGTGAATGAGAAGCACTGGCTTCATTACAAGCTAATACTTAACATAAAAACAAACCTGACACTCATTCAACTCCATGTCCCTTCTAACAAATATGCAAACTCGCTCTCTAACTAATTACCTGTGTGTTTCTCTGAAGACCTGACCCTCGCTCAACCTCAATTAGCATTTAAACAGCTGCATTTATGCAAAGCATAAATCAGTTTGAGAGCTCATACCTTCTTGCCCTCACATGAACTCTCTCACATATGGGCAGGTTTCCAAAGCCATGTGTGTACATGCTAATGTACTTGACCTTGCTGACCTGTGAAGAGGTTTTGTCTGTCTTTTTTCTCAGCACAAAAGCACACCCAGAGACTGTACATGTCCACACTGGCTCTATCTCTCCACCGTTTAGCACTGCAGCCGCTTGGATGGGGGTATATCACAATACAGATATAGACTGCACTGTTAATGCCAACGAGATGTAAAAGCAGACATATTCACCTCATGAAACTCACCTCACGCATATAATAATTTATTAAAATGCTATATACAGTGCCTTGCGAAATTATTCATACCCTTTCATTTTTTTTCTTCATATTTTGTTATGTTGCTGCCTTATGTTAAACTACTTTAAATAACTTTTTTTCCCACATCAATCTACACTCCCTACTCCATAATGGCAAAGCAAACAATAGATTTTTAACATTTGTGCAAATTTATTAAAAATAAAAAACTGAAAAGATCCCAGTGCATTAGTATTCATACCCTTCTCTGGGACACTCGAAAGGCAATGTTAAGGCAATGATCTAGGGAAGAGTTCAGAAAAAAATCTGCTGCATTGGAGGTTCACAGAAGCATTATCCATAATGGAAGACGATTGGAACAACTAGGTGTTAAGGCACCGGTCTGATCTGGGTTTGTTTGTGTTGTGTCATTGTTTGTCTGGAGCATATGGCTGTCAGTTGGTATTTGTGTTTTGCCATGTGCTCTATTGTTACCCCGCCCCTCTTGTTACCTGATTATCTTGTTAGGGTTTACACCTGTTTCTAATCATTAGTTACCCTTTATATTCTCCTCTTGTTTTCTGTCCTGTGCCAGATCGAATTTCTGCTCTGCTGAGTTAACCTGGATTTCGTCTGTTAAAAGGTTTATCCTGTTTTCAAGCTCTAGTCTTGTCTTGCATAGTTTCTAGTTCTATTTTTCCTTATTGATATTAGGGTTTTCACTTTAGTTAGTTTTGTGCTATCTAGTTCCTTGTTTTTGAGCTCCTGCCTTTTTATTTTAGTTTTTGTTTTTCCCCCCTTCCCCTTTTGCTCCCCAGCTTCCCTATCAGCTCTGGCTGCTGGCTTCCCCATTCCCTGCCACCTTCTCCCCAGCCTTTGCTGCCCAGCGCTACCTGCTTCCATGCCCTTTCCTGTTCCATCCATTCAGCTGCTCTGCTAACAACTGTCTTGCATACCAGCCTCAGAAGATTGCAATCAAGACAGCCAAGCTTCCTCCTTCGCTTTCCTGTAAAGGCCCTTTCCCTCCCTCTGCTGGCGTCATTCCCTGTTCCCTGGTGCTCATTGGAGAGCTTGCCTGTCTTTTGCTCTTGAACTATTGCTCTTAGCCATTCACTGTGGAACCCCTCATTTGGACGCCTTCTGCTGTGCTGACGCTCACCTCCAAGGACCTGGCTGGTCTGTCCTGATTACCCCTTCTGACTGTGGCTGAACTATTAATTCTTGAGTTTCTGTTTGTGTCTTTAGAGAACCAATAAATCTGTTATCCCTGCAACTGATTCCTCCTCTTTGAGCACCCCTGACAGTTCGATCTGGCCAGCATGGAATCAGCGGGGTCTGACCAGATTCGGGCAGCCGTCCTTCAGCAGGGGGTACTGCTGGGTCAACATGCCACACGACTCACGGAAGCTACCAGAGGGGTAGAGGTCGTGTCCTCTCAAGTTACTGAATTGACTAACCAAGTCAGGGAGCTGATGCGGGACCAGGACAGCCTTCGGTCTGCTGCAGCTGCTTCTGCTCCTACTCCTGTCCTTGCCCGGGTAACTCCAGAGCCAAGAGTGCCAAATCCGCCTCTCTATGATGGGGATCCTAAGGCTTGTCGCCCGTTCCTGTCCCAGTGTGCCATCACGTTTACCCTGCAGCCCACCACCTTTGCTACTGACGCCGCAAAGGTGGCATTTGTTATTACCCTACTCACCGGGAAGGCCCGAGAGTGGGGAACTACAGTCTGGGAGAAGCAAGCGCCTTACTGTGCCACATTTGAGCTGTTCCGTCAGGAGATGATCAAGGTGTTTGATCGCTCAGTCGCTGGCAAGGAGGCAGCCAGTCAGCTAGTGAGACTGAGGCAGGGCGAATCATCAGTCACTGACTTTTCCATTCAGTTCCGGACACTGGCTGTGCTTTGCGGTTGGAATGAAGCTGCATTATGGGATGTTTTCAGAGAGGGGCTCAATCCTGAGATTCAAGACGAGATTGCTATCCATGACCTGCCTGCTTCATTTGATGATCTGGTGGACCTGGCACTTATTAATTTACGTCGCCAACGGGTCATGACTCATTCCTCTTGGCCTACCTCTCCCCGTTCCGTTTCTGAGGCTGCTACTGTTCGTCCAGAGTCGCTTCCTGAAGTGGAGCCCATGCAGGTGGGGCGTACCCGTCTGGCAGCAGAGGAGAAGCAGCGACGCCTCAACCAACGTCTCTGCTTCTACTGTGGAAAATCTGGGCATTTTGCTACAGCATGTCCTTTAAAAGCCAGAGCTCGCCAATAGACGGGGGAGTATTGGTGAGCGTCACCCCTTTATCTGACTCCCCTGTATTTCGTACCCAGCTGCCCGCCCTTGTCAAATGGGGGCCTTTTTCAAGGCCATGCTCAGCCCTGGTGGATTCTGGGGCTGAGGGTAATTTCATTGATGCTACCCTGGTGGCCCGGTGGGGCATCCCCATCACTCCTCTCAAGAAGAGACTCATTGCCAGGGCTCTCAACGGCACCATTCTCACCCAAGTCACTCACGTCACTTCCCATGTAAGTTTAACTGTCTCTGGCAACCATAGTGAGGAGATCGCGTTTTACCTCCTCGAGTCTCCCAGCACACCTATTGTGCTGGGGCACCCGTGGTTGGTGAGACACGGCCCTCACATTGGTTGGGCTGAGAATTCTGTGCTGGCATGGAGCTCTTATTGTCATAAATTTTGTCTGGGTGTTGCTTCGTCTGCTGGTTCTTGTTCTGTGTTTCAGGAGGAGCAGGCTGTGGATCTGACCGGTGTTCCTTCTGAGTACCTCGATCTTCGGAGGGTCTTTAGCAAGTCTCGGGCGGCATCTCTCCCTCCTCACAGACCCTATGACTGTGCCATTGACCTTCTCCCAGGCACTTCTCCGCCTCGTGGTCGCCTCTACTCTCTTTCAGCGCCGGAGAGAGAGGCTATGGATAAGTATATCCAAGAGTCATTGGCAGCTGGCCTCATCCGTTCTTCTTCTTCTCCTGCAGGCGCGGGGTTCTTCTTTGTGGAGAAGAAGGATGGTTCTTTGCGCCCCTGCATCGATTATCGTGGGCTGAATGACATCACTGTAAAGAATTGGTACCCCCTTGCCATTGATGTCTTCGGCTCCCGAGCTGCTGCAGGGAGCGCAAATCTTCACAAAGCTGGACCTCCGCAATGCCTACCACTTGGTTCGGATAAGGGAAGGGGATGAGTGGAAGACAGCCTTTAACACCCCTAGTGGGCACTTTGAGTATCGGGTTATGCCCTTTGGGCTTATTAATGCCCCAGCTGTCTTCCAGGCCCTGATTAACGATGTGCTCAGAGACATGATCAATCGATTTGTCTTTGTGTACCTTGATGACATTCTGATTTTTTCTTCGTCATTGCAGGTACACACTCAGCATGTCCGTCAGGTGCTGCAGAGGTTACTTGAGAACCAGCTTTATGTCAAGGCGGAGAAGTGCACATTCCACGCAGACTCTGTTCCGTTCCTGGGACAGATAATCTCGGCGGAGGGGATAAAGGTAGATCCTGCCAAGGTAAGGGCCGTCTCAGAGTGGCCAGTCCCCGACTCTCGTAGAGCATTGCAGCGGTTTCTGGGATTCGCCAATTTTTATCGGCGTTTCATCCGGAACTACAGTCAAACTGCTGCTCCTTTAACTGCTCTAACCTCTACTTGTGTCCCTTTCAGGTGGTCTGAGCAGGCACAGGGAGCTTTTACGAAACTTAAATCATGTTTCACATCTGCACCTGTCTTGTCTGTTCCAGATGCTGATCTGCAGTTTATTGTGGAGGTTGATGCTTCTGAGGTCGGGGTTGGGGCGGTCCTCTCCCAGCGATCACCCCTTGATGGGAAGGTGCACCCTTGTGCATACTTCTCACACCGTCTGAGCCCGGCTGAACGGAACTATGATGTCGGTAACCGTGAGCTGCTCGCAGTTAGACTGGCACTGGGGGAGTGGCGACACTGGCTGGAGGGGGCGGCGGAGCCCTTCTTGGTCTGGACGGACCATAAGAACCTTGAATACGTCCGTTCGGCCAAGAGGTTGAACTCTCGGCAGGCCAGGTGGGCCCTCTTCTTTGATCGGTTCCCTTTCACTCTCTCGTACAGGCCGGGGTCCAAGAATATTAAGCCGGACGCTCTGTCTCGCCTCTTTGCTGACCCGGGGAGCGAGGCGCCGCCCGACACCATTTTACCCCGGGGTGTCGTGGTGGCGGCGGTTTCCTGGGGTGTTGACAGGTGGGTCAGGGAGGCCTTGCGGGGGAAGGAGGTTCCGAGAGGCTGCCCTACTGGTCTGTCGTTTGTTCCGGGTCCGTTGCGGCCTTCGGTCCTTGAGTGGAGTCATTCTTCTAGGCTGGTCTGCCATCCAGGTGTGCGGAGGACGTTGGCTTCTGCCCGCCAGCGCTTTTGGTGGCCTTCACTGCCCCAGGATGTCAGACAGTTCGTGGCTGCTTGCTCGGTTTGCGCCCAGAACAAGACTTCTAACAAGCCTCCCATTGGTCTGCTGCGGCCTTTGCCCATCCCCACCCGCCCTTGGTCCCATATTGCCCTGGACTTTGTCACTGGCCTCCCCGCCTCCAGGGGCAATACCGTGATTTTGACGGTTGTGGACCGCTTTTCGAAGGCTGCTCATTTTATTCCCCTACCCAAATTGCCCTCTGCTAAGGAAACTGCTCTGGTGGTAGTCGATCACGTCTTCAGGATTCATGGTCTTCCCAAAGACGTGGTCTCTGACAGGGGGCCCCAGTTTGTTTCCCATTTTTGGAAGGAGTTTTGTCATCTGATCGGTGCTTCTGTGAGTCTGACGTCAGGATTCCATCCGCAGACCAATGGGCAGTCCGAGCGAGCTAACCAGGATTTGGAGCGGATGCTCCGCTGTCTGGCATCACACAATCCTGCCTCCTGGAGCCAACAGCTCACCTGGGCAGAGTATGCCCATAATACACTTCCTGTGGCAGCCACTGGTATGTCCCCTTTTCAAAGTTCTTTTGGTTATCAGCCTCCTTTGTTTGCTTCACAGGAACCTGATGCCGCAGTCCCCTCTGCCCAGGCCTTTGTCCAGAGATGCAGACGCACATGGAAAAGAGCCAGGAAGGCGCTCGTTCAGGCAGGGAGACGTGCCTAGGTGGCAGCAGATCGTCGTCGGACTCCTGCACCCAAGTATGTTTGTGGGCAGAGGGTATGGCTTTCCACTAAGGACCTGCCCCTTAAGGTGCCATCACGCAAGCTGGCACCCAGGTTCTTAGGGCCATACCGCATTACTAAAGTCTTAAGTCCGGCGGCGGTGCGGCTCAGGCTCCCTTCTGTCTTTGCTCGTGTTCACCCTGTCTTCCATGTGTCTCGTGTCAAGCCTGTCATTTCTTCCCCTTTGAACCCTGGTGTGTCTGCTCCTTCCCCCCCCTCCCCCCCCGTCTCATTGATGGTTCCCCAGTGTTTTCTGTTAAGAGGCTGTTGGACGCCAGAAGGCGTGGTAGGGGATACCAGTACCTTGTGGACTGGGAAGGGTACGGCCCTGAGGAGAGGTGCTGGGTTCCGTCTCGGGACATCTTGGACCATTCCTTGATCGAGGACTTCCACCGTCGACAGGACTCTTCTGTTCCTGGAGCACCCGGGGTCGCTCCTGGAGGCGGGGGTACTGTTAAGGCACCGGTCTGATCTGGGTTTGTTTGTGTTGTGTCATTGTTTGTCTGGAGCACATGGCTGTCAGTTGGTATTTGTGTTTTGCCATGTGCTCTATTGTTACCCCGCCCCTCTTGTTACCTGATTATCTTGTTAGGGTTTACACCTGTTTCTAATCATTAGTTACCCTTTATATTCTCCTCTTGTTTTCTGTCCTGTGCCAGATCGAATTTATGCTCTGCTGAGTTAACCTGGCTTTCGTCTGTTAAAAGGTTTATCCTGTTTTCAAGCTCTAGTCTTGTCTTGCATAGTTTCTAGTTCTATTTTTCCTTATTGATATTAGGGTTTTCACTTTAGTTAGTTTTGTGCTATCTAGTTCCTTGTTTTTGAGCTCCTGCCTTTTTATTTTAGTTTTTGTTTTTTCCCCCTTCCCCTTTTGCTCCCCAGCTTCCCTATCAGCTCTGGCTGCTGGCTTCCCCATTCCCTGCCACCTTCTCCCCATCCTTTGCTGCCCAGCGCTACCTGCTTCCATGCCCTTTCCTGTTCCATCCATCCAGCTGCTCTGCTAACAACTGTCTTGCATACCAGCCTCAGAAGATTGCAATCAAGACAGCCAAGCTTCCTCCTTCGCTTTCCTGTAAAGGCCCTTTCCCTCCCTCTGCTGGCGTCATTCCCTGTTCCCTGGTGCTCATTGGAGAGCTTGCCTGTCTTTTGCTCTTGAACTATTGCTCTTAGCCATTCACTGTGGAACCCCTCATTTGGATGCCTTCTGCTGTGCTGACGCTCACCTCCAAGGACCTGGCTGGTCTGTCCTGATTACCCCTTCTGACTGTGGCTGAACTATTAATTCTTGAGTTTCTGTTTGTGTCTTTAAAGAACCAATACATCTGTTATCCCTGCAACTGATTCCTCCTCTTTGAGCACCCCTGACACTAGGACTCTAGAAAATGTCTGCCAGCCTCCATCCAACTGACAGTGCTTGAGAGATGAAAAGGTGAGGCAAAGAATGGCAGATAATTGCCAAATGCAGATGTGCAAAGCTTGTCACATCATACCCAAAAAGACTCGAGGCTGTAAAGGTGCTTCAACTATGTACTAAGTTAGTAAGAATACTTATGCAATGTACTTATTTTAGTGTTTTATGTTTAATAAATTTGTAAAATTTGCAAATCTGGTTTTTGTTTTGTCATTATTATGGTGTATGAAGTGTAAATTGATGTGGGGGGAAACTAATTTAAAACAGTTTAACATAATGCTGCAACAAAACAAAATGTGACAAAAATGAGGAGGTATGAATACTTTTGCAAGGCACTGTATGTGAACGCGCAACAAAGACTAACACAGAAGAGAAGAAATAGCTTCATAAAGTTAAGGTTGGAACCACTGATGTCACATGGACTATTTTAACAATGTCCTTACTACTTTTCTGGGCCTTGAATGTGTCAGTTGCACTGCTGTCTATGCAGGGTCAGAAAGCTGTCAGATTTCCTCAAAAATATCATAATTTCAGAAGATGAACAAACGTCTTACAGGTCTTACGGGTTTGGAGCGACATGAGGGTGAGTAATTAATGAGAGAATTTTCATTTTTGGGGGAACTTTCCCTTTAATGTATATGGTTTTATTTACCTATTTAATTTTCAGAATCATCATTGGTTTGATTAATTTTTAATATTAATATATTATAGAAACACACCCTGCCTGGTGTGAAAAGGTAACTAATGATGACATTACAGAAGTGATTAATTCAAAGTCAATATAGACTTAAAACACTAATGTTAATCCCTTAATTTTTTTTACAGTTATGAATGTGCGCCTGTTGTAATGTTGTTGGTTTACATAATCAAAATTGTGTAATTATTGCTGTCATGTCCCCACCAATGTCGACATCAAACCTACGCCCTTGCACTGTTGGTCAAGATACCTTGTAGTATATTTACGTTAAACATCCACTAAAAGACCAAAAACACCAAATAGTTCAAAGTTAGTTCATAGAAAAGCATAACTTTTCTTTCTATTTTACATCCTATTTGTGACATACAGTACAGAGTATGTGTATAGTATTCCCTCTAATGAACAGTCAAGGTGAAGGTGATATATAGTTTCTGTTTCCCCCACCCATGACCTGATAAGGTCTGGTCTTTTGTAAACATTCTCTCTCCACACACCCATATGTCCTCTTTCCTTTAACTCTTTCACAAACACTTGCACTCTCATTCACCTTCTATCTTTGTCTTTCTCCCTCACGCACACAAATATACTGTAGTCCAAATCACTCTTTTCCACAATGCAAATTACATTATAATAAAAATGTTTTATGTTCTAATCTTTAAAGCTGTACTTATCTTTCCCTTACTCTCCTAAATTCGATTAATACTATAAATTTCAAGTTTGTAATTTAAGTGTCAGTGTCAGTGCAGTGAACTGCAACTTGGCATAATAAAATGGAATAGGAGAAAGTATTTTAATATCGAAAAAGCGATAAAACAGCACTACACAGCTAATTGTCTGTCACACATTCCACACAAACAATTTGCAACAGTGTAAAAGCTGTACTCCTATTTTCTCATAACGGTAGATTGGGTGATTGAGGTTAACCAAGGTCCAAAATTAAAACTTGTTAAAGTTGTTTGGAACTATGTATCTTTTGGAAAGTTTAAGTAACTGACATACTTAATTCTTTCAACTCTGAAGTAATGATTTGTGGATTACTGACATGCATTTGCATTTGAAATGCTCTCTTTATATTCATTTATGATTTCTCACAGATTCTGCAACGATTATGTAAACACATTAACAAAATGAACAAAATGGTATTTTATTTATTTATTTAAAAGGTTACACTATTTTAAAATGTCATTGTTACAGTGTAGTTATACACTGTAATAATAATTAACTACATATACAGTTGAGGTCAAAAGTTTACACCTTGCAGAATCATAATTATACTATGATTATAATAATTATTTTACTAAAATAAGAGGGATCATACAAAATGCATGTTGTTTTTTATTTAGTACTGACCTGAATGAGATATTTCACATAAAAGAGTTTACATATAGTTTACAAGAGAAAATAATAGTTTAATTTATAAAAATTACCTAGTCCAAAAGTTTACATACACTTGATTCTTAATACTGTGTTGTTACCTGAATGATCCACAGCAGTGTTTTATTTGTTTAGTGATAGTTGTTCATGAGTCCTTTGTCCTGAAAAGTTCTTCAGGAAAATCCTTAAGGTCCCACAAATTCTTTAGCTTTTCAGCATTTTTGTGTATTTGAACCCTTTCCAACAATGACTGATTTTGAAATCTATCTTTTCACACTGAGGACAACTGAGGGACTCATATGCAACTATTACAGAAGGTTCAAACACTCACTGATACTCCAGAAGGAAAAATGATGCATTAAGAGCCAAGGAGTGAAAACTTTTGAACAGAACGAAGAGGTTTACATTTTTCTTATTTTGCCTAAATATAGAAGATATAGAAGATACTTACATGTTTCCCAGAAGACAAAATAATTAAATTTACCCTGATCTTCAAATTCAAAAAGTCCCCTCCCCCTTTCCTCTAAAGCATCAGTGAGCATTTGATCCCTCTGTAATAGTTGCATACGAGTCCCTCAGTTGTCCTCAGTGTGAAAAGATGGATCTCAAAATCATACAGTCATTGTTGGAATTGGTTCTAAATAAAAAATAACATGCATTTTGTATGTTCCTTTTTATTTTGGTAAAATAATTAACATTTTACAGATTCTGCCAGGTGTTAGATGTAAACATTTTTGCTTCAACTGTACATGTAGGGTTTGGTTTAGGGTTAGTTTTATGTAATTACACATAATTTACTGTTATTATTATAGTATGCACATGTAACTTGTAACAAAGCTGTAAAATAAAGTTTCATGCTAACATGGTAAACAGTTTTGAGTAAAAAGGTTATCAGCGCTTTATGTGTCCACCTCTAGCATTTTTCAGGCTTCAGTGTTTGAGAACAGGCAGCTGGAATGTGTGTTATGGTGGCAGCTGGCAGTAAATACATGGACATGCATGTGGATCTCATGAGCTGAAACTCAACACAACACACAATCACAGTCCTGTCAAGCCCTGTCAAAGCCTCAATGACAAGACTTCACTTCTGTGTGTGCCTTCAAGCATACTTGCTGAATATGTCAGGCTGATTACCTACACCCCTTCTACTGCAAAAACCCATCCCAGGTCAAAGCCAGTGGTATTAGGTGGCCATTGGTGGAGTGTGATCCATGCTTTGCTATGCTGCATATTCCAAGTGTACCTTCAGCAAGTTACTGTTACACACACACACACACACACACACACACACACACACACACACACACACACACACACACACACACACACACACACACACACACACACACACACAGGCAGTCCAAACCTGGTTGCTCCTGTCAGCACTCAGCAGTTCTGAGGTTTCCATTCCTGGAGATCCATGAGGTGGAGACAGAAGGAAAAAGAGAGAGAGAGCAAATGTGAAAGAAGAAGAAAAGAAACAAGTTTGTGTGGGGAAGTAAAAGTCAAGGACATGCAGAGTGAGTAGTATGGAAAGTCTACATATAAAGTATACTATATCAATGAGTTACTTGCTGTTCCTTTGTAATTGTGAATTTTACTAGTAATTGTAAAGTAAAAATTGTTTTTACACCAGATGTTTTCTCTCAGTGCAAATGAATTGAAATATGTTACCCAAGACCACAAATCCAGTCATAAGGGTCCATTTTTCAAATGTATGGTTTGTTAGGATAGGACAATATTTGGCCGAGATACTCAAATTTAGAATTTTAGGGTGCAAAAAAATCTAAATATTGCCTTTAAAGTTAAGTTATTAAGTAAATATATCAAAAATTAAGTTGTGATATATTTAAGGTAGGAAATGTACAAAATATTTCCATGTAACATGATCTTTACTTAATATCCTAATCATTTTTGGCATTTAAAAAAATATCAATAATTTGGACCCATACAATGGATTTTTGGCTATTGCTACAAATATACCCGTGCTACTTAAAGGGACAGTTCACCCAAAAATAAAAATTTGATGTTTATCTGCTTTCCCCCAGGGCATCCAAGATGTAGGTGACTTTGTTTCTTCAGTAGAACACAAACCAAGATTTTTAACTCAAACTGTTGCAGTCTGTCAGTCATATAATGGCAGTCAATGGGATCCATGGCTTTGAGAGTAAAAAAAACGTACGCAGACAAAACCAATTTAAACCCTGCGGCTCGTGGCGATACATTGAGGTCTTAACACACTAAACATTCGGTCTGTGCAAGAAACTGAACAATATTTATATTGTTTTTTTACATCTGATTCACAGCAATGTCCAACTGTCCCTGAGCGTGTTCACAACAGCCGGCGTGTGACGCATCAACATGCTCTGGCATACACTCTTAAAAATAAAGGTTCTTTACTGGCATCGATGGTTCCATAAAGAACCTTGAACATCTATGGAACCTTTCAAATGCAGAAAAGATTCTTTATAGTTGAAAAAGGTTCTTCAAAATGATTCTTTTAAGAACTGTTCCCTGAAAGGTTCTTCTAAGGCATCACTGCAAAAACACCCTTTTGGAACCTTTATTTTTAAGAGTGTAGTAGACACATACACGGAATCGATATGTCGCGCATATGTCACTCATTGTTTATATAGGGCAGAGAGATTGTGGGTATGACGGCTACTCAAAGTGGTAATTACTTGTGCTTATCCTGATTGTTGCAACCGATTAAAAATTAAAAGATTACATTTGCTTGTGCAACTCATCCGGGAGTCTTGACTTTTCACCTTTTCAACTTTTGAGCCTGATCGACATACATACTGTTCAGTTTCTTGCACAGACTGATTGTTTAATGTGTTAAGACCTCAATGTATCGCCACCAGCCGCAGGGTTTAATTTGGTTTTGTCTGTGTATGTTTTTTTGATTCTCAAAGCCGTGGGTCCCATTGACTGCCATTACATGACAGACTGCAAAGGTTTGAGTTAAAAATCTTTGTTTGTGTTCTACTGAAGAAATAAAGTCACCTACATCTTGGATGCCCTGGGGGAAAGCAGATAAACATCAAATATTCATTTTTGGGTGAACTATCCCTTTAAGACCTTTTTTGTGGTCCAGGATCACATATGACATGTAGACCTAAAAGATGAAGTGTGACCTTTTTGAATGGTAAAATACTTTCTTCTTTCCTAGATTACTCTACAGATACAATTATAAGCCGTGGCCGATTCCCCACGAAAATGTAAAAAGTGTCACGGTTCTGTGCTATCAAATCACTGCCTCACACAACAGCACTCTTCAGCTTTAAATAAACACACCTGCACGAAGTACTGTAAATGATCTCATAATTAGGTTGCTGAAAAATAGCATTATAAGGAGATTCCCTCTTATCCAGTCATTGACTCTTCATTTCATATGAGGTTTGCTGACCATGCAGGATACACCAGCAGTGAACCTGACACACACACACACACACACACACACACACACACACACACACACACACACACACACACACACACACACAACCTGTACACACTTAGACCACACATGAAGCCTCACCCCTCACCTATCGTCCATCTCTGCTTACAGCACACTATGGCTCTAAAAAGTACTAGGATTCTTTAACCATGCTTTAAATTTATGAATTTTGCGCACAAAAAGTATTCTTGTAGGTTCATAAAATTATGGTTAAACCACCATGTCACATGGAGTATTTTATCGATGTTCTTATCACCTTTCTGAACCTTGAACGTGTTAGTTGTGTTGCTGTCTATGCAGGGTAGGAAAGCTTTGAGATTTCATCAAAAATATCTTAATTTGTGTTCCGAAAATGAACGAAGACCTTACAGGTTTGGAACGACATGAGGGTGAGTAATTAATGACAGAATTTTCATTTTTTGGGTGAACTATCCCTTTAACTTCCCCTCCTCTTCTCTGATGACGTTTACACTGGTGCAAAGGTGGGACAATCAGCCTTCCCTTCCAGGAACCTGTCACTCACAAAATAACACACCAGTTAGTAGTAAACAAAAACAATTCAACAATTTAAAAAGTTTTGCCCTACATTTTTTTCACTGCTTTTGAGAAGCGGATATATGTCACAGTAGGGAAAGAGGATCACAATTTCCATTTCATGCCAAATTTAATATGATGCCCATGTCAATAGTAGTCGGATAGCGAGCACATGCACGCACACACACACACACACACACACACACATGTTGGGTTTACATGTTTTATAGGGACATTCCATAGGCGTAATGGTTTTTATACTGTACAAACCGTATTTTCTATGGCCCTACACCTACCCTACACCTAAACCTAGCCCTCACAGGAGATTGTGCACACCTTTACTTCCTCAAAAAAACTCATTGTGCATGATTTATAAGCCTGTTTCCTCATGGGGACCTAAGAAATGTCCCCACAAGGTCAAAATCTACTGGTATTCCTATCCTTGTGGGGACATTTGGTCCCCATAACGTGATGAATACCAGGTACACACACACACACACACACACACACACACACACACACACACACACACACACACACACACACACTCCAGTAGATTCAGCCAGCTGGCAACATACTCTTTTCCACTCCAAAACATGCCATATGTTTGGACTCTTGTCCATCCACACCAGTAGCACATTATAGCAGAACAACTCATGATCATGCAAAGCAGATCCAGAATGAGTTATGAACCCAACAAGAGGTTCCCACCCACCACTGATCATGACATTTCTTGGCCACCTTTGGCTTTCCTGTTCACTGGGGACCTATTTATGTTTTCAGAATCCATGACTAACTAACCTGCCGTGACATTTGTAACTTTTTTCATGTTCTTTAAAGTTCTTCTTTTGAAAAAGAGGAACACTTACTGAATGTGCGGCCAATAAAATTTTGCATGTTTCAAAAGAATTAGAGCGGCTGGTCGCTTTAGTTGAACTCACATTATATACCTTTATTTATTTATTTATATAGTGAGGGGGCGTAGTGTATTTTTGTTTTAACCATATTTTAATTTTGAGTTTGGTATAGTGACCTGGACATGTCTAAATTGCATAAAATTTTCCAGGTTTTGTTTTTGTTTTCCTATCGACGTGCTCTTTACAGTCAATGCATTATATGTGTGTTTGCATTGCTTTGACTGTTCTGAAGTTCCAACCTTCTTGCATGCCACAACTGGTTAGTTAAATGAGACCTAGTTAAATGAGACATATTACAATATGTAAGTTAGGGCTGTCAAAAAAAAAAAAAATTCATATAAAAACCCAAAGTTTTTGCATTCGAATTTTAGGTGTGCTAGGAGTCATCGGATGCCCATTTTCCACAAGTTCATATGATTCTTTAGGGTCTTTTGGTTAAAATTCTCAATAGTAGTGTAAAAAAAACACCCTTTTACCTTTTCAAAATCAGCTCTGCCAAAAATCAATTCATTCAATTGCATGTTTCTTTAAATGCAAATGAGCTCTGCTCGCTCCGCCCATCTCTGTTGTGAGATGATGAGCCGTAATGTTTACTTTAGCTGCGTTTAGCAGCTAAACTCGCCAACAAGCACATTATTAAGAAAGGCCATTTGCATAAAAAACCCTTATACTCACTTCTGCTGTGAGTGAAGCTGCTTTACTAATGATTTGCATGAACATAGACGCATATGTAGATCGGGATCGGCGCTTTCCTTTCAAAACCGAAAGTAACGTTAATCCTCTGTGTCTTCAGTGGCTCAGATGTCGGAAGTAAATGACTACTGCTATGTTCATTATTACATCCAACAACAGAACACCTCAATCGCTCAGTTAGAGTCTTCCTCTGCACCTGAGTCGACAAAATGGCGATCGGAGTCAGACTGTTTCAGCTCGGTGAGGGCGGGTCTAAGGTAAGGCGCTCATGTCAATCAACTATCGTGGGAGTGGCCTCTGTCGTGTGTCACACCGACAAGAAGCTGAGAATGACCTGATTTGAAAAAGGGGATATTACTTTTAAAGATTAAAAAAATACCACTGGGTGGATTTTTATCATTGTAGAGTGGTTGTGTACACAAACTGCCAACACACATTAATGTTCAAACAACATGTAAAAGTGAGTTTTGCATCCAATGACCCCTTTAAGGAGGCAGCCTTATGACTAGCGCACGAGATGCGATGACGATGTAATTGTCATTGCATTATAATGTTTTTATTAGCCTATCCAATAGAGGCCATTAGATGGAGAACTGCTGCGTTGTTCATTAAAAAATATTGTGGAAAAAGAGAACATCAAACATTTGTTTACGTCAAAACTGAAACTAAACCATTCACACAGAACAAATTATTTTGTGCATTTTCTAGAGAGGCGTCTATCACTATTGCACTCGCGTCTCGCACAAGAGAGACACGTTTAAAAAGCCATGTAAAATAATGCAAGTTCAACTTAAAAAAAAAAAACATATCTCAAGGCCTTATGGCGGGGTTTTCCCCATCCCACTGCATCTCTTTATTAAATGAAAAAAGTACTTTGTGTGATTGGCTTTGTATTAAACCCTGCTGAAAAAAAAACAGCCTAGGCTGGTTGGCTGGTTTTAGCTGGTCAGCAGGCTGGTTTTAGAGGGATTTGGGCCACTTTCCCAGCTTGGCCAGGCTGGTCAGGCTGGTCTTAGCTGGTCAAGCTTGGAAACCACCAGATAAAACCAGCCTGACCAGCCTAGCCAGGCTGGAAGACCAGCTACTTCCAGCTTAAACCAGCTAAGACCAGCCAACCAGCCTAGGCTGGTTTTAGTTGGGGTTTTTTTTTCAGCAGGGAACTCATACACATATACATGATGTTTTTTTGTTTAGAGTTGTTTAAGCAACTTAATTATACTTGGTTTATAGACATTATTTTAAACTTTATGCACTTTTTTCACAGATTTTCGTCATGTTATTTTATTTTTATTTTTAATAAACGTACATTAGAAATATTTTGCTCGATGCACCCTCTTGTGGCCTTCGGAGCCCAACTGAAATTATGCATTTTAAAATTTAAATAATAATAATTTGCAAAATGCAAATTAAAATTTTCAGCCATTTTGTCAGTCCTAATGTAAGTCTCAAGTGTCCCCAGAATGTGTCAAGTGTCCCCAGTCTGTAAAGTTTCGGCTCAAAATTCCCCACAAATCATTTATTATATAATTTTGGAAATGCCTATTTTAAGAAGCAGAAACACAGTGTTTTTTCTGAGTGCAAACATTTGAAGCATGCGCACACAAGTGGCTGTCATGTGGCATGTGAGTATTAAACTAAGTTCTCTTTCATGTCTTATTGAGCTTAAACTGTCAAATACACAAAGTTTATGTTAAAAACACACGTAAGTTACAAAAACAGTTGGTTATGTCTGTGTAGGTAAACAGCTGGGACAGAAATCATGTTTATATTAGATATGTGTGGCAGCAGCATACTATACAGTAAATAAATCAATAAATCCACTGCTCTCTTGTCTCTTCTGAGGCTGCGACTCTAAATAGTGTTCTGTGCTCGTCTGTGCAGCCACTGACAAAACAGTTAGCATGCTTTGCTTAAACTTTTGACATAATGTTAGAACTGGTACAATGTTGTTGCTTGCAAAAACAAAATGGCAGCACCGTAGGTGGAAATGTGCAGATTAGGGGGCAGTAATATATTTTAATAAGATACCTTTACCAGTGAAATCTGCTGCGTTCGTTTTTTTACTTTATGCTTGCAGAAAAAAGCTTACCAAAAAAAAGTTACTGGGTTGGTAGATGCACCAGGGTCCCAGTTATAGCACTGAAACACAAAAAGTCAGAATTTAATGATATGTCACCTTGAAAACAATGACAGCATGCTATTGGTCAAACTGTTTTGGGCATTACCATCAGGAAGTATAAAAACAATAAGAAGACACAACCAACTGGCAAACAAACAATAACTGGCAGACCTCCTACAACCGAGGAACCCCCTAGAGGTTGAAGACCTTTGGTCAAGGTAATCAAGAAGAATCAAAAACTTTTTCTTTTCCTTTGAAGGAACAAATGAGCACTACAGAGCATCTCATAAAGCCAGAGGTGCATCTGGGACATGACCGAGAGTGTGAAGGTGTTGAAAAGGTCTCTTGTGCCAAATCCTTTGAGCCTTACAATGAACAAGAGCTATTAGAGAGACAGATAAGACATAAAGGGATCATTTGCTGGTTTTGCCAGCCAAAATATACTGGCTAACTGTTCACGTATTCAAAGCATACAACAATACTTGCTTGATTTATGAATTCCCGGTATTTCTGAGCTCTTGTTCCAACTTTGAACATGTTTTGTTTGATAATAGGTTAATATAATTCATATCATCTCTCTTTATAGTTAAAGGCAGAGACAATGGCGATGGCTTTCTGACAAGCCTTAGGGTTTAGGGCAAAAATTAGCATCACAATAGCTACAGCTTTCCAGGGACAGAATGAGATTTTCCAACCACAAAATAAACACCCTGTCCAGAAAAACGCATAAAAAGACGATATAAATAAATAAGAAACGTTCAAACAAATCTGTTAGTGAGCCTCAAATGCCACGTCCTGAGGGCAGGGAGAAGTGAATAAGAGCTACAATGCAAATATTGTTCAACAGTCAGAGTGTGTGGTCATAAATAACACTGAAAATGTGTGTCAAGAATGAGAGCCCTTTATTAAATCTCCATGAGACATTTTGATTTGTGATGCCTAATACTTCAGTTTCCTTCTATACTTAATATGTATTGCCATTATTTATACAGTTTAAGTCAAAAGTTTACATACATCTGCAAAATGTTAATTATTTTACCAAAATAAGAGGGATCATACAAAATACAATATTTTTTTTATTTAGTACTGACCTGAAGAAGATATTTCACATAACAGACATTTACATATAGTCCACAAGAGAAAATAGTTGAATTTATAAAAATGACTCAAAAGTTTACATACACTTGATTCTTAATATTGTGTTGTTACCTGAATGATCCACAGTAGTACTAAATGAAAAAAAAAAATCACACTGAGGACAACTGAGGGACAAATATGCAACTATTACAGAAGGATCAAATGCTTTGAAGATCAGGGTAAATTAAACTTATTTTGCCTTCTGGGAAAAAAAATGTATCTTCTGTAGCTTCTGAAGGGCAGTACTAAATAAAAAACAAATGATATTTAGGCAAAATAAGTGATACATTTAAATAAAATATAATACATTTACACATCTTCATTCTGTTCAAAAGTTTTCACTCCCAGCTCTTAATGCATAGTTTTTCCTTCTGAAGCATCAGTGAGCATTTAAACCTTCTGTAATAGTTGCATTTGATTCCCTCAGTTGTCCTCAGTGTGAAAGGATGGATCTCATAATCATACAATCATTGTTGGAAAAGCTTTAAATTAGTGGTGGGCCGTTATCGGCGTTAACGTGCTGCGTTAACGTGAGACTCTTATCGGGCAATAAAAAAAATATCGCCGTTAATCTATTCTCAAAGTTGGGTTGGGAGCTGGGTCTAAACTACGCAAGATATGATGACTTTCACCTTGAAATTTTAGCGCGGATGACGTATACCTAGTCGAATTGCACTGTAGGGGGCGAGAACGAGTCTTCAACTTCTGTGAAATTACCACATCAAATGAGACGTGCAAACATGGATGCAGCTATGAAGCCGCTTCAGGGCAGGTGCGTTGCTAGACCCTTTTTACTGGGACACGTGCCCCAGTGAAAATCTGCTGTGCCCCAGTAAAATCTCAAATTTGAGTTATAATTTACTTTGATAATCCCGAAATAAAGACATTAAACTATATGCAACAACTGAATTGACGCTTCTAAAAGCAACGCAGTTTAATGGAAGACTATGCACGCAGAAATCCATGCCTGTGCGCATCTGTGTATTTAACGGCAACGCGCACGTCGTGCAGCCTTTTGCGCAGAAGTACTTGGTTACACAAGTTTGTATAGGTAATTATGTTGTAAATGCAATTGTCAAGCAGTTTGTGATGCATTTTGGAAACAGGAGATGAGCGCCTGGTCTAATGCGCCAAGACTTACTTTTAGTCATTATTTGGGTAACACACATATTCTGAAAATGCCTTCAGCAGAATTCAAATTAGCCATTTTAATCTAGATTAATCTAGATTAATTCCAAGATTTAATCTAGGTTAATCTAGATTAAAAAAATTAATCTATGCCCACCCCTACTTTAAATACACAAAAATGCTGAAAAAAAAAAAAACAGAATTTGTGGGACCCAAAAATATGATATTTAGGCAAAATAAGAAAAATGTACACACTCTCATTCTGTTCAAAAGTTGTTGGAAAGGGTTCAAATACACAAAAATGCTGTAAAACCAAAGACTTTGTGGGACCTAAAGGAATTTTCTGAAGAACAGTGGGCAGTTTAACTGTTCAGGACAAACAAGGGACTCAGAATCACTAAACAAAAAAACAAAAACAAAAAAACAGCTGGATCATTCAGGTAACAACACAGTATTAAGAATCAAGTGTATTTAAACTTTTGAAAAGGCTCATTTTTATCTATTCAACTATTATTTTCTCTTGTGGACTACACGTAAATGTCTTTTATGTGAAATATCTTATTCAGGTCAGTACTAAATAAAAAATAACATGCATTTTGTATTATCCCTCTTATTTTGGTAAAATAATTAACATTTTGCAGATTCTGCAAGGTGTATGCAAAATTTTGAACTCTACATTTTTAAATCTACTGGCATTATTTGAGGGACTTTAAAGACAACATAAATTGCCACTGCAACTTTCATGTCTGAGTGAAACAGAACATTGAACAAGAAAAAATAGGGCAGGACATTCATCCATTGATTGGATTATAAAAATGCCAGAATGAAGGCAAACAGCTCTTTGTTGTAATAGCTGTTTGGCTATTATAGCATTATCTAATAGCCTGTAGAGCTGTTTCAAAGAAAGAGCAACTTATTTACATTACGATGAAAGATTACAAGGATAAACAGTTTTTTCTTTGGAACAAAATGCAACAATTCCCAACAAGACCAGTGAATGTGCATTAAAAAAGTAATGCCTAATTCATGTTGGTTTAGTCACCGAAGCTTTATTATTCATCACATGTTTTATATAAAAGGACCTTTATACTTTAACACCCTGCATTCAGACTGTTCATGCTGTACAGTACAGTTCCTGGCTCAGTTTACAATACGGCTTTGTGCAACAGCAACAGACAAGATCTCCAGATCTGCTTGTGCTCGAGTTTGTTTCCCTCAGTGTTTCACCACTTTTCCTCTGTATATTCCTCTCAGTCAGCATAGCCAAACAATGTGGCAGTTATTATAGGCGTCTCTCAGTCAAGCTTGCAGTAATCAGCGCGATAAGACCCCAGACTTCAGCAAACTGAGTTTGAGACCCTTAACGAGACCCTGAATTCATTACCGTGCCGTCTCGGTGTTTGGTTTTATCTTTCACCCAGTCCTCAGCTGTCTTGTAGAAGAATGCCACCACACTTGTTTCCTGTAGTGATGGAGGCACGGGGTTTTATTTAGCTTCTCTAAACCAGCGGGAGCAACTTATGTAAGCCACAGCTGGGATTTAAACACCAGCACCTGAGAATACCTCACGAGAGTGGGAATGCAGTCCTGTAACTCGAGCAAAAGAAATAAAGTGCAGCTGGATGAAACTCTGTGTTTATTTTGACAGTTTGTAAACTTGCACAATGGCGAGGGTTCATATTTTGGCCTTGCATGGAAATACACTGCATTTGATACTCGATAGATAGTCAGAGCTGCTCACACTAGACCAGGCTGGGGCAGGTTCGAGTGTCGGTGCTCTGCGGGATTTTCACAGAGGTGCCCCTCGGCTCTTTTTTGACATGTCAGGAAAAGTTCATCCTAAAGTTTGGACAGGTCACATTAAACAGGCTATCCTCAGCGCACCACATCAAAGCAACGTCATGCACCTCTCAGAAAACCTTCACATGCTCTCACAGGTCTTCAGCGCTACCCCAAAGGTTCATTACCCCCTCCAGCACATCAAAGAACAGCCGTTGCAAAGTGCAACTTTTCACCAACTCGATGATGAAAAAAGTCAAATAAACGCTGATAATGCTGATAGATGAATTAAGCCTGTTTTGAGTTTGTGCCATTTCGTTTCTTTGAATCACATGATCTTAAGTTTGATATTACAGACTTTTGGTGATAGAAGAGGAGAGCTGAGAAGAGCTGATATATTTTGGTCATGTCGGCGTCTGCAGCCACATTATTAGTGTTATGAATAGTGCGCTATTTGTGTTTGTGAAACTGAGACCTCAGTCGTTATGACTGTCTGAATGTGTGTGTCTGTGTGAGATGTGTGAGAGCAACTAATAATAGTAATGTTTACTGTAGTAGTCTCTCAAAGAAACCAATTTTAGGAACATAGATAGATAGATAATAGAGAAATTATTTTGTTAGATGTGAGCTGTTTTTTTTCCTCATGAGTAAATGAGGGTCATTTTTTTTTAGATTTTTGATAGATAGATTTTTCTTCTGCAGAGCCCTTGAAATGTGTTCTTTGAAGGGTGAAGTGTGTTTACTGAAGGGCATCATATCGTCTCGTATAAGCGTTTGGAAAGCCCTTGACGAGGGGAATTATTGAGCTGGTGTTATTATCTTTATTTTGGTCGATCTCTATTCCAGAATTGCACTAAAACTGCATTGCATTAATTTTCCAAAATGTAATTTGTGTGGAATTTTTATGAAATCTGTGAAGAAGAGAAAATAATGTAGTAGGCAGATCAAGCAATGTTCGCAATGCTCGCAAATATAGAAAGACAAATATGTGAGGATTTATATGAATGTATCTCTGAGAGGAGCTGAACTTGTTATAACTGAACTGTTTCGATGGCATATTCTTTTCCTCTTGCCTCCATATGATGCATATTAAAGTAGTGTTTATCAGTGCAGCTGCTTTGTTTACAGCGGTGACCAAGAAAACACTGTATTGCTGCTGTTCCATAAGCTCCACCTGCTGTCAGAGAATACATTTTTATTTTTATTCAGTCCATCTGCTGTTTTTGTTTTGTGCAGGTGTCTAATGTAGCATAACTTTGTAAATCTAATTTTTGCTTTAAATTTTAAAAATTATACAATCTAATTCAAAAACAACTGCTCATGCTACATGTATGTACAGTGGGGGAAATAATTATTTGATCCTCTGCTGATTTTGTACATTTGCCCACTGACAAATAAATGATCATATCACTTTAATGGTAGGTTTACTTTAACAGTGAGAGACAGAATAACAACAAAAAAATCCAGAAAAACACATTTCAAAAAAGCTATGAAATGATTTGTATTTTAATGACTGAAATAAGTATTTGATATCTTCGCAAAACATGACAAAGTACTTGGTGGCAAAACCCTTGTTGGCAATCACAGCGGTCAGGCGTTTCTTGTAGTTGGCTACCAGGTTTGTACAAAAATTTGTCTGTACATGGTCCCGTCCATCGTCTCTTTGATGCGGTGCAGTTGTCCTGTCCCCTTAGCAAAAAAACACCCCCAAAGCATAAAGTTTCCACCTCCATGTTTGACAGTGGGGATGGTATTCTTGGGGACATTCCTCCTCCAAACACGGCAAGTTGAGTTGATGCCAAAGAGCTCGATTTTGGTCTCATCTGACCACAACACTTTCACCCAGTTCTCCTCTGAATCATTCAGATGTTCACTGGCAAACTTCAGACGGGCCTGTACTTGTGCTTTCTTGAGCAGGGGGACCTTGCGGGCGCTGCAGGATTTCAGTCCTTCATGGCGTAGTGTGTTACCAATTGTTTTCTTGGTGACTATGGTCCCAGCTGCCTTAAGATTATTGACAAGATCCTCCCGTGTAGTTCTGGGCTGATCACTCACCGTTCTCATGATCATTAAAACTCCACAAGGTGAGATCTTGCATGGAGCCCCAGACTGATGGCTGAAGATTGACAGTTATTTTGTGTTTCTTCAATTTGCAGATAATCGCACCAACTGTTGTCACCTTTTTACCAAGCTGCTTGGCGATGATCTGCACTGTAAAAAAAAATCCGTGAAATTTACGGTAAAAAACTGGCAGCTGTGGTTGCCAGAATTTTACAGTAAAAAATATGGTAGCAATGTTTTACATTTTAAGGTTTTCACTTAAATTTACAGGTAAATACCGTAATTTCATACTAAAAACCGTAACTCATATAATGGTAATGTACCAACTTTTTGAAGCACTGAAATCTGTTTTGTACCTTTGTAATACAATGACAACCACCAAAAGCAGATGACAACATCACATGATGAACCAGTTCATCTCACGGAGGTTTTAAATAATAACATATATAGAAGGTGCACAGTGTCATTCACACAAACACTAAACACCATCATGGTAACACACATAAAACTGAAATAATGCAAAAATCATTAATTTAACAACATTAGATGTAACATACAACCCTAATGTACAAAACTGCCAAGAAAAAAATTAAGATTAGATAAGTTATTTCAAAAAAAAAAAAAAAAAAAAACATCAAATAAAAAAATTAAATTCAGGGAATTCTGGGAATGTCAATTTACGGTTATTCACTGTAAATTGTACATTCTTTTTCACTTCCAAAAACGGTATACTACCGTAAAATTAAATGCAATGTCCAACACAGTTTTTCACCGTATATAGAAGGGGAACTTACCGTTAACCATTTCACAGGTTTTTACCGTAGCATTTTTACAATTTTTTACCGTTAAATTCACTGTTATTTTTTACAGTGTGGGAATCTGGGAGCAAGAAATCTTGCTGATTGATGGGGGATCAAATACTTATTTCACTGATTAAAATGCAAGTCAACTTGTGTGGAAATGTGTTTTTCTGGATTTGTTGTTGTTGTTGTTGTTGTTGTTATTCTGTTTTTCATTGTTCAAATAAACCATTAAAATTATAGACTGATCATTTCTTGGTCAGTGGGCAAATGTGCAAAATCAGCAGGGGATCAGATAATATTTTCCCTCACTGTAGCTGGCTTTATGTTTCAGCAAGAGGGTCATCATATGTGGAGACCTCACATCAGAACATTTGGAAAAAAAAACATAATAACTGAAGGCTTTAAAAAGCATTAAAGAGCTCTGTAATATTTAATGGTAGTTTCTTCAGATTACATATCAGATTTTATTTCACAGACTCGTGTATTAAGACTCGTGTTTGCAGCAAACATGTCAGATTATAAGATCAGTTCACAGAGCCTGATCAACAGTAAATTGGATTGTCAAAGGTCTCCTTGTGCATTCTGAACAGGATTAGTCTGGCAACCGGATTAGAAACCTCAAAATCATAATGGCTTGCGTGTGCATGCTCAAACTTTCAGACAGTATATGTTTCAACATTAAATAGCAGACTTTCCAATGTCTGTGATTGAAAAGAAAAATATTCACATAAAATGAACTTGAATGAGTCACACAGTGAGTTATCAATCTACTTTGTGAGTGTATGACACATATGAGAAAGAACGTTCTAGAGGTAAGGTATGGCGACAGCAAAGACACACATTAAAGTCATTAGTCATTAATAAACCTGTTCTGGACAGGCAACTTCCCCACCCAAACGATTGTGTCTTCCTCTGTAAAACCATTAACGCAAACTGTACTGCCAACACACACACACATTCACACCCAAATATGTGAACACACACCCACATACACAAACACACACACTGCATACCTGTGCTGACTTGTCACACACCTACATGTCCATTACGGCAAAGATTAAGTGGAAGCAACAATAGCTGCCAGGATCGTTTCAGCCAGTTTTCCAAAGCACATTCTTTAAAATGTCAACAACAATGCTCTCTCATAACCTCTGGAAAAAAAAATGGAAGTTAAAGGAAACAGGCAGGAAATCCAGCAAATACAACCAGCTTCTAAAAGAGCGGAAAGTACTTTTGATAAATCCTGTATGTTTAAAAATGATGGACACTCACATAAGACTACGCTGTCAAAACTGATTAAGATTGTAAATAAAGCACAGATTACTGGAGTACATTTTACTTCAGTAAATAATATTTCTTTCTACTTTACAATTTCATGTATAATTCAGTGTTTTATGGTGCTGAAATGTACAATTTGGATGTTTAAAATGTGTATAAAAAGAGTGTAAAAATGGCAACATATTTTTAGCTAAAAAAACCTGTACAATATTTACAAATCTTTTATATCATTAAGATATTTGTAAAAATGCATTTTTATCATTTTATCAATAAGCGCTATAGAGTTTCACAAATAAAACTGATTCCTTTTGTAATTATGTTGCATTATTGGTGTAATTTATAGTTCTATTGTCAATCACAGCATGTCAGAGAAAACGCCTTTTGTAAACATTATAATGATAACTAATGACTAAACAATTGCGGAACCGTTATTCATTTTAAGGGTTGTCTTGTTTAACATTATGTATTCTTCAAAAGGAGTTGACACACAGAACAGAAAAAAATGTTATCATTTCATATTATGAAAATAAGTATACAATTTAGTAATTGCAGTTGAAAACATAATGCCATTGATATGACAACTGAATACAATTATAATAAAATTAATGCCACGATTTCACTATTCATAAGGATTCATTTGAGAGTCAGTAAAGTTGTTCATACATAAATAATTTACCTTCACCAATATGTCAGTATTGTACGTTTATGTTACGCCAGGCTAGCTGAGGGAGCCTTTGCTTTTCTGTGACTGTTACTGCTCCCTCTGCTGTTTCGTTGGTTATTTCCTGTCTGTCAGCCATTTTAAGCAGGGCCATGCCAAACAGACCCCTGCAAAGTATTGTTTTGCTCTAGTGAACTCTACCGAGCATTTTCCTTGATTTCCTAGTTCCCGTGTTTCCTAGTTTTCCGTGTTTCTTAGTTTCTTAGTTATTTCCTTGTTTTGTTTCAAGTCTTAGTCTAGTCATAGTTTTGCCTTGTTTCTTTGTTTGATTTCATTTGTCACTTTGGACTGCCCTCCTAGATTTTGACCCACGCCTGCTCAATACTTCGCCACCCCGGATCCAGCAGCTTTATTCACCAGCCGTTCACCATGGACCCAGTCATCAGCTTCGCACTCAAGACCCAAGGTAAACGATCCCTCGAGGACCACATTAAAGATTACCTGGACATTATTCAGTATTCCACTTTCCCGGACTGTGCACTTATAGACTTCTTTTGCCACGGACTTAACGAACCATTAAAGTCAATATTAATACTTCGTGGTCCTTGAGACTCCAGACTCTCATGTTTCCGTGGCCTATCAGAGACTAATATCCAACTTGGAGGACCCACCACTGCTATCAGTACGAACGGTCGGTCTCTTACTGTCAGCACCTGCTAAAGCCACGTCAGCCAAGCCAGCACCTGCTAACGCCACGTCAGCCAAGCCAGCGTCCGCTCACGCCACGTCAACCAAGCCACCGCCTGTTAACGTTATGTCTGCTTCTCTTGAACCTGCACCAGCTGCCGTTTCTGCCAAGTCAAGTCACGTCACAGCTGCTGTTCCTGCCAAGTCAAGTCACATTACAGTGCTAAGTCAAGTCACGTCAAGTCACGTCACCGCTACTGTTCCTGCAAAGTCAAGTCATGTCACAGCTGCTGTTCCTGCCAAGACAAGTCACGTAACGGCTGAAGTTCCTGAGTCAAGTCAGGAAGCACTTCCTGAGTCAAGTCAAGCAGCACTTCCTGAGTCAAGTCAAGCAGCACTCCCTGAATCAAGTCAAGACAAAGTTTCACACACTCAGTCGTAGGGGTGGGAAAAAAAATCGATATTGCAATATATTGTTGTGCTCTCTGTCGCAATAAATAATCGATACACTAACGGCCAATATCGATATTTTATTACAACACAAAATGATTAATTTACCCGTCGTCAGTGTCACTGTCACTACCCAATATCTACCATTCTGTTTGCGGGGGGCGCTGTTCGAGTAAATAGGGGTAAAGTGGCAGAAGCAGCGGCCAGTGAAGAACACAAGTTATCTAACAACAACAGAGAAGAAGCGCAGAAAAAGAGAAGTGAGAAAAATGTCGGAAAATAACGAAAACCAAACAAAGACGCACCCGCTAGTTGAGCATGCTGATCAGTTACGCCTGTTTCACACATACTCCGTCTGCAGTGCGTATGCGTTGAGTATTTTTTTTCCGCACCCATGTTAACGGATTAGAGCGTTCACACTGCACGCGGTTGCTGTCCGGCAGTACGTCCCAGAAGCGGTGTGCAAGTGCATTCAAGTGCATTGAATAGTACGTTCTTTATAAAACGTGTTCTGTGTGAAAGCAAAACGAGTCCGTGCTGCTTCTGCATCGCACACGGACTGCATACGCACTGCAGACGGAGTATGTGTGAAACAGGCGTTATTGTTCCTCAAGAAGAATATGCCTTTATGTGACCACTGTCCAGGTTAACATAAAGCACTTTACAGTAACTTACTACTGACGTTTCAGTATCACGGTTTACACGTTAGTTAATGTTCATGTTGTTTTTTTAATGTTCAGGCACTTTTATCTGTCTAGCTGTACAGCGTTTACATTTAAGACCAGGAGGCAGTGAGTTATTATGCAAATGCATATTTCTTTGCACAGTGTTGAAAATGTTGGCATTAATAAATGCTTAAGATTTCCTTATTATGGGTATTTTTTTCTTTTTCAGTCACATATATCGTGATATATCGTTGATGAAATTTCTTCCAATATATTGAATATCGTAGATATCGCGAATCGTGATATTATCGATATCGTGGGCCACATATCGTCACAGAATTGAATCGTGAGTTACCTGTATCGTCCCACCCCTACTCAGTCGTGTCAAGACACCCCAAAACTTCCAGATTCTAAGCAAGTTACAGCAGCACTTTCAGAGTCACATCAAGACACTACAGTGCCTCCTGAATCAGATCAAGTCTCAGCTGTTCTCTCAAAGCCAAGTCAGGTCACGGCCGTTCCCTTCGAGCCAAGTCAAGTCACAGCTGTTCCTGCCACGCCAAGTCAAGTCACAGCTGTTCCTGTCACGCCAAGTCAAGTCACAGCTGTTCCTGTCTCGCCAAGTCAAGTCACAGCTGTTCCTTCAAGGCCAAGTCACATCTTGCCCGAGCGTCCAGAGCCAAGTCACGTCTCGGCCGAGCGTCCAGAGCCTTCGCTCTCAAGCCACGCAGAGCCTTTGCTCCCAAGCCACGCATGACCTTCGCTCCAAAGCCACGCATGGCCTTCGCTCCCAAGCCACGCATGGCCTTCGCTCCCAAGCCACGCAGAGCCTTCGCTCCCAAGCCACGCATGGTCTTCGCTCCCAAGCCACGCAGAGCCTTCGCTCCCAAGCCACGCAGAGCCTTCGCTCCCAAGCCACGCATGGCCTTCGCTCCCAAGCCACGCAGAGCCTTCGCTCCCAAGCCACGCAGAGCCTTCGCTCCCAAGCCACGCAGAGCCTTTGCTCCCAAGCCACGCATGACCTTCGCTCCAAAGCCACGCATGGCCTTCGCTCCCAAGCCACGCATGGCCTTCGCTCCCAAGCCACGCAGAGCCTTCGCTCCCAAGCCACGCATGGTCTTCGCTCCCAAGCCACGCAGAGCCTTCGCTCCCAAGCCACGCAGAGCCTTCGCTCCCAAGCCACGCATGGCCTTCGCTCCCAAGCCACGCAGAGCCTTCGCTCCCAAGCCACGCAGAGCCTTCGCTCCCAAGCCACGCAGAGCCTTCGCTCCCAAGCCACGCAGAGCCTTCGCTCCCAAGCCACGCATGGCCTTCGCTCCCAAGCCACGCATGGCCTTCGCTCCCAAGCCACGCAGAGCCTTCGCTCCCAAGCCACGCAGAGCCTTCGCTCCCAAGCCACGCAGAGCCTTCGCTCCCAAGCCACGCAGAGCCTTCGCTCCCAAGCCACGCAGAGCCTTCGCTCCCAAGCCACGCATGGCCTTCGCTCCCAAGCCACGCATGGCCTTTGCTCCCAAGCCACGCATGGCCTTCGCTCCCAAGCCACGCATGGCCTTCGCTCCCAAGCCACGCAGAGCCTTCGCTCCCAAGCCACGCAGAGCCTTCGCTCCCAAGCCACGCAGAGCCTTCGCTCCCAAGCCACGCAGAGCCTTCGCTCCCAAGCCACGCAGAGCCTTCGCTCCCAAGCCACGCATGGCCTTCGCTCCCAAGCCACACAGAGCCTTCGCTCCCAAGCCACGCAGAGCCTTCGCTCCCAAGCCACGCAGAGCCTTTGCTCCCAAGCAACGCAGAGCCTTTGCTCCCAAGCCATGCAGAGCCTTCGCTCCCAAGCCAAGCAAGCCACGCAGAGCCTTCGCTCCCAAGCCACGCAGAGCCTTCGCTCCCAAGCCACGCAGAGCCTTCGCTCCCAAGCAACGCAGAGCCTTTGCTCCCAAGCCATGCAGAGCCTTCGCTCCCAAGCCAAGCAAGCCACGCAGAGCCTTCGCTCCCAAGCCACACAGAGCCTTCGCTCCCAAGCCACACGCCCTCAAACGCGATGGGCATCCCACTAACCACTGCACTGCCTGTGATGGCCATTGCCATCTTAAGTGTGTGGGCTGCACACTGTTCTGCACGAGTCTGCCCACGAGTCTGCTCCAAAAGCCTTGTCTGTCCATGAGTCCGTCCACGAGTCTGCTCCGAAGGCCTCGTCTGTCCATGAGTCCGTCCACGAGTCTGCTCCGAAGGCCTCGTCTGTCCACATGTCCGCTGCGCCAATGCCTCTTATGGAGGCGGCGTTTACGGCGGAACCCCCTGAGGAGGCAGATCCTCAGAAGGGGGCATCAACCATATATGAACTCTCCGTCCGCTCGACCACTGTCAAGGTTCCTGCTCTCCCTGCACCACCATGGTTCCCTGCTCTGCTATGGGGATTCTTGTTCCTGTCCACTCTGTCATGGCTACCCAAGCTCCCTGTTCCGCCATGGCCTCCTGAACTGTTTGCCCTGCCATGGCTACCCAAGCTCCCTGTTCCGCCATGGCCTCCTGAACTGTTTGCTCTACCATGGCTACCCAAGTTCCCTGACCCACCATGGCCTCCTGAACTGTTTGCTCTACCATGGCTACCCAAGCTTCCTGATCCGCCTTGGCCTTCTGAACTGTCTGCTCTGCCTGCATCGCCCTGGCTTCTGCTGGATTGTCTGCCTTTGCTCCACGGTCCAGGCCCACCACTGCACCATAGTAATCCTGTTGTCCCTGTCTGCCCTGTCACAGCTATGAAGGCCGTTCCTGAAATGGATTTTGACCCACGTTTTGAACCTGCCTGTTTTACCACGATCTGTAAATAAAGCTTGCATTTGGATCCTCATCTCCATCGTCATCGTAACAGTTTAAATGTTAAAAATATGTCAGTATTGTTTGTACAGACACTGTACGTTTTAGTGTTGTACGTTTTAGTGTCTGTAAAAACAAGTAAATGCACGTTTTGTAAAACCACATTTTACATAAAATACATACAAATTATCATGAGATCATGTTGGTTACTTGCTGATTCATTGCTAATAATGGTGAAATTTACTAGCAGTTTCTGAGCGAAAATGTGTTAAATGTACACTTTGTTTGTGAGTAACAGGCCTATTTATTTAGCTTAATAATTAATTTAAAGGTGCCATAGAATGCATTTATACAATATTTTAAATTGTTCTCTGATATCTACATAGAAGGTATATGGCTTAGGTAAGTGCAAAAATTCTCCAGAAAAGTCCATTTACAACCCTAGGATTTGTCCCTAGAATGAAACGTCTGTTATTACCTTATTTGGAAGGTTCCTGAATAATAATGAGGAGCTCTGCTCTGATTGGCTGTCTTACAGAGCGGCTCGCTCTCACACAGCAGTAAGGAAACACATGGAGGAAAATATACAGAGCTTGAGCTGCTATTAATATGCGGGGCATTGAAACTGCCGTTTTGAATGCACAATAACTTTTTTTATGTGTAGAGAAAATGTACAATTTAAAAAAAGCCCCTATAAATCAAAGGCCAGATTTATTAACAGCTTGCGCCAGAGCAAACTGTCTTTTGGCGTTAAAATAGTACTGTCAGGATTTATTATACACAGTGAAGAATTAGCATTGAAAAGGCATGGACACAGTTATTTTTGCACCTGATCTTATTGAAATATGAATTTGTAGGAGTTTCCCTTTCAGACGCAAAATTTATGTAAGGGCAACACAATTTACTAATGTTTGCGTTCATCAAATTACTGGTATTTGCACCATTATTTAAAGCCCAAAAACAGCATGTCTTAAAGCAGGCAGTCATTTGTGCTGCTCTTGGTAGAGTGCGCTGGTCATTATGGATATGATGTGTCTGTGTCTATGTTCTTTTAATGTGTGCATTGTCATTTAATCACATGCAGAATTTTCCCCTCCCAATATGGAATTGCGCGCTAACGCTAATTTGCCCTGTTTAGTAAATCTGGCCCTAAATCTGGAGGACAAATCTTACTCCTTAATAATAATACTAATAATACTAATAAATAATACTAAAAAAAATTCTGAGACAATGAGCAGAAATCTACATTTCAAGCACATTTACCCTTTCAGCAAATGTTACTTCACCAAATTGGAATAGTTCACCCATAAATGAAAATTTTGCCATTTATTACTTTTACGTTTGTCTTCGGAATAAAAATTAAGATATTTTTGAGGAAATCGGAGAGCTTTCTGACCCTGCATAGACAACAACGCAACTGACATGTTCAAGGCCCAGAAAGGTAGTAAGGACATCGGTAAAATAGTCCATGTGACATCAGTGGTTTAACAATGAATGACTTTATTTAACATTTTCTTCTCTTCTGTTTCAGTCTTCAACACACATTCACATGAGTTCCAGTTCTTTAGGAGTACCATAAAATTACAGTTGAACCATTGATGTCACATGAACTATTTTATCGATGTCCTTACTACCTTTGTAGGTCTTGAACATGTCAGTTGTGTTGCTGTCTATCCAAGGTCAGAAAGCTCTCGAATTTCATCAAAATATCGTAATTTGTGTTCAGAAGATGAATGAAGGACTCACGGGTTTGGAACGACATAAGGGTGAGTATTTAATAAATGTTCACTTTTTTCGGTGAGCTAACCTTTTAATATACACAATTACATTGGTTTTTCCCAATCAAGTAGATAGAAACTGCACGTGCATGACTGGAAATACTGTAACTGCTTTGCTTAAAGAGCAGCCAAATGACTTTGCCATGTGAGGGACTTGGATGTAAATTGTGGAATATTATCTTGGACAATGAGGTCAAAAAGGTTGAGAATTACTGAAGTACAGTAGGCCGCTGTCAGTGTAGACATGACATAATGCTGTCATATTAATAGCTTAGGAAGACCGCAAAGAGTCAACACTAAAAGAAACCACCAAACTTGAATGAACAGCGAGAACCTAATATAGACAAGATCAGAGAGTAGTACAATCCCTATAGGAAAACAGCAAGCGAGAGATTTAAAAGCTATTTTTGCTCTATCGTAAGTTACAGTAATCCAAGCATCTAGAGAATTGCAGTATCATATCCTGTACATATAGAATTATGACATATGTCTCTGCCTAACGTCTGTCCCAAGTAGTACTTGGCCTCACGTCGACACCCCGACCTTAAACTAACGCTCTGCCGTTCCACACACATGAGCCACAGTTCAATCTTCCCTGACAAGAGATTTTCTTAGGCGACCGGCCCAGTCTCTACCCATCCACCAAACACATAGAGCACACTAACATACAGCCTGTGCACTGTTTTTCTTTGAGGGATTGAAAAGATTAGTTTCATTTCAGATTGCTTTATTTGGACTTAGTCGGCTAAATGTCCATTTTTCCAAACTTTGACTTATTGACTGCAGAGTGAGGATTTATGAGCGCTCACAACTCTTTCTGTACATATAGATTGAACAGTCGGTGGCCAGAGGAAATGTTGGCTTATTTTGAATTATGGTCTGTCTCAGACAGCATGTGATTTGTTTAAAACATAATACACTGAAAAAAAAACAGGTTGGTCATGGTGAATGAGATCGTATATTGGTTTAAAGCACCGTTGGGCAATTAAAACCGACCATTCAGGTTTTGTATTTGATCAGGAGCGTGAAGAAAAGTGCAGATACTAGCAATGGAGCGTGATATGCATTGTAATATTATGCGTTTGTATTCTACAGTAGTCAAATCAATAAATCACAAGGGTTGTGACATGCACGTAGTCAAAGATAACTGACTTTGTGCTTCCCCTATAAATAGATCTTGAGATATGCACACCTCAGCCTGAGGTTAGTGAGACGATGTGATGTATCCAATCAGATAAAGACTGCCTGAAAGGTATTCACTGTAAAAAGAACAGAAAACACACTCACAGACTTTGGTTTTCCAAGTCAAAGCGTATCTTTCTCTCATCCTGTTCTGATATTTATCAGTTATCAAGTGGTGATTTACTGTTGTGTAAATCAGAGAAACTGCTCATCCAGAAAGACCAGACGAGGAGGATCACGAATATATCCGTCAGCAAACTCTGAAACACAACACATGGATCTGTTTCCTAACAATTTCATATTTTAAACAGCCGCAACTGAGTATGGAAAGTATTTGACTTGTATTTTAATTTCTGAGTCTCTTTCCAATTTTGAAGTTATCGTTCTCCAACACGCTTCACCATGTCTGAGCTCGTGCGGTGGTAATTTCATCTGATCCGCCTTGTGAAATTAACCCAACAGTTAACACACCCACATTCAGGCTGAAAATATACAGAGTACGAATCATATTAATGCTGGTTGCTTGAAACACACATTTCATGCACAGGAAGAAAACATAAACTATTGACCCGCTTTTTGATTTCATGCACGTCCATGAAAGGTTCAATAAAACACCACAAAACTTTGGAGCGCACCAGAGCTGGACCACCTCAGGAGATAAATGCTACCACTTAGGGTTTGGAGCGCTTTGGGTAAAACCAGCGGATCTCATGCCACCGTCCGCAAAAATGCCTGCTCTGGATCCAGATGACAGAGTAGAGAATGCCTAAAGGATAAAAGCAGACGGTCTCAGGCTTCAAGAGAAAACATCTCCAGCGCAGACAAAGTTGATCCTACATTTAGAGAACAGCAGAGGCCGTCTTTAAGGAGGGCCTCACAAATACCCACCCAGCGTGTGTTTCTTTCATAAATACTGAAATCCGGTGGAAATGTGTTGTCTTAGGCAATGAAACTCTATCACACGTCAGAATGTGAAAACAACACACTGAGGTGACCGAATGTATAAAGATATGAGATCTCCAGCAAATCGCTATTGCTTGTGCTGTATTTATGTAGATGGTAAAACCTAATCATTTAAGGATTGCCAGGTTAAAGAGGCTTAAAATTAACCTTTCCTATTCGAAATAAGATGTGTTTCCATCCTAGCCATCAATGAGATTAAATGGAGAGCAAATGGAGAAAAGTCTCTTGCTTGAGAGTCCGTAATACTGTTGTGGAAATAATAACTGTTGTGCTATAACTGTGCACTTGTAGTGTACTTCAGATTTTAAAGAGAATCGGGTTTTATAATTGAGTGTACTTTGTAATAATGTAGGGCTGCCTACATAACTAAAGATTTTTCTGGTCGACTAGTAGTCGTTTATTTAGCATATAGTCGACTGTTAGTCTCACGTTTATTATTAAACCATATAAATCATAATAATGAGCCTTTAATTGCCTTTATAGCTTAATAAGAGTTCAAGCTCACGCGAAAAAAGCTTGTAACACTGCATTAACTGCATTAACATTTTAATAAGTTATTGATAAACTAGCACTTTCTTTGTTTTCGGCTTAAGAGATGAAGTCAGCGACACTGACTCATCATCTCCAGAAGTAGCAGATGCGCCTGAATGCATGTTTCATACTGATTACATAATCTGAGAATATTTGTTTTGTTTTGAATTGGTTCATTTAAAAGTAGACATTTTGCTCTCTATAGATAGGCCAGAGCCATATAAAAAGAGAGTTGCGACACGCTTTGATCTCGCCGCCGCACGGTCACGTGGTTCATGGAGCTCTCAATAGTTCCAAACAGCTCCGCGCTGTCAATGTGTTTGAATGGAGTTAAATAGGATAGACAGCAGTTTTACTATATTTGCAGCAATTTCGAGTAATTATTAACACATAATGTGCGTTGATTGTGTATTGATAACTTCTCTGAATACGCTTTACAATCGCATTTTATTCTGGGGAGTGATAAAGAGACATAATTAATATGTTCTCATACTCTTTGGCAGTCAAATGTGACCAAACACCTTAAGTGTAACTTTTATTCAATTAAATAACTGTAATATATATAGTTAAGTTCTATTTAGTAAATATTTTGAGGAGGTTTTTTTGTACTTAATATGTGCAATAATGATCCTGACCATTTAAAAGATAACATTTTCTAATATAGTATTTAGATTACAGTTAGTGTAATATTTAAGGTTAAATACATCTGCATGTGTATTTGGACATGATCAAACACTCTTTTTTTTATACAGTATGTTTCGATTTAATGATTTAATGTTAAAAAAAATGTAATTTACTCTTGTTTTATGATATTCAAATATACAACATAAGTGAATATTATAAAAGGCAAGCAAAAATGGCATTTAACATAATAGAAAAGATGAAAATAATGTTTAAAAAAAACACAAGGCAACGAATTGCATTCAGCATACATTTTTATCGTGTTTCTTGAATGCAGTCTTTACTGAAACTCATTCAACCTCCTACAGTGAGAGAAAGATTGCAGAAAGACTAAAAACATAAAAATATGACAACTTGTATCTGGTTATGGTCGCTATTACGGTGTTTCTCACGTTATCCAGCTGCATTTACAGTTTAACTGTTTATTTTTTAACGATAAACATTAACTATAACACGCTTCATAAAACACCACTATTGGCCAGTTTTTCGAGAGGTCAACTGATGCGTTAAAATGTAAATAAATGCAGTAATTTCTTCAATATACTTGCGACTGTGCTTGAGAAGCGCTGAAATGAATGGGCTTCAATGGAGGAGCTACTGGTTGTTTGGAACTATTGACCGCTCCATGACACGCTTTACTTCCGCATTCCTCAGTTCCTATGGAAGCCTATGGGAGTGTCGCAACTCTCTTTTTATATGGCTCTGAGATAGGCTATATTTTTTTTTTATCTAAGGCAAGTACACACAGAGTGTCAAAGTTTCATGCTCAAGTTTACAGAGGCTGAGGCTAGTACATATCATGTAAAGTTGCTAGTACATACACATCTTTCAGATAAAAATCCATATTTGAGGTTGATTAATGATAGGTGAGCATTTTGATGTCCTGCCAATGTACTGTATTACCACATAGATCAGCCGTTAAAGGAGTAGTTCACTTTCAGAACAAAAATTTACAGATAATGTACTCACCCCCTTGTCATCCAAGATGTTCATGTCTTTCTTTCTTTAGTCGTAAGGAAATTATGTTTTTTGAGGTATACATTTCAGGATTTCTTTCCATGTAATGGACTTCTATGGTGCCCCCGAGTTTGAACTTCCAAAATGCAGCTTCAAATGGCTCTAAACGATCACAGCTGAGGAAAAAAGGGTCTTATCTAGCAAAACGAAGGGTTATTATCTAAAAAAAATTAGGAGTGGGCATAGATTAATTTTTTTAATCTAGATTAATCTAGATTAAATCTTGGAATTAATCTAGATTAATCTAGATTAAAATTGCTAATTTGAATTCTGCTGAAGGCATTCAGAATATGTGTGCTACCCAAATAATGACTAAAAGTAAGTCTTTGAGAACGGGCCAGGTGGCGCATTAGATCAGGCGCTCATCTCCTGTTTCCAAAATGCATCACAAACTGCTTGACAATTGCATTTACAACATAATTACCTATACAAACTTGTGTAACCAAGTACTTCTGCGCAAAAGGCTGCGCGACGTGCGCGTTGCCGGTAAATACACAGACGCGCACGGGCTTGGATTTCTCCGTGCTTCGATTAAACTGCGTTGCTTTTAGAAGCGTCAATTCAGTTGTTGCATATAGTTTAATGTCTTTATTTCTTTATTTTTTTGGCACGTGCCCCAGTAAAAAGGGTCTAACAACGCACGCACCTGCCCTGAAGCGGCTTCATAACTTCATGTTTGCACGTCTCATTTGATGTGGTAATTTCACAGAAGTTGAAGACTCGTTCTCGCCCCCTACAGTGCAATTCGACTAGGTATACGTCATCCGCGCTAAAATATCAAAGTGAAAGTCATCATATCTTACGTAGTTTAGACCCAGCTCCCAACCCAACTTTGAGAATAGATTAACGGCGATATTTTTTTTATCGCCCGATAAGAGTCTCACGTTAACGCAGCACGTTAACGCCGATAACGGCCCACCACTAAAAAAAATATATATAATTTATATAGTTTTTAATCTCAAATGCTCGTCTTGTCTAGCTCTGTGTGTACTCTGTAGAGATTAAAATGTATATAAATTGTAAATGTTTTAAGAAAATAACCGATCGTTTCGCTAGATAAGATCCTCGGCTGGGATCATTTAAAGCCCTTTGAAGCTGCATTTAAACTGCATTTTGAAAGTTCAAACTTGGGGGCACCATAGAAGTCCATTATATGGAGAGAAATCCTGAAATGTTTGCCTCAAAAAACATAATTTCTTTATGACCGAAGAAAGAAAGGCATGAACATCTTGGATGACAAGGGGGTGAGTACATTATCTGTAAATTTTTGCTCTGAAAGTGAACTACTCCTTTAACGATCTGTCCGTCACGGACTGCGTGACTTTGCTGCTTCCTGTGGAATTTTTTTTTCTGCCTTATACTTTAGAAGATTTTCTGTTATGTTTAATAAACTTTTGTCATGCAAAGAAGTACACTTATTTTGATGTGTTGCTAGCATAAAAAAGTTTTAATTGTAACCACAGTGTTATTTTATATTACATTTAAAGTAATATATTTTAAATGTATTCAATTGCAACTTCATCATTAAAAATGTCTTATTACAAATATTATGACAAAAAAAATGTTTACCCAATCTGATCTCAGGACAAAAACATACCTGTGGAAACTTTTTTGGAAGATGTGAAATACGTACCGCCATGTACGTTTTGTGACATATTCGATGTGAAATGTCCACTGGATGGTGCTAAAAGTGTGTTTGTTTTATTCCCCCAGAACAGATGAACGTACATATGGTATGTTTTATGTGACGTTGGCTACATATAACGTACCATATTTGTGGAATTACATTTAAATTGGCAGACACTTTATCGGACTGCTTTTACATGCTGTTTTGTGCCACATTGAGCTTTATAACCAATCAAACGTGTTTCTGTTGAACTTAGTAATGCATTGACCAATCAGAGGCTTAGATTAGTCTAAGATATTGGCCCTTGATGGAAAAGTTCATTTCTGACAACTGTACATATGTGACCCTGGACCACAAAACCAGTCTTAAGTCGCTGGGGTATATTTGTAGCAATAGCCAAAAATACATTGCATGGGTCAAAATTTTAGATTTTTCTTTTATGCCAAAAATCATTAGGAAATTAAGTAAAGATCATGTTCCATGAAGATTTTTTGTAAAATTCCTACTGTAAATATATCAAAATGTAATTTTTGATTTGTAAAATGCATTGTTAAGAACCTAATTTGGACAACTTTAAAGGTGATTTTCTCAGTATTTTGATTTTTTTGCATCCTCAGATTCCTGATTTTCAAATAAATGTATCTCGGTCAAATATTGTCTTATCCTAACAAACTATGCATCAATAGAAAGCTTATTTATTGAGCTTTCATTTGATGTATAAATCTCAGTTTTGTAAAATTTAACCTTATGACTGGTTTTGTGGTCCAGGGTCACATATAATATAATTATATATTAATATAAAATTTAATTTTAATAATTTTTTTGTTTAAATTCTAATAACATGCAATTGTTTCTGAAAATCGTACTTAAACTATGCTACAAAATGCAAAGATCTCGATATATGCTCAAACCATTTCTCATCAAATTCTGCCAAACTTGATCTGAACTACACTATCTACAGTCAAGCCCGAAATTATTCATACCCCTGGCAAATTCTGACTTAAAGTTACTTTTATTCAACCAGCAAGTTTTTTTTTTTTGACCGGAAATGACACAGGCTTCTCCTAAAAGATAATAAGACAATGTACAAGAGGCATCACTGTGGAAAAAATATTTCTCATCTTTTATTTACATTTGAACAAAAAGTGGCATGTCCAAAATTATTCATACCCTTTGCAAACTGTCACAGTCTATGTGAAAATCCAAAGTTCTATACCATTCCAAATAGTCCAAGCTGTTCTAAAGCATCATAATTACCCTGATTCATTGGGAACAGCTGTTTTAATCAACTCAACAGGTGAAAAACAGAAGCTCTCTGCTGTTGGTTTGTGGACAGTCATGGCTAAGACAAAGGAGCTCACTGAGGACCTGCGGCTATAAGACCATATCTAAATGTTTTGAAGTTGCAGTGGCTACAATGCAAAGTATTATTAAAAAATACAAGACGTTCCGCACTGTGAAAAATCTCAGAGGATGTGGTCGGAAGCCAAAAGTGACACCTGTGCTGGCCAGGAGGATAGTGAGAGAGGTAAAAAAGAATGGAAAGATCACCACCAAGGTCATCCTGATGAATCTGGGCTCTGCTGGTGGCAACATCTCAAGGCAGACAGTCCAACGGACACTGAACACCGCTGGGTTCCACGAACGCAGACCAAGGAGGACACAACTTCTCCAGATAAGGCACACAAAAGCCTGCTTGGCCTTTGCAAATGCTCATCTGGACAAAAAAGAAGACTTCTGGTGTTCTGTTTTATGGTCAGATGAAACAAAAATGTAATTGTTTGGCCACAATGATGTAGCCTTCATTTGGTATAAAAAAGGAGAAGCCTTCAACCCTAAGAATACCAGGACCAGGGAACCTAATCACAGTAAACGGCACCATGAACAAGGAGCAATACATCAAAATTCTCAACAACAACATCAGGCAGTCTGCAAAGAAACTTAGCCTTAGGCACCAGTGGACATTTCAGCACGACAATGACCCAAAACACACAGTAAAAGTGGTAAAGAAATGGTTAGCAGACAAAAACATTAAAGGTCCCATATCGTACACATTTCTGGAGGTTTATTTTATTTGTTGATGTCCTTAAGAATATATATTTGCGGTATAAGTGCCAAAATCCATCTCAATATATTTTTACAGCTCCTTTTTTAGGAGCTCTGTCAAAAACAGGTCGATTTTGGCCCATCTAATTAATATTCATGAGCCTCTCTTCTGATTGGCCTGTTGTTTTCTGAGTGACGCACAACCAGGCCAATCACAGGTAACTACGGTCATGTATGCTGTAAGCGTAAGCGAGCTCAGAGCAATAGAGAGAGCTGATACTCAACAGGATATTTTAGAATGATCATTAATGTTTTTTCTTTTACAAACACAGAATGCAGTAGGCTACATAACTGTTGCTTTAGTAAAGCCCCTTTCACAATGCGCGCTGATTCTGGAAAATTACGGGAACTGTGTGAACCAAAGCCAGAACCTAAAGGCAGTGTTGTAGTAATGATGCACGTTATCAAGCGACTCTTCACAACGAAAAATAACGTTACGTGCAAAGTGGAATGAAGCAGCGATCATCAGGCAGAGCCAGCTCCTCACTATCAGCGCTGAAGCACAGTGTGTTCAGGTTAGTTTCAGTTTAGTGAAACGTACGCGTCGCATTACATCTCACATCCAAACGTCACATGTCTTTATGGTTTGTGTGTAAAGCACGCACAGATTCCGGAAAACAACGGTGAATGAACCAAATTAAACAATTCCGGAACAAATCGTGGGACACATTATCCGTGTATTTACCGGAATCGCTGTGTGAAAGAGGCTGAAGTTGACGTGCCGCTGGTCTCTTATATTAACGTTGTTCTGAAGCCTGTGTAATGATCGTAGCTTGACATCTATCGACTGAACAGGGTTTTCTCCACTTGTTTTCCTGTTGTTGTTGCTCAATGGAATGGATGCGTTGTTGTCTGGGGGTTTGACAAAAGGAGGGTGGGACGTTGGTTTGTGACTGAAGGCGGTGACTTGAGTCGATCGGACGTCACATCGTTACGGAAGTCACAGCTGCTCGTGAAAATGAACAGCTACTTTAAGCAGGCTGTGTGCAGTTTACTGTGGATTGACTGTTTTGAAACTCATATGGTAGTTAGATAGCCCCTAGACCTTAGTTATCATGAAAAAAGCCAGGAAATTTTGATTTTGACGATATGGGACCTTTAACGTTTTGCAGTGGCCCAGCCAGAGTACTGACTTAAATCCAATTGAGAATCTGTGGAGGGAGCTAAAGATCAGGGTGATGGCAAGGAGATCCTCCAACCTGAAAGAGTTAGAGCTCATGTCTAAAGATGAATGGGCAAAAATACCAGTGGAGACATGCAAAAAGCTGGTCAACAATTATAGGAAGCGTTTGATTGCTGTAATAGCCAATAAAGGCTTTTCTATTGATTATTGAGAAGGGTATGAATAATTTTGGACATGCCGCTTTTGTTCAAATGTAATTAAAAGCTGAGTAAAAAAAAATTCCACAATGATGCCTCTTGTACACCATCTTATTATCTTCTGGGAGACGTCTGTGTCATTTCTAATAAAAAAAACTTGCTGGTTGAATAAAAGTTACTTTATTCTGCCTTGACTGTATATTAATTTAATACTTCTATACACTACATTGTATGTGAACAATTATCTAATGTGGGTTCTATTTTTATTTGCCTTTAGGAGAAACATCTGGGACAAGCCATTTAAAACATACTGTAACTCAAAGGGCTCACTTAAGTTTCCTGAGTTATGAAAGAGCAGACTTTGAGCAATAAGACACTCTGGCTAGATGGGATAAATCAATGTCTGTGTAACTAAATAGATAATTAACAGCTAAACAATCCTAAATAATGCTTGACACCCAGTGAGCAAAGCAGACACTGCATCTCCAAAGACCTCAGATGAGTTCCTTGGGTAAAACACAGACCTTCATCAAACACAACACAGCTCTGACATGTGGTTTAGCAAATGTTTAAGACAGGGTATAATACAGGGGGCTTTGTTTTTGACAAAGACTGTACGTTAAAGCTGAACTCCATATGCAGGGCAGAGATAATTATAATGTTCTCTTGATAATTAATGGTTAACACAGACTGCTGACACTGCAGAGAGTAAATCTGTCACCCAAACTCTCAACGCGATGTGACTAACAGTTTGTGTGAGTTCCGATTGATGTCACAACAGCGGAAAAGTGACTTTGGATGAGAGATACAGATGCGTCATAAATATTAATGATATTTAATGACGCACGTGTCTGTTTGAGAACAGATGACACTTTCGCATCAGTCTGGTTTCTCTTTCACCACACTCTTTTATTGGTCTGTTTTAAAGTGTTTACATAGGCACCTGTCAGATTAAGGTATCAAATATTGCATTTTTGGCCAAGAATGAATTCAAAGACAGAATTTCAAAGGTAATGGAAAGCATTAAGGTAATTATTAGACAATTCGAGGAAAATTCTAAATGATTCAGGGAAATATTCATCTTGTTTGGTAACTCATTCACTTCTTTTTTCCGTTGAAAACAAGTTTTGTTGGGCGAGAGAGCAAAAGGGAGGATGGATCAGAGAGATGACTGTTAAAACCCAAGTCTCAGTCCTTTATCAGCCAAAAAGAAGCAAAATCTCATACAGTATATACTGTGGTGCGTTGCCAAAACCAGCATGCTAAATTCATTAACACAAAGTCTTAGAAAGGAGACGCTCGCGGCTAGTTGCATTTAAACAGTCAACTTTAATTCTGCTGAACATAAAACTTGGGAAGCGGTACAAAATCTCCTCCCCTCCTTTTTCTGATGGCATTTCAACTCTCTTTTCTTCTCTTTCCACCCTCCCTCTCTCTCTTTCTTTTCTTTTTTGAGGGATAATAAATAGCTATGAAAATGAATCTTGAAAATGGAGTGACTGGCAGAGAACAGAGGGTAAAAGAATAGGAAAATAAATTAAAAACTACTCTCCAACTCAAACAGGGCAGAAGTTCAAAGGCAGAGAGGCCGTACGCGTCGCTATATATGCTGCTGGCAAACTTTATTGCTAGCATATGTCGTGCTGCTGTTGTGCTCTTCCTCAACTGGTTACCCGAAGTCCTGCATATATGTAATTATGTAAAGATATTATCACAGAAGTGCAGAATGATCTGAACTGGTCAAACAGGGGAAGAGACCTCAAAAATCTCAAAAGTCCTCTTCATCTGTTTGAACATTCCAGTCACCCGCAGACAAGTATTCTGGATTTCAGGAAAACACATTCAGGAAATCATTTTCAGTGTCACTGCAGTTTTGCAAGAGATTTAAATGTCTGTAATTTTTGCTAAATGTTCGCAAACACTTAGATTTATTGGTGCTCATTATTCCAAACAATTAAATAAAGTATGACCACTTTTCAAAATCCAATCAATTCCTGACAGATAAAATCACGTCTTGTTTTATCTTTCAGGAATTGACCACACTCATAAAAACCATTAAAAAAAGCCATAGAAGAACAATTTTTGGTTCCCCGAGAAACCTTTCAGAGAACAGTTTTTAAAATAACCATTTTGAGACCGTTTTACAAATCTAAAGACCTTTTTCGACTATAAAGAACCTTTTCTGCATTTGAAAGGTTTCATGGATGTTCAAGGTTCTTCATGGAACCATCAATGGCAAAAAAAAGAACCTTTATTTTTAAGAATGAAGATTTTGAAAAGTAGTTGTATTCTTTTTTTTTTATTGTCGGTTGCTGCTGTACATTTTTTTCTTCCTCAAAGTTACAGCTATTGGCTGTTTCTCAAGTCCAGACACACAAACATTGACCAACATAATGTACAAGAAAGTTTCTCCCACCAAAAATATGAAAGAAACTTGTAGAAGAAGACCTACTACTGACTACTGGAATTAAAAACTAAATGTATTCATTAGATAAATTTCACAAACAACATGCCAAAGGACAATACTAACTATACACATCATGCTGATGTAAACCAGTTCATCCATTATTCTCTGTAATCAATCAAAAAGCCAAAAAAAAGTCTAAAGTATATGGGCCTTTCACAGCTCATTCTCACAACAATTATTCATGAAAGCTGGTCTGTGGTCTGTTATTCATTGGTTTGGACACAGTTTTTCCATGCAAAGTTGCAATGGACAATCACATAAACAATAAGTGCTGTATAATACACAAACTATAATCACCTTAACCACAAAAAAAAAAAAAAAAAAGAATACAATTTTGTCTGCGCATTACAATCTCATCTCTCGGCGTCCAAATAGACAGTGCCAATTGCAAACTGTGCGTGCTGGAAATTGGGCATGTTAAGTACATTTTATAGTGGTTATTTAACAATAACCCACAATTTAGGAAACTACAGTAACAATCCAAATTTGGATGTTCCACTAAAACCAAAAGAGAATAGAGCATATCTGCTGTACTGTATTGTTAGCTTGTGTATGACTTTAAATCAATCAGTAAAGTACCACACAGATTGCAATTAACTTTAACCTGCAATTTTTAACTTACTGTAAAACCTTTTTGTCACAAATTGGTCAGTTACCCAGATGCATACTACTGAATATGTTGTTCTGCTAATTTATGCTAAACCACGGAAAAAACATGTGGAAGCTGCTAAATCATATAGAGAAGGACTTAGTAAGCAGGAAAGGGCAGAATATTTTGACAAACCAAAGTTAATAGGTGGTAAGGATACGTACAAGCAGTATTAAGATATCAGCCTAATATTTTACCTACCTGACTGGAAATGATAAGAACAAACAGGAATGTTGTCAAGATTCTTGCCCTGGAAATCCTGGTTCAGTCTGGCCAACCTCAAACTCCTTTTGTTCCTCAGACAGTTGTTTGCACTCATCTCTTTGATTTTTTTATAACTTTTGGCAGGCTATAGTACTCAAAATGTTTTTCCTGCTCCAACCAATCAATACAGCACAAAACATAACTATATTTGACCATTTTCAGCACCAATAATCAGCAAAATATGCAAGTTTAATTCAGTTCAGTGGCATTGTTTACGTTCCGTGCCGCCAATATGGCCGATGGGTTTTCCAGTAAAACAAGAATTTTTACTTACTTTAAGCAAAATTGTGAAAGATTTTATTATTATTATTATTATTATTAGAAAGGTTTAAATGTAAAGGTATAGTTTACTCAAAAACTAAATTTTGCTGAAAATGTACTCATCCTCAGGCCATTCAAGATGTAGATGAGTTTGTTTCTTAATCTGAACTGATTTGGAGAAATTTAGTAATTGCTCACCAGTAAATTATCTGCAGTGAATGGGTGCCGTCAGAATGACAGTCCAAACAGCTGATAGAAACATCACAATAATTCACAAGTAATCCAAATGACTCCAATACATCAACCAACATCTTTTTAAAGAGACAAATCATTCATTACAGCATTTTAATTTATTAAATTAATTTAAACCAGACAGTGCTCTACAGTGCGACCATTTGAGTCACATTTCCGTCTGAAAACTACTGCGTACGACTATGCAAAAATATTTAGGAGCACCAGTGTGACTGACCCGATCAGCAGATTTGTTTTTGCAATGTTGAGTAATGTATCACGGACATCATGAATCCTTTCATAAACAAAGTGTACAGAGAGTGTAAATAAGAGATTCAATGTGCAGTGTAGAGAGATTCGTTGATTATAATGGAAATTTGTAAGATTGCGATGAACTAAGATGAGTGACAGCTTTTAAACATTTTTAAGGGAGTTTGTAAATGAGATATTAATTTAATACAACAGTCAAATAAACAAGTTAATATTAAGTGACTTATATTGTCTGACTATAACACTATTGCCTGATTTTGCTCTATTTCGTCTTCAAAAATTGTTTGAAAAAGTCACAAACGAAGCCGCTGTGCATCTCCAGTCAATGATTAAATGTCCCATTCATAAAGACAGTCATTTGCTTTATTCCTGAATGAATCAGCCTTTGAATGAATCAAATCACTGAATGATTTAGTAATTAAATCAGCGACTTGCTGCCACCTACTGGCAGATTTAGTTTGATTTTTGAAGTACATTTTCAGTTATTTAGTAAAAATAGTAAAAATATTTCACAATGTTACTGTTTTTGATGTACTTTGGATCAAATAAATGCAGGCTTGGTGAGCAGAAAAGTATCTTAAAAAAAATGTTAAAAATCTTACAGTTCAAAAACTTTTGACTGGTAGTGTATATTGAAATAAAAATAGTTATTTTAAATGGCAAAAATATTTTACAAGAAATGCAAACTTGGTGAGCATAAGACTCTTTTTAGCATGTGATATATTGTTTCCCATAAATGAGTGTAAATTCATTAATGTTGCCTTTCAACAGCATATAAAAATACCTCTGTAAATGCACTGTATGCTGTTTGGATCTGACTTGTATGTGTAGTGTAACCAGTCTAGCAAATGTTACCACATATAATTGATTTTTGAAGTATATTTTCAGTTATTTAAATCATTTAATATTTCTATATTCAAAATTTTAATCTCAACACAAATTTATGAATTTGATTGCACGCATGCCACCTCTAAGCTTCATTAGACATGAAAATACACCTACAAGCCACTTTTGTGTTCTTATGTGCCACCTTTGTAGTACAAATAAATTGTGTTAATAACATAGGCCTGGGCTATGTTTAATAAAGTTAGAAAAATGCCATTACAAAGGTAAAAATGAAATTACCCTGTAAATCACTTTAAGGAGTCAAAAATCTCCTCGTAATAGGAAGTCTAATTTTTGATCAGATTTTTTGAAGGTGCTCCTGAAAAGAAAAGTAAGCAGAGTCCTGTAACCATCAATTCAAGCCATAATCAATAACGCAGCAAAAAAGTCGTCTGAAATCAAAATCCACCAACATATTTGTTTAGAACTATTTTAAATGGTTTTCATTTATAAAGTCTAGATTGTTTTATTACAAGCACAAGCTTTTTTTTTTGCTTTACAATACATGTATTGATGGACTAGAGTCATGTGGATTACTTATGGCTTATTGTGATGTTTTTATCAGCTGTTTGGACTCTCATTCTGACGGCACCCATTTACTGCAGAGGATCCTTTGGTGAGCAAGTGATGTAATGCTAAATTTCTCCAAATCTGTTCAATGAAGAAACAAACTGCATCTTGGAGTGCCTGAGGGTGACTACATTTTCAGCAAATTTTCATTTTTGGATGAACTACTCCAGTCTAGTCAGTGGTCAGTAAAGTAAAATTAGCAAATTTAATTATATTTTAAGTAAGTTTATGTTGAATGGAAAACAGAAAAGCAAATGATCAATAACATTTGGAGGATCTCTGTAAACTGCATTCAAGATTGCCCAACTTTTGTTACTATTTTTTTCACCTCCTAATCTAGTGACCAACTTCACACGAGAGTGAGAGAAGAAAAACAGTGTGAGACTGACTGTGCTGACTTACTGAAGCATTAAAGTCTCGTCTGACTCACCCGACACAAACAAAACACCGCCGAACCGCTCCACGCTAAAATTAGGAGCGAGATCTCTCAGCAAGCACACATTGTTTATGGAGTTGTCTGAAAGTCCCCTACATTGTGTCCCTGAGTAAGCAGCACACACCCGATACAGTTACACAGCCTTTAATTAACAACGGCCTCACTGAAACTGCAACTCCACACTTTTGATCAGAAACACATGCTGTTTGAGCGATAAGACAGAGAGCGAGTGGATGTAAATGTATTTGGAGAAATGAAGTCTATGTGTGTGTGTGTGTGTGTGTGTGTGTGTGTGTCCCCAAGTGTTAATTTTCTTCTTCATGAACGTGTGTTTTAACAGAATGGATCCTATTGCAGGTTTGTGCAAGTCTGCATCCGCCTGCAGCATGAAGTACCATCTAAGCAGTCTGTTTGTGTTTGCGTGTATGTTGCTGGTGTTGAGCAATAGCACGTCTGCACATTTACAGGTTTGTTTTTTGTTTAGTTTTTTTTTCTAGCATCTCTCTGTCTCTGTCTTTTCCTTGGCCTGAGGGTGAAGACTGACATAAACACTTCCCGCACCCTCCACCCAATCACTAGACCTGAGGGGAAAAGAGCGAATCATGGATTAGCCTTTCTAGGTAAAGAATAACCTTAACCAGAGCAAACCAGTTCACATCTCAGATGACATCTAGTAACCCCAACAACTTTCTCTATCTATCCACTGTGAATTAACAAAGAACAGAGTAGAAATCAAGAATCGAGTCACATATTTTAAGGTTTTTTGGTTTAAGATTTAAAAGAGTAGTTCACTTTCAGAACAAAAATGTACAGATAATGTACTCACCCCCTTGTCATCCAAGATGTTCATGTCTTTCTTTCTTCAGTCGTAAAGAAATTATGTTTTCTGAGGAAAACATTTAAGGATTTCTCTCCATATAATGGACTTCTATGGTGCCCCCGAGTTTGAACTTCCAGATATAATCTGGGAATCGTGAAAATAAAGTCAGAATTTTGAAATATAAACTTCAATTTTTCCTCTTTTATTCCATGGCCTCCATAGACTGCTAGTTAAAAACTGTCCCCTTACAGCCAGGGGCGTGTTTACGCTAGGGGGACCCTAAGCAAACCTCTGGTAGGCGGCCCAGTGATCAAGCTTCTGGAGGGGTCTCCAACAGGACAATTGCGCTATCGCATTCCCGCAGAACGAAATTGCGATCGCAGGAGAAATAGGTCGCGTTCGGGGGGGTCCCCCTTGGGAAAAATCGCGGGGGGCCCCACGCAATTGTGTGGTTTGCGTGGTGGGTAAACACGCTACAGCCTCATTTTCATCCAAGAAAAAAAAATCTAAATGCCATCTACCCTGTCATATAAAACCCAAAACAGCCAAAATCAGAGATAAGAGGGGCATTCTTTGCTCCTCATGTCTCATTCACTAAGCTTTCTACCCACCCCGTTGAATTTATACATTTACTATATAACAGCAAATAAAGTCAAGTCCTGCCCTATAATTTTTCACATTTTAAAAGCTGTTTCACTCTGAAATGTCACAATACATAAGTTATAACTTCTGTTACATGACTTTAAAGTTTGCTGAGCAGGAGATGGTTTGAAATCAAAATCCAAATGGCAATATGCAATAGCGGTTTGTTTTTCTTACATTTAAATTGTCATTCCTTTATTCTAGTTGTAAAGGTTAAAACAAGGTTAAGATACTGAAAAAGAGTAGTGTTTAGTTGGACTCGGACTCGACCCATTTGGACTTGGACTTGAGTCCGACTCACCCCATTTTGGACTCGAATGGTTAAAGACTCGGACTCGACCCATTTGGACTTGGACTTGAGTCCGACTCACCCCATTTTGGACTCGGACTCGACTCGGACTCGAATGGTTAAAGACTCGGACTCGACCCATTTGGACTTGGACTTGAGTCCGACTCACCCCATTTTGGACTCGGACTCGACTCGGACTCGAATGGTTAAAGACTCGGACTCGACTCGACCCAACACTAGTAAATACATTAATGTTGCCTTTCAACAGCATAAAAAATACCTCTGTAAATGCAATGTATGCTGTTTGGATCTGACTTGTATTGGGGCGTCCAGTGTAAAAGAGACTGAAGTGTCTCTGTATGCCAGTGTTTAAATGGAAGTTGAAGTGTTAATGGAGATGAACCCAAAGAAAGCGTTCAGTGAATGTGAACAGCCTGGTATAACATTCATCCTCTGTGAGAGGGGAGAATATGTGGGGAATGTGCTTTTGCTTCATGTTAGAACATGGCAAAATTACCTTAAGAAACTCAACCAGAGGAACAACCTTTCCAAAAATGAGCCTACAGTTCACTGCCACACAAAATCCACTGACAGGGGAATTGACGAACTGTTCACACACCTTATCTAAAAGCAAACACACTGAAAAGTTAAACACCACAAAGATGAAACATTTTACAGCTTCTCCAATCATTTGTTTTAGAAAAAGAGAAGTAGAACAAAGAATCAGAACATTAGGTTGCGTGTTTCATGACAATGCCGCAATAACATCCTGCTATTAACACACTGCACACATTGCAGTATCACCTCGTTGCAGGTTACGGGTTGAAATGGGAGTGAATGAACCAGCTTCTGCTTTTTCTCTCTGCACATAAACAGACCCGTCTCTCAAACGCTCTGTTTACTTCCCTCCTGTCTTCTTTTTCTTCCTTCTTCACTCTCACAGAGGAATGTGCTTCACCTGACCTTAACCTCACCCTCACTCCACACACACAAAGAGGGGAATTCCTCCCATGAATGGAGATAAAGCAGAGTCCACTCTAAACATGGGTGGCCTGCACTTGTCACTCTGCTCCTTCAGGCTATTACATTAATTTAGAGAGAAAAGAGCATCTAAATGAAGGAGAAACATGTCCATCAGCCTTAAAAACCAAACACACAAGCATATTCACACAGAACGTCTGTCACAGATCAACAAACAACATGGATGTGGATTTTTTTTATCACAAATAAAAAAAAACTTGGGCATTTCGCAGCACGCTCTCAGAGTTCCGCTGAAACCCTCCACCTTCCCCAGCTCCACCTGTGTAGATCTGCTACAGCAGGGGTCACCAAACTTGATCCTGGAGGGCCAGTGTCCTGCAGAGTTTAGCTCCAACTTGCCTCAACACACCTGCCTGGAAGTTTCAAGTATACCTATTAAGACCTTGATTAGCTGGTTCAGGTGTGTTTGATTAAGGTTGGAGCTAAACTCTGTAGGACACCGGCCCTCCAGGACAGAGTGTGGTGATCTCTGTGCTACAGATTATTTTATGCTATTTACAGCAGTATGTCTTAAATACTCACAGCACCGTTTTGAAATATGGCAGTGGCAAGTTCCTGTACTTGCTTGCAGCAGCAGCAGCAATTCAGCAGCAGCAGCAGTGTAGCAGATTTATTCCTCCAAGACTAAATACATAAACTTTGTCATACCCATTACCATGCTAAACTTTTCTGAGAGTTGTCATGACAGAAATATCTTTTTGATATTTCATATTGTCTCTGTAAATTATGAAACTTGATGTAAAAAATGTGTATTGCATTTTCATGTCACTACTGAAGCACCATTGGCTGAGACTGATTTTAACTACATCCCTACATTTATGATTAGGAAATATTCCTTTGTCTCTCTCTCTCTCATAGCTACAAGGTGTGAGTAGATATGCCCCATCATTTTGAGATAAATGTGTTCAAATGTCTGAAAAATCTGTGTTTAACTTTAAAGAATGTCACTACCAAACACCTTTTTTCTATAAACCCTTTTTTTGGGAGTTATTCCATAACATTTCGTTTTTATATGTGTACAACTGTTCAAAACTGTGTTAGCTAACCATGTGCTGATTAGCATCATTAAGATAGGTTTAAAAGTATCTGAAATTGTCCATTCCAAAACAGTCAGGACCGAAAAAATTTGGTGGAGTGTTATTCCATAAAATTGTCACTACCGTGACAGTCACAACCGAAACATGTCATCATTGTTTTGGTAGAGACAAAAGGAAAGACATAATCCTTTATTTGGGAGAAATAAACAACCTTTTAGTATAGTTATGCAATTTCTTTGTATTTTAGTATGTTTTAGTATGTGGGTTAAAATTCCGTAATGTGATGTGGTTGCTATCATAAGATGGCATTTAAGTGCCACGTAAAAAAATAATAAAAATAAATCTAAAAATACAAGATTAAAGTCCTAATATTTTGAGAATAAAGTTGAAATATTTTGAGAATAAATTAAAATATTACTACAATAAAGTCGAAATATTTTAAGAATAAAGTTGAAATGTTTAGAGAATAAAGTCAAAATGTTTCGTGAATAAAGTCGAAATTTTGAGAATAAAGTCAAAATTTCAAGAATAAAGTCAAAATGTTTTGTGAATAAAGTCGAAATTTCAAGAATAAAGTACAAATTTCGTAAATAAAGTCGAAATGTTTCGAAACATGTCATCATTGAAGTTGAAATGTTTTGAGAATAAAGTCAAAATGATTCAAGACTAAAGTCGAAATGTTTAGAGAATAAAGTTTAAATTTCGAGAATAAAGTCGAAATGTTTCAAGAATAAAGTCGAAATTTCGTAAATAAAGTCAAAATGTTTCGGGAATAAAGTCAAAATGTTTTGTGAATAAAGTCGAAATTTCAAGAATAAAGTCAAAATTTTGTAAATAAAGTCAAAATGTTTCAGGAATAAAGTCAAATTTTTTTGAAAATAAATTTAAAATGTTTCGAGAATAAAGTCAAAATTATTCTTAAATCAAGTTGCTTCACTTTATTCTCAGGACATTTCGACTTTTTTCTCAAAACACTTTGACTTTATTCTCGAAACATTTTGACACTATTTTGAAAACATTTTGACTTTATTCTCAGAATTTTTAATTTATTGTCAAAATATTTTGTCTTCATTCTCGTAATTTTGACAGTTAAATCTTAAATTCTTTTTTTTTTTACGTGCCACTAAAATGGCGTCTTACTACCATTACTGTCATTACCGACGATGTCCAGTCACTACCGAAACATGGGATGTTTTGTCAAAAATAAAGTATAATAAACTATCAACTGTCTAAACTATCAAGATGTTATGATACTGATTGGTTCAATGTATATTCAGACTAATGAATCCTTAAGTTTGAAATCAGTATGATTAATGTTTTGCCTTTTATAAGAATAATTGGATTCAAAATACAACAAATCTCAGAAATCACACTTGAAATATTGTTAAAATTGTAATTGTTATGATTTACCTCTGAAAACTTTTTAATAAAACAGAAAACAATATATTTACAGGGAAAATGCAACCAAATTTTAATAGGTTTTTTTTTTCTTCTTAATTGATAAATTACTATGTTTCAGCAGAGACCAATTTGGGGAGAGGACAAATATTCCAAAACTTTCTGAAAATACAATATAAGAATTGACTGCACAATTACTAGAAATGTGTACCTGAATATTATACAATTTGCATACATATAAAATTTGTGGAAAAAATATTTTTTTTGAAGACGTTTCCAACTCTAACTTTGAACCAATTCTGTAGAATATCTAAATTTATATTTGTATTCAATTACTTACGGCCCAGAAAGACAGTAATGACTCTCATAAATGTGTGTCGAAGAAGAGAGTAAGGAAGTTATTTTTGTTTTCTTTGCACACTAAAAGTATTCTCATAGCTTCATAACATTACGGTTAAACCACTGATGTTACATGGACTATTTTAACTATGTCTACCTTTCTTGACCTTCAACTTGTCAACTATGCAGGGTCAGAAAACTCTCAGATTTGATCAAAAATATCTTAATTTGTGTTCTGAAGATGAACGAAGGTCTTATGGGTTTGGAACAACATTAAGGGTGAGTAATTAATGACAGAATTTGTATTTTTGTTTTAACTATCCCTTTAAGGTATATTCATGATGAAGGTATGAAAATTGAATAACTGGAACGACTACTCCACACGTCAACTGTCTCCATGCAAACAGTGTGTTTGAGTGTGAGATATTTGGTTGTGGAACAACAGCACGTTTCGAGCACAACAGATAAGACTCCTCACACAACCTTTACAACGACCCTGTCCTTATTGTTTTATGATAGGTGTGTGTGAGGGAGGGAGAACGTGTATTGATGTGACAGAAAAAGGATTTGAAGAGGGAAACTCAAACAAGGCAGGCTGCTCTTATCTCGCTCTCGCTAGGCCTGTACACCAGAGGCTTTGCTCTCTGTCTTCGCTTACAGTCCAACAGTTTATTTGTTCCTTTTCCCACACCATCCTCCCATGTTTAAACGTCACTCAGGCCACTGACGCACTTCCCACCTTATCAATAATACCAACCTGTTCCTTTCTTTCTCCACTCAGGCTGTTAAAAATATGCTTAGCTTAGTATCCTAGAACGAATTCTAAGGAGAAATGTCTGTGTTTCACGCTATTTTCCTACTCAGTTGATTTAATTATACAAATGACCAGCTCAAATCTGTATGATAGCATGCAGAATCGATCACAAGCGGATTTGAACAGCAGCAGTGAAGGAGGAGCATCAAATGAATTTTCCAGTAACCAGTGCAAACATGATCAGTTACACACGTACACATGGAGACAAACATGTAGACAAACTATAATGCTGCATGAATGCCACAGCCTGTGGCCCACAGGAAGTAGTAATTGGTAGAGAAGAGGACAACAGGTGAGCGAGTTGATTACAGATCTGTGTAGATGACTTGGTAGCATGCAATCCTCGCTCTCATGCACACTCACACACACACACACACACACACACACACACACACACACACACACACACCTGTCACCTAAGGCTATGTGTGTTTTGTCAGTATCGATCCCTGCTTTAGCAAAAATGTTTGTTCCTAAGAGTTGGTGGGTAGGGTATAGAGCAGAGATAATTGTAATGCTAAATAAATGCAACCCCAGTAATATGTTAATGCATAGTGCACTCACTGTGGAAGTATAATAATTTTTAAAAACGTACAAGTAACTTAAGTACAACTGTTTTCTTGTCGTGGCTGTATTTATAATCAACTAAATAAACAATAAATCATACATCATTGTAAACATTTAAAATCAGTAATCTCTCCATCAGATCTCTCCAACAGATTTTGATAGCTGTTTTAAAAAACATTACATTTTATATATTATATTATTATAATTTTATATATTTTTTATATTTATTTATATATATTTTTTATTTATTCATTTTTTGCCATAGTATATTATAATATACTATATTATATAAAATTATATTATAATTTAAGAATTTTTAATATATTTATTTTTTATGTTATGCCATTTTGCACATTTTTTGCAAGTTTTTATTATATTATATATATTATTATACTAACATTTATATAAGACTGTTTTTCATATTTTCTATTATATTATATTAATAGTTTTACATTTCATTTAATTTTTCTTTTTCATATTTTACAACATGTTTATGGTAACTAAAATGTTTTATTATATTATATTATATTTTATTATTAATATTTTATATAATATTTTATATTTTATTCTATTCTATTCTAATCTAATATATTATATTACATTTTATATTATAATTATTTATTTATTTATTATATTATAATATATTATATTTTTATAATTTTTAAATATTTTTATATTATTGTTTTAGTATTTCTGGACCATTTTGCACATTTTTACAATAAGTTTTTATAATATATTATTTAATAATTTATTTATATTACGGTTTTATTACATTATATTATTTATTAATATTGTATATAAGACAGTTTTACATAGTTTCTATTATATAATGTTAAAAATATTATTTTAGAATTTTGCCATACTATATTATATTATATTATAATTTTATACTAACATTTTTTATATTTTTTGCCATTTTGCACATTTTTACATAAAGTTTTTATTATATTATATTATTTATTAAAATTTTATATAATTTTAAAAATATTTTCGGTTTTACATATTTTCTCTTCTATTCTATTCTATTAATAGTTTTACATTTCTTTTTTTTTTCATTTTAAATTTTTTTATTACATTATTTATTTATATTTTATATAAGACTGTTTTAGGTATTTTCTATTCTATTCTATTCTATTCTATTCTATTCTATTCTATTCTATTCTATTCTATTCTATTCTATTCTATTCTATACATTTTTTTTAACCCAGCCTTCTGGGAAGACAAATTGCTATATTTCTTGCTTAAAATGAACCTAAACATTTATTAATATGTTTAATAAATTAACACTTAATAATAAGTTGAATAATTTTAGTTATTTGAAACTATTTATATCTGAGTTAAAATAAAACTACCCAGAAGGCTGGGTTAAACATTTAACCTAACTGCTGGGTCAAAACAACCCAGTCGCTGGGATTGTCCATATTTCACCCAGCGATGGGTTGTTTTTAACCCAGCATTTTTTAAAGTGTATTATTAATAATTTGACATTTTATATTGTTTTACATATTTTTTTATTACATCTAAGTAAGTTAAATCAAGTAAATTAATGTTTAATGACTGCTATGTCTAAGATGCTTGAGTATATAAGCAAAAAACTAAAATATCCCTGCTTTTCCTGCAGTAATTACTCAAAGATTTGTTCCTTTGTGAGCTGGGAAAATAGAAAAAGGAGGAAAATAGATCAAGAAACAGGGACCGAGTTAAAGCAAGAGAGAGAGAGCGAGAGTGTTTTGATGTGAGAGGAGCGGTGGAGACCCGTATCTTTGCAGAGGGTCTACAGACATTGAAACCAGATGCAGTTCTGCAGTCATGAGCTTGAATGTGTGTGCACTCAAAGGGGTCGCCCGAGATATATTTAGAAACTCCAAACCCCATCCATCAATCCGACAGCTTCAGATTAAGCACTTGATGTAACCTTACATTGGGGCCTGTTCCAACTTTCCCCTCTTTCTCTTCCTCTCTTTCTGTCTATCTCAGTCTGTTTCGTTCTCTCCACCACACACATTCACAGCGAGCTGAGAAAACTCCCCGTCTGGGACGGGGCCTGAACCACACTGTCAGCACACAGTCTGCTTCAAATAGCCTTTATGAGAAAAGCAAACACCTAAAAGATCAGCAATGTCCAACATACACTGTGTCAGTGAGCAACTTTAGTCAAATTCTTCAGGTCCCACAAATGCTTTGTTTTTAAGCATTTTTGTGTATTTGAACCCTTTCCAACAATGACTGTATGATTTTGAGATTCATCTTTTCACACCGAGGACAACTGAGAGACTCATATTCAACTATTACAGAAGGTTCAAACGCTCACTGATGCCCCAGAAGGAAAAAACATGCATTAAGGGGGGTTAAAACTTTTTGAATTTGAACATCAGGGTAAATTTAACTTATTTTGTTATCTGGGAAACACGTAACTGTCTCCTGTAGCTTCTGAAGGGCAGTACTAAATAAAAAAATATATATGATATTTAATATATATAAAGATGGATCTTATAAAGATGGATCTTAAAAGCATAGCCATTGTTGGAAATAGTTCAAACACACAAAAATGCTGAAAACCCAAAGAAATTGTGGGACCTTAAGGACTTTTCTGAAGAACAGATGGCAGTTTAACTGTTCAGGACAAACCTGGGACTCATGAACAACTTTCATCAAAAAAAAAAAAAAAAAAACACAGCTGTGGATCATTCAGATAACAACACAGTAAGAATCAAGCGTATGTAAACTTTTGAACAAGGTCCTTTTTATAAATTCACTATTATAATCTTTTTGTGGACTATAAGTAAACATCATTTTTGTGAAATATCTTATTTAAGTCAGTATAATAACATGCATTTTGTATGATCCCTGTTATTTTGGTAAAATAATTAACATTTGTGTATGTAAACTTTCGACTTCAACTGTATCTTTACCTACTGGGAAAAAATGACATTATTTTTCTTATTTTCTGTATTTAACTGCAGTCACATTTTTTTTTCTAACCGGTTGCCTATAAACAAGGTTGCTCCCTACAAAGCAACACAATATAATCAACACAATCCGACAGTGTAGGAGGCAGAAAAAAAATATGAAATCTGGTGCTAATTATGATTAATCAACTATTATGATCAATTAAGCTGTCAAAATATCATTTATGACAAAAATAGTTACAATAATTATAACTGATGCTGTTTGGTTGCAGTGAAATAGAATGGGAGCGTTGTTGCCTCACAGCGTTAGTATCAACGCCACAAAGTGTGTGTATGTTAGAAATGGTCTTTTTCTTTAAGCAAGCTACCATGGGCTCATTACGACTTGTTTATGTAGGGAGCTATTCCAGAAAACTGAGGTTTATTTGTGTGTATGATTGACTGAAGGTGAAGCTCAGGTGAGCGTTTTTCCTGTGAAAATGTAAACCAAACATGTAGCTTAGAAAGATGCATTGTACACGCACAAACTCTCGGACTCAAAAAGCATTGAAAACCCACGCACACACACAGACTTGGCCCGTCCTCTTCACAGCTGGTTTGGCAGTGTGCATGTGTGTGAACGCATGAGGTTGCCAGGTTTCACTGCAGTATTATCAGTGCCAACAGGTGTGAAGACTGGAGGAGGATGTGTGTTATTGCTTTGTACAACGACACGTGTGTGTGTGTGTGTGTGTGTGTGTGTGTGTGTGTGTGTGTGTGTGCTCAAAAAGTCCCATTCCACCTCCCAACACACTCACGTCTAATACGGTAAACATTTTTTTTTTCTTTCCGGTACATACACACACTACATATTGAGTGTCTGTCTGGTTTTGAGAGGCAGGGAGGGAGGGAGTAAAACCACACAATGTTTAAAAGGGTCATCACTTAAAACTATTTACAAACACACCATTTCAGACAGGGAATATGAATCACTACGGTGAGTCAGTACAACGTATGACAAATGCATGAGTTTGTGTGTGTGTGTGTGTGTGTGTGTGAAGGGAAGAGGGAGAAAGAGAGAAAGAGAGATCCTTCTCATACAGTGGACTCTTTGTATACTGGAGAAAAACAAAGTCAAAGTGGGTGAAGATCCTCTGTGCAAACACACCGAGTATATGCTCTATAGTGCATAAAACAATCTACACTATCTGTATCTATTAGAATTCATAGTTAAATAGTTATAATGATATTCAGATCTCATTATAGTATTCTATTTTGATTTAAAAAGGAATGTAATAAAATAATGCACTTATTGTGTTCATATAGTATCGCAAAACACTTTTGCTGCTATTGAAGTGGGATACAGGTAAGGTTAGGGACAGGTTTGGTGGTCTGGGTAGGTTTAGGGGTGGGTTAAAGTGTAAGAAATGGGCCAACAGTGAAATTATAAATTAAATTAATTACAGATGTAATTACATGCCGGTGAAATGTGCCCACAAAACCGGTCTTAAGTAGCACAGGTATATTTGTAGCAATAGCCAACAATCCACTGTATGGGTCAAAATTATCTATCTTTCTTTTATGCCAAAAATCATTAGGATATTAAGTAAAGCTCATGTTCCATGAAGATATTTAGTAAATTTCCTACCATAAATATATCGAAACTTAATTTTTGATTAGTAATATGCATTGCTAAGAACTTCATTTGGACAACTTTAAAGACGATTTTCTCAATATTTGGATTTTTTTGCTCCCTCAGATTCCAGATTTTCAAATAGTAGTATTTCGGCCAAATATTGTCCCATCCTAACAAACCATACATCAATGGAAAGTTTCAAAAAATTGAACCTTATGACTGGTTTAGTGGTCCAGGGCCACAAATATGATGTAAAAACATGTATGTACACAGTAAGTGCATTGTATCAGTGTTTAATTTAAATGTAAGTACATGATTAGTTAAGGCCACTTAATATAAAGTGGGACCAAAACATATTTATGGATCCAAGCATCAAAAGTTTATTCAAAATGTATGATGATGACTCCTCGTCCCTAAATGTGCCTATATATCAAATTTGTTATAATGATCTCAAATCTCAAGCTCTCAATTTTCGCTAATAACTCCAGAACTGTATTAGTGACAACTGTATTAGATTTCACAAATGTATTTGTCATGGTTTTCGTTTCCACCTTAACACATTTTCCACCATTTTGATTAGTCTGAAAAACATTCTTTTAAAGGAGAAGCTCACTTACAGAACAAAAATTTACATATAATTTACTCACCCCCTTGTCATCCAAGATGTTCATGTCTTTCTTTCTTCAGTCGATAAGAAAACACCATCGCTGCAGAAGTACCGACCCAGTGTTTACAAAGTGAACATACAAAGTAGATCAAACATACTTTACAAAAAAAGGTAAAACAGCGATGTAGGGTGATTTTGAAGTTGAAGATGAAAATGACTCTGCTGGAAAAAAAAAAAACAGCTAAAACCAGCCTAGGCTGATTGGCTGGTCTTAGCTGGTTTAAGCTAGAAGTAGCTGGTTTTAGCTGGTCTCCCAGCCTGGCCAGGCTGTTTTTAGCTGGCGGTCTCCCAGACTGACAAGTTAAGACCAGCCTAGTCAGGCTGGGAAAGTGGCCAAAACCCCTCTAAAACCAGCCTGCTGATCAGCTATGATCAGCTAAAACCAGCCAACCAGCCTAGGTTGGTTTTAGCTGTTTTTTTTTAGCAGGGGAGGTGGGAGTTTTTTGACATACTCTAACTGTATTGACCCGGATTACACAGACTGCACATTGCAGAGACGACATTTGAGGTTAAAAGTATATAAATTGTCAGTTTGTTTAAAAAAAAAAACATTTCGAAAATAATCGTTTTGCTGGATAAGACCCTTCTTCCTCGGCTGGGATCGTTTAGAGCCCTTTGAAGCTGCATTTAAACTGCATTTTGAAAGGTACCATACATATCCATTATATGGAGAGAAATCCTGAAATGTTTTCCTCGAAAAACATAATTTCTTTACAACTGAAGAAAGAAGGACATGAACATCTTGGACGACAAGGGGGTGAGTACATTATCTTTGAATGATTTGCAACGGTCGGTTTGCCACGTCCAGTGTCCGGTGTAGACATGGTGTAAGAATGTTGAAATTCACCAGCATTAGATACTAATATATATTGGTGTGCCAAATTTGGAAATTGAGGTCACTTTCTGCCCCTTTCCATGTGCTTGAACCCTGATAATTGCTTTTTCTGGCTACATTTGAAATGTAAATTTATACACGCAGGCGTGTGTGTGAATGACAGACAGAGTTCTGGTTTTCTGAGGAGTATATTCTAACACTCAACACTTATGTGCCATGAAGGCACCTTTGTTTGGCGAAATCCCATTCAAACAATAAATGCTTTGCTGTGATTCCTGGCAATTTGCCGAGGTAAAGTTAGAAAACTGCTGAACCATCAAAGCCTCAATCAGTTGTGTGCGTGTACACACGTGTTTCGTGTATCTTTCCCTAGAATCAGTGAATAACTCTTCTTCAGGTTCAAACAAACAGCACGGCTGCCAAATTCTCCCTTTGCTTTTATCTGGTTATCTTTTTCCTTTGTTTTTCTGTCAGACATATATGTGTGTGTAAGTGTTTTTGCAAGTTTGGTAGTGATGCCTTAAAGTGGAAGTGCCCACCCTTACTCCACCCAGGTCTGAAATACAGCGGCCAGAGCTTTGAGACGTGCTCCTTCACACTCACACAGCTTACACGCAAAATGACTTAGACTAGGTTTCTGCATAGTTTCTGATATTTTCAACAGGACGCTGAGACATCAGGGTTGCCAACTGTCCCACACAATACAGAATATTGTTACTGTAGGGAAGCAAAAACAAAGATATCCCTCATGAGTTGTGTGACAGCCCTATTAACTGTTGCTTTGTTACACTGACTCTATACACAGATCAAGGAAGACCAAGGGAGAAACCATGCATATTCAGTCACATGTATTTCATTGTTGCACATTTTTCACTGGATTTACTGCTGTTTATAAAAACACAATGCACTTAGAAATCCAATTCAATGCCTGAAATTTAGAGCATGACTGTACAATGACTGTATGATTTTGAAATCCATCTTTTCACAGAGGACAACTAAGGGACTTAATGCATTAAGAGCCAGGGGTGTAAACTTTTGAACAGAATGAAGATGGGTACATTTTTATTATTTTGCCTAATTTCATTTAATATTGCCCTTCAGAAGCTGCTAGAGAAGACAAAATAAGTTAAATTTACCCTGATCTTCAAATTCAAATAGTTTTTCACCCCCCGGCTCTTAATGCATTGTGTTTCCTTCTGAAGCATCGGTGAATGTTTGAACCTTCTGTAATAGTTGTATATGAGTCCTTCAGTTGTCCTCAGTTTGAAAAGATGGATCTCAAAATCATACAGTCATTGTTGGAAAGGGTTCAAATACACAAAAATGCTAAAAAACCAAAGAATTTGTGGGACCTGAATTTTTTCTGAAGAACAGCAGGCAGTTTAACTGTTCATAACAAACCAGGGACTCATGAACAACTATCACTAAACAAACAAAAAGACAGATGTGGATCATTCAGGTAACAACACAGTATTAAGAATCAAACGTATGTAAACTTTTGAACTGGGTCATTTTTATTAATTCAGCTATTCAACTAAGTATTTTATGTGAAATACTAAAGGTGTATGTAAACTTTTGACCTTAACTGTATAACTGTGTTTTTTTTGTTTCAATTATGGTCAGTTATCACTAATTACCATTTATCAAATGGCATATGTAATATAAATATATAGAAATAGTGAGTGTTCTTTACTAAAATAGTTTACCCAGAACACTGTTTCATAAGGTGTGTCCCTATTTCAAGTGTTAGCCTGACTGACTTAAAATGAAGTGTCCTCAATGTCTAAATTGCTTTACATTACAGAGAATGAAAACTGCATCTCTGCCAAAAATCTGGTCACCCTCATTTTCAAAAGTGTGACACACTAATCCCACAGTAACCCAATACACTTTCTGAAGAGCTGAGGCCAATTAAGCCCACAAATGTTTTTTCAGAAATGATTGAGGTTCATTTCACTCTTTATTTCGGAAGAACAGAACAGAAATCAATATTAAATAATTCTGAAATGTGTACATTGATTGTTTTATACAAATGTTCGCGCTCTGCTCTAAATTTGTTGCTAAACACTAAACTTTAAAGCTAAAATGTAGGTCAGAACTGTCAAATGCAGTTCTCCCCCTGCTGGCTGGCACTGGTAACGACACAATCTCCTCGGCGGCTCTGGATTGGCTCCAGAGCATAAAGGCTGGCGGTCAGTGTGCGCGCTGTGCTCGTTCACAGACAGACGCACCGCTGTTGCCAGAGACACTTCTGCGCTTCCAGAAGGGCAAGAGACGGACAGAAGACACCGGCACGAATGAGCTGGGGACTATTCTGAGACTTTACAGATTTGTGGTATTCTTCTCGCACTTGTTGAACTGTTTGCGAGGAAGTCATCGCATCTGTTGTGGATTTTACTCTTTTTCTGAGATCAGTTATGCACTGAACCCTTCATTCACGGAGTTTTAACCGGCGGGTTTCTACATTCAAAGGTAACAAAAAACTCTCTAAGGCATATTTTCCTCCTTCATATAGTCTAAATGTATAGTAGAGTGCATTGAGTGTGACTTTTGTTTGTATTGATTTACATACGTACAAATACCTAGTGTTATCCTGTAACGCGCACGTTTGGGAACACATTCGGCGGTGTTTCGAAACCTAACGAGCCACCTACCTAGGCGGTATCTTCGGCATCATGTGCGCATCTGAACGTCCAAGTTGAGCTGCCTAAAGTGTTGTCTGGGTAGGCAGCACATTAGGTTTTAAGACAGTCGTTATTTGTAAATATTTAGTCATTATTTTATAACGAATAACAGCATTTTTTTGTAAAATAGGTAGACCGGGGCTAGTTGTCACAAAGGCTATATCTAAGGTTTTTTGTGTGTTTCTTACATAAATGTAAGCCTGGGGCAATTTATTATATTGTTATACAAATATTATTTGTATATTATACAAATATTATTTGTATAACATTTTTTGAGGCAAAAACAGTTTGATATATAGTTACCATTTACATTTTTTGCTGAAAAGCCTACAATAGGCTGTTTATTTACAGAATCTGTTAAGACAGCTTACATATGTGACCCTTGATCACAAAACCAATCATAAGGGTCAATATTTTAATTTTGATTTTATTTAGATTCATATTAGATTATGAATACATAGGCTTTCAGTTAACATATGGTTTGTTATGATAGGACAATATTTGGTTGAGATACAACTATTTGAAAGTCTGGAATCTGAGGGTGAGGGTGCAAAAAATTAAAATATTAAGAAAATCAGCTTTGAAGTTATCCACAAGAAGTCCTTAGTGATGCATATTACTAGTTATGACATATTCACGGTAGGGAATTTAGAAAATATCAACATGGAACATGATCTGTACTTAATATCTGTATTAATTTTTGGCATAAAATCGATTATTTCATCCCAAAATGTATTGTTGGCTATAGCTACAAATATACCTATGCGACTTGTTTTGTGGTCCAGGGTCAAATATAGTGTAACAGCATGCTTAATAGTAAACTGATATTGAATTTGAGTTGTCAAAAGTGACAACTGACCCATTCTCCCATATAATGTTATGTAATACTTTCGTTTTAGGACATCTGTTGGGACACCAGGACTTCTCCATCTGTGTCTCTGATATGGGACTTTAGGTTTATACCTCTCATATCATCTTTTGTGGAGTGAATTCGGCTGGTTTAAAACATTTACGCCTTTCCAGAAATGGTGGGGCATTTACATTTGCAAGCTATGGATGAGAGTTTGAAAGGAAAGAACCGGGAGGGACTGCTTGATAGTCCGGATTCAGGACTTCCTCCAAGCCCCAGTCCGCCCTTCTACTCTTTGTCACCGGGGATCCTCGAGTCGCGCTCCGGCAGCTGCTCAACACCAAATGAGCTGCAAGGATACTGCAGAAAGGAGAGCCGGGAAGGCAAACTGGTATGCATTCATCTAAGCCTCAGAACTCAAATGAGACCTAAGAAGGACATGTTCCTCAATCAACATCCTTTGCTGGCACAGTTTTACTATCAACCAGCTGGTGCGCTGATTTTAGGGGTAGAGTTAAGACTACTGCTTTGAGGATGTTGATACAGGAACATGTCCTACTTGAGTAAATCATATGCAGTATTTAGACCCATACATGACAAGACTATTAGTGGAAGCAATCCGTTTTATATTTGCATTTTTAAGTATGGCTTTTTCACACACACTTAAGTTATAAACATGAGTGACATTTGAACTTTGTGTTCATGTGTGGCTTTGGAGATATGAGCTGTGTGTCATCCAAAGGTTTTCAGATACAGTTGTTGTCTTCCATCAGTTTTGTCATTTGACAGATGAACTTGCACATTAAATGCACTCATTTAAGTCACAATGTAACAGAAGTAGGCAGATATATTTTGCAATTGTTCTGTTGATTAGATGGAGAAAGATCTGAAATGCGAGTTTGAGGTTGATCACAAAAAAGCAGTGGGATTAAGTACAATACATTAAGATCAATATCATGCATTTAGAAAATACTTTTCTTTCATACCAACGTCATATCAGTTAATACGACTATCTGTGCAGATCGGTAAAAAATTGCTTCAGTCATGTTCACTATGGATACAGATTATATTTACAAACGTTTAAGGCGTTTGACCTCAGTTACTCATTCACACTGGCAGAATTCAAGCTGTGTCTTTATGAACAGGATAATTCGAAAGTTACATGTGAGCAACCAGTGGTTAAATGAAGTAGATTCAATTCAAAATAATGTTAGTATATGGGCCATTCTACAGAATTGGTGCAAACTGCTGTCCCACAACCAAAAAACATATTTAAAAAGCATTTAAGTATTCAAATCTTAGATGTTTACTAAGATCTTCTTACTACTTACTAAGATCTATTATCTATTGAAACCCACAATAATATTTAAAATATTAGTAAGCTTAATATATATAAAATCATGATTTAGTGGGTACTTTTAATTCGGCGGTGGCTGTCCCAAACCCTAAACCCTAAATTTGAACTTATATTGAAATCGTTTTTGATGATTATTTTATTCCATTATTGTTTATAAAAGTATCTTTTTGATTTTATTAAAAAAATGAATTTAAAATATAAAAATAAGTTAAAATAAAAATAAGTTATTTTATATTTTCTTTGTAAATTATGAAACTTTATGTAAAAAAAAAAAAAAAAAAAAAAGTGTCCCGCATTTTCATGTCGCTACCGAAACACTGTTTTAGTCCATTGACTGAGACTGATTTTTACTACACTCCTACATTTATGATCAGGAAATATTCCTGTGTCACTCATATTACACTTGGTGAAGTTTCGGTAGTGACATCTTTGATTTTTTTTGGGTGTTATTCCATAAATTAGTCACTACTAAAACAGTCACAACCAAAACATGTCATCATTGTTTCGGTAGTGACAAAAGGGAACACGTAATCCTCATATTTGGAGGAAATAAACAAGATTTTAGTATAGTTATGCATTTTTTTATATTTTAGTATGTTTTAGTACTGTTTTAGTATGCAAGTTCAAATTCTGTAATGTGATGCGGTCACTACTAAAACATTACTGTCACTACCGAAAGTGTGCAGTCACTACCGAAACAAGGGATGTTTTGTCAAAAATAAAGTATACTGAATTATCAACTAAAATGTTCTGAAAGTTTTTGGTTCAATGTGTTCAGACTAATGAATTCTTAACTTTCTAGCCTTTTACAAAGAAAAATTGGATTCAAAATACAACAAATCTCATACATAACACTTGAAATATTGTTAAAAATGTAACTGTTATTGATTTACCTGTGAAAAAATAAATATATTTATAATGTAGATGTAAGCAAAATCTTAATAGGTCAATATAACCCTCCTAATTAAATTATTTTACTGTGTTTCGGTAGTGACAAATTTGGAGAGAGTACAAATATTTCAAAACTGAAAATAAAATATGAGAATTAGCTGCACAATTACTGGAAATGTGTACCTTGGATATTATTAAATTTGCATACACACAAATCTTTTGGAAAAATACATGTTTTTCAAGACGTTTCCAACTCTTCTGACTTTGGACCAGTTCTTTAGAATGGTTTGTCATAAACACAAACAGACACTGTTGACAATGTAGAGGCCAGAGACAAATAATTGAGAAGTAACAGAGCAGAATCCTGAAATAGAAAGAGGTTCAGGTGCTCGTGCCTCTGGAGGCTCACTCTAATGAAGCAGGGATGACAAGGAGCGACCAGGGAGAGAGAGATTTTCTGTAAACAAGTTGACCTTGTGTTTGGTGAATGTGGTAACTGTAACCGATCTCTCTCTGTCCCTCATAGCTTCCTCATAGCAACCCTTTTACAGCACCTACACACATGTGCAAACAAACAAGCAGTGCTGAGACACACACACACACACACACACACACACACACACACACACACACACACACACACACATATATCATACTGGTACAGTATTACTAGACAGCACATGTTCACGTTACAGTATAGTAGCTGCACAAGTGCCTCCGCATAACCCAGAGTCTTATTTCTGCCTCTGAAAGGTTGCATAGCACGCTAAACTAACAGTGTCTACATCTGACACGGCCCTTTCATACTGATCTTAGGCTGCTTTACCTCTTCCAACACTTCTAGATGCATCTTCGAGCAGGAAATTAAGTTTCCCTGAGAAAACACAGCTCAGCACTGACAAAACAACAACTTCTTGTATTAAACAGATTTTGGTATGAGGCCTGAACTCATAGGCTGCTCAAGTGTGAATGTGATTGGGCTGCATATGTCTCTGTCGTGGGGCATAAATGCTTTGCCCGAGCACGCCGCTAAAAGCAAGCATCTAAAGGCATTTCGGAGTGTATAAATGATCACTCAGACACTCCTCTTTAAGAAACATGCATGCACTTGTTAGGACGCCGCTCTAATAAAGCGTGTCACTGAGTAAAATAGATAGGAAGCAGCGTGACTTCATTTGTGCAACCTACGTTTTTTAAACTTTTTTTAGCAGTATGTCTTTAACACTTTTGGAAAGCTCTCGTGCCAATGTCAGCAAAACATCCTTCTGTTGCAGTTCATCAGAATATGCTGTTTGCAAAATCCTATTACTTAAATACAAATGTGGTCAAGCCTGCAGGCAACATGCAGTATATGAGGACCAAATGCTCTCTGAGTCAAAAAGAAAACGTAGGCATACAAAGCCATTATTGTTTGCTGCACTTTTTATTTTCCATTCATGGCAAGCTTGCTTTGCGAGGGTGTTTATCCCAGCATGTACATACAGTATGCTATATGCAGTATGCATGCTTGCAGAGGATATGTCTGCCTTTTTCCTCTCATTTTGTGGCTGCGGGTCTATTTTGAGAGTTGTGTTTGCATAACATAAAAAGAAATCTCTCCAATCTATTTTAGTGTGCAGGTCTAACAGCAAAGCTGTTGCAGTCAGTTGCATAAGAAACTGATGACCTCTGTTTGTTGAAATTAAAGTGAAGGGTGTATTGGCACCTCTGAAACAAAGTAATGCTGCTTTATAAGATGCATAATCAGCAACACATCAGTTTTCTGCTGATATTAGATATTTTTTGTCATTTATTGATATCAGTTGATATTGGATATAGGGGTGTGCAATATATATATATCATTTATCTCATCTTCAATAATAATTGTAATTGTTGTTTTAACAGTGTGCGATTTGACATTATTGAGTATTTTGCAAAAAACTTACAAAACACACTTACAGAGTGCATGCATAACGTTACATTACATGATGAATTGTAGTAAGTACGCATTTAGAGTGTGTTCTTTCACTGCATGATTCAGTCTTTTAAAATGCATTTAGAATGATCACATAATTCAAGATATGGGGGCAGAAAATGTATATAGTAACTATATTTCATATAATTAATCAATCACACAAAGAGTGACATTTTTTCCAACAAATGTGATATTGATTTTATACAACAGTTCAACAAACAAAAAGTTCATATTAAAAGACTTACGTTTTAGACAGCATATTTCCTGTTTTTGCTCAACTGCGCCAACAAAAATGATTCCAAACACAGCCACAGTACTGTTTTGCATCTCTGAGCAACATGACAGTGTTTCGTTCCTGAATGAATAACTGTTTAAATGATTTGGTTCAATCGCAGTGACTCACTGCCACCTATTGGTGGTTTTAATTTCACATTATCAAAGTATCTTTTCACTTTTAAAATAATTTAAAATATAGCTGCATTAACGTGTAAATGCATCTAAATGCCACTTTATATGCAACTTTTGAAAAGATTTGGTTGATACTGATTTAATTTGTTTGGTAACAGCCTAAATGTATTATTATTATTATTATAATTGACTATTTAAATGTAAAAATTGGAATCAGAAGATAATGCACACTTTTAGAAAAAATGGCTTTATAAAGTTAAAAATGCCCATTAAAGGTAAACATCTTTTTAAATCATTTCCATCACTGCTGTGAACTGACCACACAGAATATGAAGAATATCAAAAACGTAGTCCTTACGCACAATAACACACAGAAAATATTGTCTAATTATCGTTAACGATAAAATCCCAGAAAATATTGAGATATTATTTTTTGTCAGTATCACACACCCCTAATTCAATATTGATATTGGAACATTTAGATTCCTATTGTCTATCTAACGCTCAGTTTAAAAGTTATTTTTTAAAAACGTTAATGTAATCTTATGCATATCTTTTATACTGTTACTGTACATTGCAATGTTTTGATGCCTTTTTAGATCACCATTTACTTGCTATGTTTTATTTATGAAGAGCTTCTACCAAATACTCAGTGTTGGGAGGATTACTTTGTAAATGTAATAGGTTACACATTACAAGTTACCCTATTTAAAATGTAATAAACAGTGTGACTATTTCAATTACTTTATTAAAGCAATGCAACTGATTACATTTGACTATGGGTTGACTTTACAGTAGTACTCAACACTGATTACTGTTGGACTTTCAAAATCCTTCATCACCTGACTTAAAATGATAATACTTTAATTTTAAAGCACAGCCACCACAAAATCAGACTTTAAAATCTCTTTTTACTTTTAGATCATTCTAAGGTTAAATACAGACTTAAAATCATAACAAGATGTAGTTTAATAACTAGCTATGGCAGAAAACACTTGCATCTAACAATGCATTGGGGAAAAAAAGATAAATTAAAAAGAATAAAGCATATTCACAAACCCAAATAGGAATTAAAACAGCTATCAAATAAACATATGTTCTATTCTGCGTCCTAAACTCCTGAAATGCTGGTGTCTCATATTTTATAGAGCAGTCAGTGCAGTTTGGGAAAGAAATCAATAAATTGTTGGTGTGTGAAAATATTAAAATGTAACCCTCTTTGTAATCGTTAACATTTTCATTTGCAACTAGTTAGTCCCCAACACTGCAAATACTACGTAATACTACTACTACTACTACAAAAAATAACGCATTAAGGTAGTGCTTTCAGCCAGTACTGTAAAAATAACAGTATGTTTACACAAAACAATATGACAAACACAACATAAATATCAACAGCATAGCCCAGAGTGAAGGAACAGGATCAGGGAAACAAACAGATCCATAACAAAGGCAAACACAACAACCAGAACATTACTACAGACTAAAAACATGTTAAACCTAACAAGGCAAAGATCAATCAGACACCTCCAGCATGTAGAGAGAGGTAGCAGTGAATAATAACATTCAATCAGTAAATTCAGGCCACTAGATGTCAGTATAGAGTCCCAAACAACAGGCAAGAAAGCACCTTTATATTCAGCCCTGAACCCCTCAAACTGCATGTAGGAATGGGTACCAAAACCTGGCATTAAAGCTTGGACGTCATCAGTTCTGCTTTCGGTACTTAAGAATATATTTATTATTGTGTATAGTGTGTTCACACTTGTAGTTTGGTTCAGTTGGTTCATTTGGTCTGGACCAAAAAGAAAATTGATACATTTGGTCCTGGTCTGCTTAGCTTTCACACTGGCATTTTTGACAGCGAACCTAAAGATACTGAATCTAAAGGCATAGTGATATGTTCACATCCTGATTGGTCGGGTTGAATGACATGATCGGTCTGCTCAGCACTGCTTTAAGTCGAATACACCTAATGCTGTCTGCTGGACTAAGCGTGCTCATTGTTGCATGTATATCAGTTTATTTTTACCACCTGCAAACTCACAAAGACATCATAAAAAGAACTTTACCTCTGTGCTTTTTGCTTCATGTTTGTTCTCTGATTAATTTTGTTTTGGTTACACTGCTTGTTCTTTTCATGAAATCATGTCGCATAGCATCACATATTGTTCTTACTTACTGTTTTTGGTTAGTTTAGAAGTATTTGGTCTGTGTTGTTCATATTTCATTCGAAACAGCCACAGAGTTTGTTTAAAAGTGGACCGGGACCCACCCTTTTAGCTTGTTTGGTGCACACCAGGGTCTGGATGGCAGCGTTCACTTACTCAAATCAACCACACTAACAGCAGTCGCACCAGAGTTTGTTTTAATCAAACCAAACATGACAAGTGTGAACACACTCTATGTTTCTCACACTCTACAGTGGAAAAAGGAGGAAAATAACTCACTGCTCTTAAATGAATAATTAAAATAGCTTTAGTAAGCACTAAGCTATCAGTTTATACAGTCAAAACAATGCAATGTTAAGCATTGTTAATTCTGTTCTTAATATGTTTGTTTTTCTTTTTGTAAGTTTTTTTTTTATATATAGCACTGTCAAATTGACATGGTGTTTGCATTTGACATCGCAGTAATATTTATTGTAATGTATTAAAGAGATAGTTCTCCCAAAAATGAAAATTACCCCATGATTTACTCACCCTCAAGTAGGCTTGGGCGGTATTACGGTAATATGGTATACCGCGGGATCTAAAAATAGCAACGGTTTCAGTTTCAATACCGTTATACCGTCATAAAAGAATGCATTTATATAGGAGACAAGGATTAAATATTAAATATAATTTATTTAATGCCTAAAAATGCGTAGTGATGCACGGATGGTGGTTATATCCGCGGGTCGGGTGGGTCGGGTAATAAAAAAATGCATTCTGATTATTTGCGAGTGGATGAGATAAATCAATAATGATGCTAATATTAACTACATTTTCTAAAACATGAACGTGTTTTATGTAATTTTTTCATCAGGCAGATGATTTCATTTAGTATATTTTATAGAAACGGTGACATTCCCTATAAAGTTTGAAGGGAGTTATGCCTGTGCTAATGCTATTGAGCACGGCAATGCAGTGCTCGGCTTCGCGTTTACCCACTTCTCTGATGCGCATCTTTCCAAAATCATGACAGTCCACCGCATGAATAGCTAATTCAATCGCATTAATAAATTGAAATATTCTCTAAAAACACCCAGTAAAGACAGCGACGTGGTCAGGACCGTGGCGCCGCGGCGGCTTCTTTTGAAATATATTTGACGATGTGCCTAATGCGCCCGCTGTGTCCACAGATGCTGCCTGTTCATTCATACGCGAGAGCATGTCAGGCTAGGCACGCAGTGGTATAATAATAATTATTATTGATTATTTGAATCAGTAGATTATAACGAAAACAATACCTTAAAAATGAAAAGCAGCAGATTTTTACCATCAGACATTTCTTAAACTGGTGAACCCCTGTAAACTTCAGTCCAAGCATGCGTTTGAATAGTAAGTTCAGAACGGCTCTAATACAGAGAAAACCCGACCGATTTTGTCAGAGATTGCGGAGAGTCGCATCCAGATGTCAGTTATTCTTTTCTGCTTGGATTTGGCTTAAAATCATGAGTGATAAATATAAATGTGCAGCGATGTGCAGATCAGCTGAATCAATCTGCTGTTAAAAATGAACCATCCGTTTCATCAGGATTACAATAGGCTAAGTGTAATATGACGATCAGGTGCAGTTATCTAAATCAGAGAAAAATATAGGAGCGGGTGGATAATTTATTTGAAGTCATCAAGTGACAGCGTGGAGGAGAAAGAGAGAGATGGCGAGTCACGCACCAAGTGACCTGGCGCGCGTTTCCCAAAAGCATCGTTAGCCAACTGTGGTGGCAAGTTCCGTCGTTTACCAACATAGTTCAAATATTCGGTGTTTCACGACACCAGTTCAAAACAACATTCGCAAACAGTGTCACAATCTATTTCTTCCATTTAAACTAAATATAAATGCTATGTATTTTTGTGCGTCCTCTATAAGCACCGTTTAGGAGTAGTGCGTGTGCATTTTGCCTGAGGGAACCCCGGTGTATGACGTAAGAGGGAACCCGTGATGAATCAAACATCAAATAAAGCGTAATGACAGGGGGGAAAGAAATGAGTCATTAGGTGCCATATTCAATATGGCTGCATTTTTGAGATCCCTAATCAGTTAAATAGCCGACGTTATCACTCGGTTACGTCATTGACAACTGCCCTACATTGTTGAACTAATGTGGTTCAAACGACGGAGATGCGACTGTGTTCGGGAAACACTCGTGAGCTAGTTCGTTTCCACAACAATGCATCGTACTATGGAGTAGGCATGTGCCGGTATCAAATTTTCATGCTGCGATTAATTGATTGAGCTTTTATCACGGTATACGGTATTATCACAATATTTTAATGGCTCAGGAGAAATGGATGGAGTGGTGGTGGTGGTGGGGGAGGGAACAACTTGCATTAAAAAAAACAACTTGCATTACAATAGGTGTAATTGTGATTGTCAAAACATTTGGTAGCTAAACTGAATTTTACACAATTTTCACGATTTCAATTCTTGGGATTTGATTTCAATCTTGATTCAATATTGACTCTTTGGATAAAAATTAGGTAGGCTGCAGTAGATAGCCTACATATAAATTTTTCTCAAGAAAAAAAAAATATATATCTCACATAATGCTGTTAATTATGTGTAATTATAATTATAATAATGCTGATATTATGTAGGCATATCTTTCGGTAAGTTGTACTGTATCTTTAAATAAAAAGTAACAGGATGATTGGTTTACTTGAACTGAAGCACTACAGCGATCGGTCACGTCACATTTACAAGCACCAAAACGGTATTTATTGTCTGAGTTTCGTAATAAAATGGACAGAACCTGAGAGCTGAGAATTGTTTTCATATCAAAAGTAACCTGCTTTGATCTAGTAGTCTGTCGGTCTCCATGTTCTCTTTGCTCCGTGATTTTTCTCTGTGTGAGAAAATGGATGCGTGGCGCGAGAGCGTGTGAGAAGTGTAAATTGCGTGAGTCTCACGCTGAATGCGTAGAGTTGGCAGCCCTGCTTTTAGAAGGGGGATAAATCGTCGGCAGTGTTCCTCCTTCCGCCATGCTTCCTCTCCATGTGAGGATTGTTTACATTAGACTAGAGTGCGCACTGCGCCGCATGCACACAGTGCTTCTACATGTGGGGATTGTTTACATTCAGAGTGCGCACGTGTAGCATATACACCGTGTTTGTTTAAGCGGTTGATGGAAAATAAGCTAATGCGCGTTCCATAAATATAAATTCTGATCTATTATTTTTCACGGTATTTTGAAGTGCCCACGATAACAATATCGTGCATATTCATTACCGCGATTTATTGCATTACCGAATACCGGCACATGTCTACTATGGAGGTTAACCAGCGAGTTACGTCGTTCTACGGGAAACGCACCCCAGGATGTTTATGATAATTTTATTCTGTTTGACTGTTGTATTTGCCCTTTTTTTTACTGCTATTTGTTGTTAATAAAAGTTGTCAACATTGTTGTAGTGTTTGGTATTCAGTTTCTTAACGGTATAGGCACAAGCCAACAGTTTGGTGACGCTGTCTGAGCCTTACGTCATTTTTTTATTTTTTTTATTCACGGTAATACCGTATACCGGGGTAAAATAGGGAGGAGGTTTGATGGTATCAAAATTTGGATACCGCCCAAGCCTACCCTCAAGCCATCCTATGTATGTATGACTTTCTTCTTCCAGACGAATACAATCAAATTATATAAAATATCCTGGCTCCTCCAAGCTTTATAATGGCACTGAATGGGTGTTGATATTTTGAAGCAGAACAAAGTGTGTCCATCCATCATAAAAATTACTCCAAATGGCTACGGGGGGTTAATAAAGGCCTTCTGAACCGAATCAATGCTTTTGAGTAAGAAAAATTTCCATATTTACAACTGTATGAACTGTAATTTCTAGCTTCACATTCATGAGAGAGTGGCGTTTCAGCAGATGACATAGGAAGTAGACGTAAGTTCTGTTTGCAGTAAAGGAAAACCAGTCTTCTCTTGGCTTATATCGAAATCCTCAGACATTTTTCTTTACAAATCCTCTTTTTGTACTTCTAATTCGTGTTTTCTGGAGCACTACCCACAGGCATTATAAAGCTTGGAAGAGCCAGGACATTTTCTAATATAACTCTGATTGTATTCGTCTAAAAGAAGAAAGTCATATACACCTAGGATGGCTTGAGGGTGAGTAAATCATGGGGTGATTTTCATTTTGGGTGAACTATCCCTTTAATTTATAATACTTGGCTTTCTCTTGGTATCATAGACCTCTTTGGATAAAATAGTTAGACCTCATGACCTCAGTCAGTCAATATAGTGATGCCAGTCTTTAAGTCTTTAAGCTTTGATTAAGATGCTATAGACCTTTTTCCTGAACACAGAAGTCTCTTAACTGAAAGAATGCTTTGCATTTCCGGTCTACATTGTTTCTAGTCAAATTAGGGTATATTCCGAGCTAATAAACTAATGTTAAACCTATTAAAATGTTTTTAAAAAGCACATGGCTCCATAGCGCCATCACTTGGCAATGTCGCAATGACCGTCATTTGTAAGTGCCTCACTTTAATGAGTGTGTAGATGACACGAAGCAGCGGAAGGTAGCTACATTAAAAACACATGGACGCTATTTGAATGGGTTCCTATGGAAACCGGAACAGAAAAGCATTCAATCTGACGTTAGAATTCGTAATGGCGGCGCTCATCGTTTACTCAGGAAAAAGGTCTATATGGTGTCTGTGGAATCCAATGCAGCCATCCTGTTGAACCTTTAACTGCTCTGTCCCTGCTCAGACCTGTCTGTAATGTGACTATGAGTCTACAGAGTTTGTGTGTGTAGTGGTGGCACATTGTATAACAGCACAGTGGACACAGTATCCCTTCCTGGATTTAACACACGCTCTGTCTTGTACTCATATGGACACAGATGCACATGCTCAAGGGCACGCTCCTTTTCTCACTGGCCTGCATCCATGAGACAACAACGTGATGCCAGCTCTCGTAAACAGCATATATGTTAGTAAAGAGAGCGTTTTTATTTTTGCTGATAATTATGTACTCACTTTCTTGGGTTAAACTGAGCCAGACCACCCTCTGCCAACTTGAAAACCAGATTTAAATATGCAGCGCATCACAATATCATAAATAGATTGTGACTGAATGAGACCAAGCAAGTGCTTTATTTTTATCCAACACTGAGAAATGCTCATTTTGGTTTCAAAATGCCATTTTATGAACAGCACAAAAGAATATAATGATATATGACTGTAGTTGCACAACACTAGGTTGTTTTGCAGACAGACATCTTCAACACCTGTGGATCATCACAGTTCTTCTGATTCTTCAAAACTGGTTCAGTCAGAACTATTTTTTTATGTACTGGAGCAAAAAATGCAGGTCAGAATGCAAGGTTATAAAAGTTAATGTTTTCTTGATTTACTGGCTGTGCGAGTTAAAAAATGTTCCGCTCGAGCTCAGGAAGAGCCCACATTTCCCATGTCAGGTCAGATGACAGTTGGGCTGATGATTCGCTCCTGAGGAATTGGGTTTTATGAGGTGTCAGAGACAGAGAGTGAGAAGCAGAGCGAGTACGTGCCGGACACTGAGGAAGGTGCTGAGCGCTCACGTGGTGTGTGTGTGTGTGTGTGTGTGTGTGTTTGATGACTGGAGCAGGTGGAGGCACAGGACGCTCCGGCTCCTCACACGCTGCTGCATTGTCGCCGTTTGTCTGACCACCAAATATATATAAGCACGCAGACAAACACATGCACACAGATGGCACTGCTCCAAAACAACAAAAACTACTGACAACATTTTCATTAAGGGGAGACACTGCAGGCAAAAACACTGTTTTTTCATGCACCTATCAAGTTTGAGATTTTGGGCTTTTTGCTTTTTCATGAAGTGTACGGACTTGTGGAAAGAAAACATCCTAAAGACACTGTTAAGTGTTTCTTTTATAGCACTTTATCTATTTGTGTCAAAAGATTCAATTACAATACATATTTTTAAAAGCCGTTTTCTTAAAATGATTTTTTTCTCTTATAAGAGAGAAAATTTCCTCCTATAAGAGCTATAAATTTCCACGTAAGTAGCACTTACACACACCAAACTTTACATTTTTACTTCTGTCTATATCCTGAAGGTTTTTACAGAGAGATTTGTTCATATATAATTTGCTTGATTTTATACATTTTAATTCCCAAAAAATGGTAAAAAAAATAAATAAATAGCGTTTCCTGTCTGTTCTACGTTTTTTCTGAATTATGGCATGACGAAATGAGATACCAAAAATTCCCTAAGTAAAAACTTTTGACTCTAATGTCAAAAAAATTATTTTGAAACTGACTTCATCCAGTGTTTTGATTTTTGTACTAGAAATGTATGCAAATTAATGCATATTTCATTAAATAATGCCTCATTTGCATATTTAAACCTAACAGTTTAGAAAACTTGTAATACAAAAAATGTTTGCAATTATCAATGTAATCAATCAACGGTATAAGTAAGGTGATAACTATTAGTTAAGTTTTTACCCCATTCACCTGCAGTCTCGCCTTAATAAAATAAATAAAACTGAAATAAAATACACAATTATTAGATGAAACAACAAACTAAACTACATTTTGAAATGCTGCCTCAGAAGGACTAAAGTAGGATAAGTATTCTAGGATTGTTGCACATTTGATTTGTTTTGCTAAATGCTAAACTGCGTTCTGATTCAGAGGACAAACAATTTCTTTCTATCACCTTAAGGGGGTTTATTTTGTGATGATTGAGGCTACTTAAAGTGACAGTTCACTCAGAAATGAAAATTACCCCATGACTTACTCATCCTTAAAGCCATTCTAGATGTATATGACTTTCTTCGTTCAGATGAACACAATCAGAGTTATGTTAAAAAATGTCTTGGCTCTTCCAAGCTTTATAATGGCAGTGAATGGGTGTTGAGATTTTTGAAGTTCAATAAAGTGCATTCATCCATCATAAAAATGCTCCACATCGCTCTGAGTGGTTAATAAAGGTTTTCTGAAGCAATTAGATGTGTTGTGTAAGAAAAATATTTATATTTACAACTTTAAAAACCATAATCTCTAGCTTCCACTAACTGAAGTAAGCACGTCACGAGAGAGTGGCGTTCCAGCAGTTAAATTAAAACGTAGGTGTAGCGTAAGCTCTGGTAAGAATACGCTAGTCTCGCAAGAATCAAGTTTTGTTTACAGCACAGGAAAACCAGTCTCCTCTTGGCTTATATTGAAATCATTTAACAAAATCCTTATTTTGTACTTCTAATTTGTGACTGGTGTTTTGTTTTGCTCTCTTCAGTGTGTTTCTGCATTTGCTCTCTCCAGTGCACTTCTGCATTCATGTCATCTGCTGGAACGCCACTCTCTCATGAATGCACATACAACAGAAGCCAAGGATTACAGATGTTAAAGTTGTAAATAGGAATAGTTTTCTTACACAAACACATTCCTTCACTTCAGAAGGCCTTTGTTAACCCCTCAGAGCCATGTGGAGTACTTTTTTATAATGGATGGATGCACTTTATTGGACTTTAAAATCTCAACAGCCATTCACTGCCATTATAAAGCTTGGAAGAGGCAGGACATTTTTTAATATAACTCTGATTGTATTTGTGTGAAATAAAAAAGTCACATACATCTAGGATGGCTTAAGGGTGAATAAATTATGGGATATTTTTTTTTTTTTTTTTTTCAGGTGAAGTACCTTTAAATACAGTTGAGGTCAAAAGTTTAGATCCCCCTTTCAGAATCTGCAAAATGTTAATTATTTTACCAAAATAAGAGGGATCATAAAAATGCATGTTATTGTTTATTTAGTACTAACCTGAATAAGATATTTCAAATAAAAGATGTTCACATATAGTCCACACTTTTCTGAAGATCAGGGTAAATTTAACTTATTTTATCTTCTGTAGCCTCTGAAGGGCAGTACTAAATGAAAACATATTATATTTAGGCAAAATAAGAAAAATGTACACATCTTCATTCTGTTCTAAACTTTTCTTCATGCATCATTTTTCCTTCTGGAGCATCAGTGAGTGTTTGAACCTTTTGTAATAGTTGCATTTGAATCCCTCAGTTGTCCTCAGTGTGAAAAGATGGATTTCAAAATCATACAGTTATTGTTGGAAAGGGTTCAAATACACAAAAATGCTGGAAAATCTAAAAACTTGTGGGAACTGAAGGATTTTTCCTGAAAAACAGGCAGTTTAACTGTTCAGGAAGACAAGGGACTTATAAACAACTATCACTAAAACAAAAAACAGCTGTGGATCATTCAGGTAACAACACATTGTTAAGAATCAAGGCAATGTAAACTTTTGAACAGGGTCATTTTTATTTAATAAATTCAGCTATTAATTTCTCTTGTGGACTAAATGTAAACATCTTTTATGTGAAATATCGTTTTCAGGTCAGTACTAAATAATAAACAATACCATGCCTTTTGTATGATCACTCATTTTGGTAAAATAATTATAATTTTACAGATTATGAAAAGGGGGTTTAAACTTTTGACCTCAACTGTACATGAAAATGAAAAATAGATCTGAAATTAAATTTATGTGAAAAGAAAAGACTACAAATTGATACAAGACATGAAACATGTAAGAAAGTTGCTCTGGCCAGTGGTTAATTATACAGTTTTGCTGTCATCATGTTTGTGTAAACTGACAAGTATTTCAATGTAAAATGTATGAATATTTTGCAGTGATTGAACATTAGATATTATCGGTTGTAATGGCTTGCTAGATGGCTAATTCCTGTCTTTAATGTCTTCCTGTGTAGCTCCCATACTTGCTCCTGAATTCTCAAGGTCCAGATGCAAAGTCACGCATGTACCCTGTGGTCTATGGAGAGAGCATTGAGGTCAACCCCAAACCAGAAAAAGAGATTAAGTAAGTGGTGTTAAATATCACCATTAAGTACCAGTGTTTTAAAATGTAGTCTGAGATCACCAGTTTCTATTTTTTACTTCAGCGTTTTGGCTGTGTTGAAATTAAACATTAAAAACATTCAAATGAATTGTCTTAGAATTTAGTTTTTCTCTTTTGCTTTAACTCCATGTTCTCTATCACGATTTGAAAAAGATCATCTCAGTTTCACTTGAAGAACATCTGACCATCTTCACAAGTCATATGTTCAGTCACAAATGAAATTTTTTGACTAGTGCCCTAGAAGTAGTGCAGAATGAGAAATATTTCCTCAGTATTTTACATCACAAGATTTCTTTAAACGTAAAATCTGTTTTTCAAGTTGGTCTCAGACTTTGAGCAAACCCTCCCATGTTTTCTTTATTCTTAGTTGAATAATGTTTATCTAATGAATTCTTGTCTTTTGACCACTGTCAGGTTCAACTCTGCTGTGAAGTATGCTTCAGACAGACACTTCCGTGACCAGGTGTTCTGCGCCCAGGTCCCAACCGCCACATCTTTCAGCGAGACGGTGGTGGCCGTTCATAACTGCACGTGGCGCAGCTACAAATCAGAGGTTCACTTTGAGCCACGGCACAGACCGCTACACTTCCAAAGCACGACCATCGTGTTCCCCAAGCACACCCGGAATACATACCGCACCACGCTGAACTACAACGGCAACAAAAACGCAGCTGGGCGCCGGCGGTTTGTGTCCACAGTCAGGCTGGAGTCCACCGAGGATGCCAGTCCATGCATCATTTACACAGAAGACCTCTGAAAGACACACACGAAAGATGTGTTACCCTTCCCAAAATTCAAAAACTCCCTTTGGTTAGAGAGCTACTTGGACTAAAATCGTGATTCAACGACGGATGACAAGAGGACTTTTAAGAAAGGAAAGGAAAAGTCAGTGAGGGTCATTTTGTTCTTTGACTTCCAGTGACATTGGTACTTGATAGTGGGGATGAGCTGGAGCTGAGTGTGTGTTAGCGGTTTTTACATGTGATGTACATCTGGAGGTTATTTCCTTTTCATTTTAATATCCAGTCGTACCAGTCAGGTGGAGGGAAAAGCATTCGGGGCAAAACAGTTTTGTTGTTTGTTGATTCATAGGCCTTCAAGGAACCTGAGCCTGCAGAATTCCACAAAAAGATTTGCAGATTTACACAGAATTTTACTAACAGCTTGCGCCAGCGCAATCCGTCTTTCAGCGTTAAAATAGTACTGTCAGGATTTACTAAAGATGCGCAGTGAAGAATTAGCGCTGAAAAGGCATGGACACAGTTATTTTTGTGCCTGACCTTTTGAATATGCATTTGTAGGTGTTTCCCTTTCAGATGCAAAATTTACAGGAGGAGAGTTAAAAATGAATCACGTGATACAATTTACTAACACTTGCGCTTGTCAAATTACTGGTATTTGTGCCATTATTTAATGCTCCAAAAAAGCATGTCATAAAGCAGGCAGCAATTTGCGCTGCTCTTGATAAGATTGCACTGGTCATTATGGAAATGATCTGGCTGCATCTGTGTTTTTTAATATGCGCATTGTTAGTAAATCACACACTGAATTTTCCCCTCCCATTGGCGCTTATAGGGAATTGCACTCTAATGCTAATTTGCCCTGTTTAGTAAATCTGGCCCTATGTGTCTTGTACTAAAATAAGCTTGGTTTCATTTTGGTGCCTCACATTGTATTTTTTTTTTTTTTTTTTTTTTGAATACTTTGGCTAATTTTCCATTTTAATTATACAATATAATTCTGCCAAGAATGTAAAAATGTAAAAACATAGGGAGTCCATGTGGGCCTACTTTATCGTCTTAGTATTGCTGACTCTTACAAATCCTCAAACAGGAAATAGTTCCTAATTAAAACAAAATTAAGACTACAGACCAATTTGGTGTTTGCAAACAGTGATGACGTTTTTTTTCTGGTGGCAGAAAATGAGTTCAAGTAGAGGTCTATGGAAGTCTGAGGAATTAAAAAAAAAGTAAAATCTGAGGCTACGTTTATACCAGTGTGTTTTCGTTTTAAAAATGCAAAACTTTTGCTATGGTTACACCTGTCGTTTACTCTATTCCTGTGTTTTTGACCCTCAAAATCGTACACTTTCAACAACACTGCAGACCCTGTTTTAGTTTGAAAACTCCAGGGTTGAATTTCAGTGTATATAAACCAAAACACTATACCTAAACCTACACAACAGTAGGAACTAAAATGCTTGTTTTTCAATCTCTTATCTTTCAGCTCTTTATCATGTTTTTGGATTTCGTACCCAAGGATTCCACATCCTAAGTCCAATTCCGTGCCAGCTGAGTTACCGTGCAAACTTGTTACATCTGAAAAGCAAAACGTATGGATCTGTAATCATAACTGTGTACGAAATTGATTATACTCGCTGTTTTGTTGCCTCTAGTGGTCATTTTTGTTGAAAACTGCTGTTGTATGTACTTATTGATATATATTTCTCGTCTTGCGTCATGAGATCAGGTAGATCTTACCCATTTCCCTCCACTTGTCACCACTGTTTTTCTGCCACCACAATGCTGTGACATCTACTCCAAATTGGTCTATAAGCATATTATATGTGACCCTGGACCACAAAACCAGTCATAAGGTTAAATTTTACAAAACTGAGATGTATACATCATATGAAAGCTCAATAAATAGGCTTTCTATTGATGCATAGTTTGTTAGGATAGGACAATATTTGGCCGAGATACATCTATTTGAAAATGAGGAATCTGAGGATGCAAAAAAATCAAAATACTGAGAAAATCACCTTTAAAGTTGTCCAAATTAGGTTCTTTACAATGCATATTACTAATCTAAAATTACATTTTGATATATTTACAATATGAATTTTACAAAAATCTTCATGGAACATGATCTTTACTTAATTTCCTAATGATTTTTGGCATAAAAAAAAAATCTATAATTTTGACCCATGCAATGTATTTTTGGCTATTGCTACAAATATTCCCCAGCGACTTAAGACTGGTTTTGTGGTCGAGGGTCACATATGTGGATGAGAGCACAAAGTCTTTAGACCTTAGTCAGGTTAGCTGCTGTATTGAATTTAACACAGATAGGTTAACTATGACTAAGGTCTACTGGCATAAATCTGTAGACTATCACAACTGGCTGAGAAAATATTAATTGTTTTAAAGTTCCACTTATGGAATTTTCTGTTTGTTTGTTTTTTTTTTTTGGCTGTAAATGTGTTGGTATGACTAAGGGCAAATCAACGAGTTGGAGCACTTGAAAGGTTGGACCAAAGATTCTGTCAAATTCAGAGAAAGGGAAATACAACCTTAAATATTTCCTCCCTTTCTGTTTGTACCTCAGAAAACGTGGAATGATTTCTTGCACAAGAGTTTCAGAAGCCGATGCTGATAATTCAGTGGCCAAAGTAAGAGCTGCACTCACAGAAAAGCCTATGTGGAAGGTTGAAAGTCTTTGAAATGACTGGACTGAGCACGTGTCAGATGAGAGAATTCAGCATATTTTGATGGATGCTGGATTTGTGAGACAGGTTTTATCTCTGAACAGAGACAAAGTTGTTTGACCTCCTGAAGACTGTACGGTTTTGCGATCGCACGGTTAGATAACGTTCGGTTTCAAAGGTAATGAGTAATTTCTGTCATTGTAGGAGCCAGCCAAAATCTAGATTGCCAAACTGAGCTGCTGTCTCTTCCATCGAGTGCCTTTCCTCTTTCATGTATTACAAACTCTTTTGTGGAGCAGAGCTGTTGTTGTTTAGGCCGGCGATGAGATGTAACGAAGCAATGCGCCGAGAGAGATTTCGACTGGAGGTGTACGTCATGTCTGTCTTATGTCTAGACTATACACTTTCAATTCGTAAATTTAGATCTCTTACCTCATTTTTCTTATTTTATATAATAGAGATCTTCTTTTGACTAAAATTGGTGAAACAATGACAAAGTACGTTTCCGTCTGGTATGTGGACGTGATCGAAAAACTTGGCAGTACAAAAAGAGTTCAGCTAAACTAGTGTAATCCTGGAAACTAGTGCATGTGTATTCCATGACACTGATGCAAATTAAACCGACGAAAAAAACATCAGGGGTTGATATGAGATGAAATTACAGGAAGGCATGACTCGAGATGGACATTTGATAAGTTGATAGAGGAATTTTAGTAATGTGTCGAAAGCAGATCTGAGGGGAGATGTTTTATTTTTTCACATTTGTTTGGTGTACAAATGCTTTCTGCTAACGGATGGATTTTAGTTTGATTTCCTAACACGATTTGTGTTTGTGTAAAATACTTTCCTGTTGTATATGTGGCATACAGCGCTCGTAATTCTCTTTATATTTTTGTATAATTCCCAACTTAATGGTCTTCTTTTGGACAACGGATGAAAAATAATTTAAGGAAAAAAATGTATATCCAAACTGATTAAATAAAAGCCCCAAACCCTACGACGGCTGTGTGTTTGTCTTTTGATGTTGTGATAAACTCTGGATGTTTAATGATCTGAGTCTCTGTTTTCCATGTACATTATCACTGACACAGCACTTTCCAACAAGGTCAAATACTTTCCAGCTTAAGATGAAAAACCCTTCCACCGTTCTGCTACAAAACTGCCAGCCGTGAGCGAGGCACTGAGTCTTTTTGGAGCGTATATCATTTTAATCCATGCATTCAAGCTTGCTTTAGGCTAGATTTCATTTACAGGAGTAAAGGATTACATGAAAGCTACACTACCAGTCAAAAGTTTTTTCTGCTCACCAAGCCTGCATTTATTTGATCCAAAGTACAGCAAAAACAGTACAATTTTGAAATATTTTTACTATTTAATATAACTGTTTTCTATTTGAATATATTTTAAAATGTAATTTATTCCTGTGATCAAAGCTACATTTTCAGCATCATTACTTCAGTCATCAGTGTCACATGATTATCCTCCAGAAATCATTCTAATATGCTGCTCAAGAAACATTTTTATTATTATTATTATCAATATTTAAAACAGGTGAGTTAAAAATTCAGCTTTGAAATCACAGAAATAATTTGAAATTTTAGTTAATATTAATAGTAGATAGTAATAATATTTCACAGTATTACCTTTTTTACTGTATTTTTGATCAAATAAATGCAGACTTGGTAAGCAGAAGAGACTTCTTTAAAAAAAAAACATTAAAAGTCTTACTGTTTAAAAACTAATATATATAACTTAAATATACATATTTAAATAAAAACATTTTTAAACATTTCAAAATGACAAAAAGGCCAAAATATATATATTTGCTTTAATATATTTATATTTTATATATTTAGGTAAATACATTTTCTAAAAAAAAAAAAAAAAAAATTGCCTTTTATTGTATATTTATTAAAACATATTTTAAATATTCCAAATATTCCCAGTATACTTTATATATAAAATATTTTTAGATTTTGCTCTGCATATTTCAGTTTAAAAAAATACATTCACATGTCACAAAAGTAAAAAAAAAAAAAAAAAAGTTGTCTATAGAGAGACCCACAGGGCACAAAAACATATTTTTATATATTTCAGATTTTATACATAAATATATTTCAAAATGCCAAAAATGCATATTTATTTGCTAAAATATATTTATATATTTAACTAATAATTCAGTTTTGAAATTACAGGAATAAATTTACATTTTAGAATATATTTAAATAGAAAACATATTTTAAATAGAAATAAAATTTCACAGTATTACCGTTTTTACTGTATTTTTGATCAAATAAATGCAAGCTTGGTGAGCACTTCTTTTAAAAAAAAATCATACTGTTTAAAAACTAATATATACCTTAAATATATATATATATATATATATTTCCTAAAAAAAGGTCAAATTTTATCTAAAAATGTGCATATTTATTCAAATATAATTTAAATATCACAAATATTCCCACTATACTTTAAATATTTTTTATATTTTGCTCTGCATATTTCAGTTTAAGAAAATATAAATACATGTCACAAAAGTTAAAAATAAAAAATAAAATGTTGTCCATAGAGAGACCCACATTTCATATTTTATATATAAATATATTTCAAAATGGCAAAAAGGCCAACGATATATATTTATTTGCTAAAATATATTTATATATTTAACAAAAAAAATTCACAGGAATAAAGTACATTTTAAAATTTATTCAACCTGAAAATTGGTAGTGTATAAAGTAAATATCTCACACTGAACAAGTTTAATAACGTAAATGCAACATGTTTATTTTACATGGTCACAAAAGCTGTGTATAAATTGTATACTATGTGAATTTAGTGTCAGTTTGCTCCAGTCTTTTGTGTATGTTTTCCTCCTGCTTCAACAAAAGATTATGTTGCCTACTTTTTCCCCACGTCTTACAGTTTAACTTTCAGACAAAGTTCTCCAGTCTAATGATTCACAAACATTTGGCGAATCGTCTTGACTGAGTCATTAGAAAGAAACTGGTACTCAAGAAATTGGATAGCAATTCTTTGAATTTGCTTTACAGGATGGAGACTGTGCTTAAACTAAGTGTTTCCACTTAAAGTGTTTGCCCACTTTATTGCTATTAAACTTAAAATGTTGAATGTTTTCACTCTTCTGTGAACAGTAAGGCACAGAAACACAAAACATACCTAATAGGCTGCTAAAACAGACATTTCCCATTAACACCTAGAAGAACAGTTGGCTAATTAAAATGTGATGTGTTTACAAGGACTAATGTGAATATATTTCCCTTGCTATGCAGTTAACCAAATGCATTTGTGGATTGTAATGATTCACAATGAACTCTGAGCATCATCATAAAGGAAGGAAACTTCAAATAGCGTTAAACAAATATGAAGCTTTATTAGGGGTTAATTCAGGATTCTTTTTTTCCAGTCATCTCAGTGGCAAAATTTGTCCCAATTTACATAATTTTCTATAAATATTGTAATTTTAAATATTAAATGTAAAATAATATTAAATATAAACATAAATATTATTCTAATAATATTTGAAATATAGTGGAAATATTTGTAAGATTTAAAATATATTTTTATAAATGTGCAAAAAAAAAAAAAAACGACCAATTGTTAGATATAATTTTAAATATTTTAGGAAATATATTTACTTAAATATATAATTAGATTTTAGCAAATATATATCTTTTTGGCCTTTTTTTTGTCATTTTGAAATTTAATAACATATTTAAAATATGCTTTTGTGCCCTGTGGGTCTCTCTATAGACAGCAACAGGTTTTTTTTTTACCTTTTGTGACATGTGAATGTATTTTCTTGAACTGAAATATTGAAATCAAAATATAAAAAATATTTAAAGTATAGTGGAAATATTTGTAATATTTAAAATAAATTTTCATAATTATGCCAACAATTGCCAATTTTTCAATAAATATTTTTATGAAATACATTTATTTAAATATATAATTTTTTGTCATTTTGAAATATATTTAATAACATAATTTTATTTTAGCAAATACATATATATATAGGCTTTTTTTAAAAATATATATGTATATATATGGCCTTTTTGGTCATTTTGAAATATATTTAATAACATAATTAAAAATGTTTTTGTGCCTTGTGGGTCTCTCTAGAGACAACAAAATACATTTTTTGTTTTACTTTTGTGACACGTGAATGTATTTTCTTAAACTAAAATATGTAGAGCAAAATATAGAAATATTTACAAATGTTTAAAATATAGTGGAACTATTTTAATATTTAAAATATATTTTAATAAACATGCAAAAGAACAGCAGAATTTTCTATATAATTTAAAATATTTTGGCCCTTTTTGTCATTTTCAAATATATTAACATATTTGAAAGTATATTTTTGTGCTCTGTGGGTCTCTCTAAAGACAACAAAGGTTTTTTTTTTTTTTTTACTTTTGTGACATTGATTGATTGATTTAAAATATTGATAGCAAAATGTAAAAATATTTAAAATGTAGTGAAAATACTTGAAATATTTGAAATATATTTTAATAAATATGCACATTTTTAGATATAATACAAAATATTTTTGTAAATATATTTACTTAAATATATTTAGCAAATATATATTTTTGTAAATATATTTAATAACAAATATATTTACATATGTGACATACTGAAAAATGTTCTAAACAATTCCTCCAAAGCTGCTTTTCATTCTTTTAGCAACATAAAACAAGTTGTCTGTTAAATGTCTTTTGTCATAAAGATCTGCAGAAAACAGCCTGACTGGATTCTGAGATCATATGACAGTCAGCAGCGCCATCTAGTGCTCAACAAGTGTCCTGATGCCTACAAATATAATGCAGGGAAGAGATATATATTTTTATTGCAGGTTCTGCTAGTAATCCCCCGATTGTAGGTTAAACGTGGACAGCATTTCTGAACCTTTTGACAAATTGATTTCCATAATCTTTCACTTAATACGTAACAGAATTAGTCATTTTATAAAAATTACTGAATCAGACACAAATTAGTATGCCAAGCAAACATTCTTTGAATTTCTTAATTTCCATAACTAACCTTACCGTACTAACCAGTGCACATCTCTCAGTGTTCAAATTTATATTCACTAATCTGCGGTCAAGTTTGTAATGTATCCATTTTATTTATTTAGGTATATTTATCGATATAAGTTAGGAACTAGGAGAATAACAGAGTATTAATGATAAAAACACGTTTTGTTTGAGTAACTTAGGGTGACCATAATCTGAGAATCCAAAAAGAGGACAACTGCATTTAAAGTGCTGCATTAATGACGGTCAGTGAAATGAGGTAATAAAAAAAAAAAAACGGACATTTTATGATATTTTACAAAATCCCCCCGGACATAATTTTATAGCCAAAAAGGAGGACATGTCCGGGTAAAAGAGGACGTATGGTCACCCTAAGTAACTGTTATGATGACAAATATTAGTTTAAAGGAAAAATTCTGTCGTTAACTACTCACCCTCATGTCGTTCGAAACCCATAAGACCTCCGTTCATCTTCAGAACACAAATATATAGATATTTTTGATGAAATTCGAGAACTTTCTGACCCTCCATAGACAGCAAGGGTACTACCACGTCCAAGGTCCAGAAACGTAGTAAGGACATTGTTAAAATAGTACAAGAATACTTTATGTGCGCGAAGAAAACTAAAATAACGACTTTATTTAATGACGACTTCTCTCCCGGAACAGCCCTCTGCTGTTTTTTTCACGTCAGAAAGTAGAAGTGACATAAAACTTTAACGTTAAAGACCCAAATAAGCCTACAGACGAGAGAATGCGAGATTGGTTTGCTGCTGAGGTAAATAGTGTGTCTTCACTTAAGTCACGATTTGGTCAGGTACCCGGATGCGCGGGCATATCTGCGATACTCGGATGTAAACAGCAGCATTGATTGCTGTACTATTGAATACTTTGTTCTAATTATGCTCTCTAAACCACGGAAAAAACGTGTGGAAGCTGCTAAATCATATAGAGAAGAACTTAGCAGGAAAGGGCACAAATATTTTTGACAAACTAACGTTAATAGGTGGTAAAGATACATACGAGCAGTATTAAGATATTAGCCTAATATTTTACCTAACGTTACCTGACTGGAAATGATAAGAACAACCAAATGTTTTCAAGATTCTTGCTCTGGAAATCCTGGTTCAGTTTGGCCAACCACAAACTCCTTTTGTTCCTCAGAAAATTTTGTGCACTCTTCACCTTGATTTATTATAACTTTTGGCAGTTTTTCCCGGTCTGATTGATTAGTGCAGGTCAAAACATGACAATATCTGACCATTTTCAGCAGCAATAATCTGCGAGTTTCATTTGGTTTAGTGGCATTGTTTACGTTTAGTGCCACCAATATGGCCAACTGATGACGTGTCATGAAAACACACCATAGATGCTCTCACTCTTTCTCTGCTGTCTCTTTGCTATGGCTGTAGAAACGGTCGTTATTTCTTAAATTTGGCTATGGCAGACATATTACAAGTAATAATATGATCAAACAGTCATTGCAATTATGACTTTCAAAGTCAGTTTGGTTCAACTTAACTGTTTACCGTTCCTTATTGTCATTGTAGGATTAGGCTACTTTTTCAATGTATGTTAATGAATATAGAAATTATTAAAATAAATGTATTTATTTTCACATGACTTTAAAGTAATAGTTTACTAAAAGAAATGAAAACGGTGTCATTAATTACTCACGCTCATGCTGTTCCAAACCCATGAGACCTTAGGATATTATTGATGAAATCCGAGAGCTTTCTGACCCTGCATAGACACCAATGCAACTGACACGTTGAAGGCCCAGAAGGGTAATAAGGACATTGTTAAAATAGTCCATGTGACATCAGTGGTTCATCCGTAATGTTATGAAGCTACGAGAATACTTTTTATGCACAAAGACAAAAATAACGACTTCAACAATTTCTCTGATTGGTACAATCAAAAAGACAACAAACAAATCAATGGCAATAAGCTTTTTATTTAAACATTAAGGCAGTGTCTGTTTTTTTTTTCTTCTTTTTTCTTCCGTTTAATTTTTACACTGCTATCCACAAAGCTTGCTGGTGGCCATGTTGAAATACAACAGTGTGAATATCAATCTTGCAGCAAATCACATAAATATGTACATCCTTTTAGGTCTATTTACACTCCTCGCTATAATACAGTGGGTCTTAATACAAAAAAAAGAAAGAAAAAAAAAAAAAACAAGAAATATGCACAAAATGGTTGTACAAAAACAGATGCCACCCAAATACCCACTTAACCTTTCCAATCTCAAGAGGGGGTGACGATTACCGCTGTTTTCCCGTCTCTCTCCTCTTCATTTGTTTTAATCTCCCAGCTTCATTAACGTTTATCACTTACAAACGAGAACGCGTACGCCTTCTCATCTAAGGAAAGTGCAATACTGTCCTCAGTAAAAAGGTCAAACGAACAGTCAATATAGAGGAAAGAGGGCTCGCTATACAAGAAAACACTGAACTTTAGAGTGACTTGTCCACTAAATACAATACTGTCTGGAGTGATATGTCAGAGAATGAATTTTAAAATCTGGGATGTTTGTGTAGATGAAGACAAAAAGAAGAAAGTACAGCTAATGCTACTGTACTGTTCGCACGCCCCGTTCAGGGATCTCGAAGAGAGTGTATTTGGGATTGAAGTGACTAAAGATAAAGCCCCATTTTACAAAACCACACTAGGTAGTGCACTAAAAACCGCCTTCGACCACCAAAGCAACAACTAAAGCCCCCATCAGATAAAACCCACAAGTTATTCTTTTAATCAGCTTCCAAAACAGTCTGGAAATTATGCGTATTGCAGTCTGAACTCTTAAAGATACCTTTCATACTAAAACCATGTGACAAATAAAAGTCAAACGATACGAATTAAAACATCTAATATGCATGCAAAACAATTAGTAACCCCACCACCGAGGTGGTCCAAAAAAGAGGCGTTTTGGAAAGGAGACTGACGCGGTCTGCCTGCGTGACAAATTGTACAACCCTGGCATAACAAGGAGAAAAAGAACAAAAAAAACAATTGTGCGTAGTCACTTGGTAGTTTTAACTTCAGAAATGTATAGGTCAAATACATGGCACTTAACACTAGAATTATCTTTAAAACTGTACAGAGTGAAGGACTACAGGTTATACGAGATGCGGCGTCCGCTCACCTCTTCATTTTATTACGCAGGATAACGCAAAACAAAAAAACATCCCGAAACTTTCGTTCAAGCACAAAGAGCAAAAGTAAAGCAGCTCTCAGTGAGTGTCATGTCAAAGGACTGGCCAGACAGCATGGCTTTAACTCTTCAACAGATAGATGACGTGAAAAAAATCAGGTTTGTTGGGACGTTCAAACCTGATAAAGCAGCTTCCCCTAAAGAGACGTCCACTCGCTCAACTCTCTGCCAGTGATTGTCGCTAGAGAGTGGAACACTTGACAAGGTAGGTGACGAAACAAACCAACACTGTATAAGAAAACAAAGAAATGCTGTGTAAAAAGTTGCATTCGGGGCCGACGGGAACCGTTTGCTGACTAAGTGCTCATTACAAAAAAACATGCAAACAAGGTTCATGTACATAAAAAAGTCAAAGAAAATTATTGGTCAACTAGAGTCGCTTCTGAGTGTCAAAACTAAAGTATAAAATGATGTCTGATGTCGACAAATGAACATTATGTGTACCCTGTAAACCAATGGTTTGGCCGCCCATGTAAACTCTCTAAGTAGCAAGGACAGAATGTTACAGGATGAAATGAAATCTGCTTCAGAACCAGCTAACCTCTGCTAACCTGCCTCTCTGAAGGTCTTGTTTGATCACACACATACTCAGATGGCCCAACAGCATCAGATCTGTATCTGTAAATAAAAACAACAACAACAGGGTCATCTTGGCAACACATGAACCGTAATGAATGACTGCAGATGTGCACATGAGAACTCGTGTGTGGGTGCTCATTTCTGCAGAGGATTCATCCAGCCTTTGCATTACACCCCACACATACACAAAAACACAATTTGCAGTTGTATTACAGTATAAGAGTGTGTGTCCTGAGCAGTCTAATGAGGAATGCTCCAAAACGCGTCAACAGATGAGTCCATGAGTCAACTCTGATAAGGCCTGCAAGACAACACGAATAGAAGTATATATATTTATATATTCATATAAAAAAACCTAAAAAGTGATTCATCCTACAAGTAGTCCTGGAGTGGCGCACACGCTAATACATGTGTGCGCATTCACAAACACAGACGCATGTCTGCAGCCATGTAATGCACTTCCACTAACGGTGTGAGTGGGGTGGGTCATGGGATGTGTGTTTTTGTATGTATGTATGGATGTGTGAAGAGGTATTGGAGGGTATGGACGTGTGTGTGTGTGTATATGTGTGTGTTCCCGTAAGTGTATGTCAGTATGGACATGAGTACGCGTGTGTTCACGAACATCCCTGTTTACAGTAACAAGTTTCTGTTCATAAAGCAGCAAACGTTCAGTCCTAGTGTACGCTGCGGCGGGAGGTGTTTGTTCACTCGCTGTCGGACAGGGTCTCGTATTGAGAGCACAGCAGAGGTTTGGGTTCTTCCTCCCAGGCGCGGGGTTGAGTCTGGCCCTGCGGAGGTGCCGACGAGCCTTGCTGCGTAGGGGAAGGCGAGGGTCCCGACATCATCCCGCTGGGGAGACGCATCTGCATGGTCAGGGGGTTACAGGGGAATGGAGTGGGGCCTGAGAGACGGAATAAAGGGGAAAAAAGATCAGAAAATATAGATAGATACACTACCAGTCAAAAGTTTTTGAACAGTAAGATTTTTCATGTTTTCATGTGTACAGAAAAAATATTTTGAAATATTTTTACCATTTAAAACAATTGTTTTCTATTTGAATATATTTTAAAATGTATTCCTGTGATCAAAGCTAAATGTTCAGTATCATTACTGAAGTCTTCAGTGTCACATGATCCTGCTGATTTGCTGTTTGAGAAACATTTTTTATTATTATCAATATTTAAAACAGTTGAATACATTTTTTCAGGATTCTTTGATGAATAGAAATACCATTCAAAAGTTTGGAGTCTTTTTTTTTTTAATAAATTCATACTTTTATTTAGCAAGGATGCTTTAAATTGATCAAAAGTGATGATAAAGACATTTATAATGTTACAAAAGATTTCTATTTCAGATAAATGCTGTTCTTCTGATTTATATAAAAGAAACCTAAAAGAAATCTACTATAATAATAATAATAACAACAGTAAATGTTTTTGAGGAGCAAATCAGAATATTATAATGATTTCTGACGGATCATGTGACTGGAGTAGTGATGCTAAAAATTCAGCTTTGAAATCATAGGAATAAATTACATTTTTTACTAGATTCAAATAGAAAACAGTTTTTTTAATAGTAAAAAATATTTTTTTTTTTAAATTTACTGTTTTTGCTGTACTTCAGATCAAATAAATGCAGGCTTGGTCAGCAAAAAAAAACTGGTAGTGTAAATAAAATGCACATTAGTATTCAGTAAGATTTTGTTTCTGAAAGAAGACTTTTATGATTATCAAGGCTGCATTTATTTGATTGAAATACAGTAAAAACAGTAAAATTGTGAAATATTATTCACATGTAAAATTTCTATTGAATATATTTTAAAATATAATTTATTTCTGTGATGAAAAGCTGAATTTTCAGCATTATTACTCCATTATGAGAAAATCATTATGCCGATTTGATGTTTAAGAAACATTTATGATTATCAATGTTGAAAACAGTTGCTTTGCATTTTCGTGGAAAACCCTGACAGATTTTGTAAAACAATAAAATTGGACAGAAAACATAGTAATATTAAATATCAATATTATTTTTATTCAGTTCTATGCAACAGAATCAGATTTAACAGATTTTTTTTAACTATGCAAATAATGTATAGTCTTACAAATCTCATATTTTCAGCTCATAATTCAGCCGTTTTCCTCTTTCGGCCAAAAATGGCAATTTTCGGCAGCACAAATTTCAGTGCATCCCTAAAATTTACGATAGGAGTTTTTGGACAGTAAGTTTTTTTTTTTTTTTTCTGTTCTGCTCACCAAGCCTGCATTTATTTGATTCAAAGTACAACAAAACAGTAAATATTTTAAATATTTTTTACTATTTAAAATAACTGCTTTCTTTTTGAATACATTTTAAAATGTTCCTGTGATTTCAAATTCCTGTGATTTCAAAGCTGATTTTTTTGCATCATTACTCCAGTCACATGATCCTTCAAAAATCATTCTAATATTCTGATTTGCTGCTCAAAAAACATGTATTATGCTAAAAAAAAACAGCTGAATAGATATTTTTCAAGTTTCTTGAAGTTGCTGTTCTTCAGAAGAACAGCATTTATCTGAAATAGAAATTATTCGTAACATTATAAATTATAACTTTATCATCACTTTTGAACAATTTAAAGCATACATGCCAAATAAAATGTTTCTTGAACAGCAAATCAGCATATTAGAATGATTTCTTAGGGATCATGTGAAAATTACCCAAAAATTTAGCTTGGATCACAGGAATAAATTACATTTTAAAATACATTCAAATAGAAAGCAGTTAATTTAAATAGTAAAAATATTTCAAAATTTTACTGTTTTGAGACTTTATAAAACATTACAAATCCTACTTGTGTAGTATATATTACATAATGATTAGAAATATTAGTCCAAATCGATTCAGATATTTTACACGGCATATCTTGCTAACATTTAATATGTTTCTCACTCATATTGTGATTGTGTGTGTACCTGTAGATGAGGGTCTGTCCTCCCAAACTCTGTTGGTGAGTGGGGTGTGACGGTTACAGTCTCCCTCAGAGTGGACAGAGGACACAGATGAAGGTCTCTCTCCTCCAGACAGACCAGGACCAGGAGACTTAGTCTTGCGACCATTAGAGCGCCCTCCTTTGGATTTAACTGAATCCAAACACAGGACACAAATCAGAGATATTTGGACAAACAAAGATATCTGAATGTTTTCAAAATAATTCTGAGCTGTTGGATTGTAACTCAAAAACAGGTTGTAGGTCTGTTCTAAAACATATAACCAACCAGTAAATAGGAGAGACCATGCTTCTTTTGTTGTAGAGATGAAAAGAAAAAAAAAACAGCACAAATTCACTAACCACTTGATAAAAACTAGTAAAACTGGGTGGTGCCAAAATGAACAGGTCGAGTCGGAAAAAAAAAATAGAAGTACGCAAGATAAGAAAGCACAACTGCATTGAAGGCTCATCATGTAGCAATTTCCTATCACATGCTGTTAATATTTAACATGAGGACATTTGGTCTAAAAAATGCTGCCAAAACTTGACACATGCTGCTATTAAGGTAGCTGAATTATCAAGGGTTTCTTTGGCGCACCTGGCAGGGAGTAGGGGTCTTCAGAACGCCCATCCGCTGACGCTGGCTGCCCGACAGCAGCTGGCACACCAACATTCATCGAGTTGACTGAGTTGGACGGCGAGCGATCGTCCATCTGTTCATCATACTTGCCCATGAGGGCTTTCCTGATGATAGCCTCTAAACCTATAGTATTACCGCTGGCCTCTGGTGCCGGGTGACTGCGCACACTCACAGGTCCTAAAAGAGAAACAAAAGTGTGTGAAATGCTATTTTCCAAGTTTTATTCAAGAAAAGTAGAATAAAATTGACTGCTGTTGTAGAGGAAAAGACACAACTGGTAAAATTGCTCACCTGCATTTGTAGAGGCAGGCATGTTGAAGATTTCTGTCCCAGGTTGGCCCTGATCTAAAACAAGGAGACAGGAAGAGATAAGACTGAGCCTTTTAGCAAGCAACAATAATACATATGTGACTCTGGATCACAAAACCAGTCATAAGGGTCAAATTTTTGAAATTGAGATTTATACAACATATGAAAGCTGAATAAATAAGCACTAAATTGATGTATGGTTTGTTAGGATATGATAATATTTGTCAGAGATACAACTATTTGAAAATCTGGAATCTGAGGGTGCAAAAAAATCAAAATGCGGAGAAAATAATCTCCAAAGATGTCCAAATGAAGTTCTTCGCAATGCATATTACTAATCAAAAATTAAGTTTTGATATATTTAAGGTAGTAAAAATTTACAAAATATCTTCATGGAACATGAACTTTATTTAATATCCTAATGATTTTTGGCATAACAGAAAAATTTATAATTTTGACCCATACAATGCATTTTCAGCAATTGCTACAAATATACCTGTGCTACTTAAGACTGGTTTTGCTCTCCAGGACCAAATATATCTGTGTCAGTTAAAAACCCAACAGATTCAGGCACATTAACTCACTGAATTCAGCTTCTGCGCTGACCACCATCTTCTTAATCATTTCCTTCTTGCTCTTGACAATGGCGGAGTTGCTCTCAGTCAGTTTACTGAAGAAGGCTGGTGGTTGAGAGCTACTGGCCGGAGAACGAGATCCCATACTAAGACACAAAATCAAAGAATGAGTGATGAAAACACAGGATGAAAGTTAAATTGATTTATTCAAGAATGGATCCTCTTCACAGGCTGAGATAATGCCCTTCTAGTTATTAACATCATATGAAAAGGGTCCATTGGATAGAATCTGAGAAGACTAAGAACCCATGAATTGTTGTTTTGAACAATTTATTGTTAAACTGTTCAAAAGAACCAACTCCCATCGTTATTGTATGAATGCATCTGCTTGTATGGTATGTTACACACCCCTGTTCCGCTTGTTCATTAGGGTAGGCGGCTCCTGGTGTTTCCGGCTCTGAAATGGCCCCTGGTGGTGATACAGGTTCAATCCCATCGGCGGCCAGACTCACTGGAGAGGCCTTACTCTGAGGAGGAGACCTGTCTCTCCCTCTCTCCCTCTCAGCAGCAGAGCCTTCTGGGGTGTAGCGAGCATTGGGGTCTGTGGGGGTCTGGGCTTGGGGGGCGCTGGGAGGACGGGTGAGATCTAGCACAGGGGAGTTGTGATACCCAAACACAGGCTGTAGAGATGATTGACCCCCCATCTGGCCTTGCTGTGACTGGCGTGTGTAGTCTTTAGTAATCACCTCCTGTAAAGAGAAAATATACAGTTGGTGGTGCAAGCAGGTGACATGTACACATATTTGGGGCATTCTACAGAATTGGTTCAGAGTTGAAAAAGTCTTGCAAAAAATTTATTTTTCCAAAAAATTTGTATGTATGCAAATTGTATAATATCTAAGGTACACATTTCTAGTAGTTAATTCTCATATTGTATTTTTGGAAAGTTTTGGAATATTTGTCCTCTCCCCAAATTTGTCACAATCAAAACACAGTAATAATAATTTAATTTGAAAGGTTATATTGACCTATTAAGATTTTGCTTACATCTACATTGTAAATATATGTTTTTGATATTTTATTGAAATTTTATTAAAAGTGGTAAATCAATAACAATTACATTTTAACTATATTTTAAGTGTAATTTATGAGATTTGTTGTTGAAAGTTGATCATACTGATTTAAAACTTAAGGATTCATTAGTTTGAATATCCATTGAACCAAACACTATCACAACATACTTGATAATTCAGTATACTATATTTTTGTATATCTATACTATATTTTACTATATATCACCCCTTTGTAGCTGCTATGACAGAGAGGGGCACAGGAATATTTCCTCATCATAAATGTAGGGGTGTAGTTAAAATCAAAGTTTCATAATGTACAAAGAAAATGTATTTTTTTGAACCTCACTTTTTAAAAGAATCAAAAGGATACTTTTAAAAACAACAATAAGAAATTATATCAAAATCATTTTCAAGTTAAAATTTAGGGCTTTAGGGTTCAGGACAGCAACCTCTCAAATGAAAGTACCCAATAAATGATGATTTAATATATATTAAGCTTACTGATATTTTAAATATTATTGTGGGTTTCAATAGATAATAGAAGGATCTTGGTAAACATCTAAGATTTGAATTCTTAAATGCTTTTTAAATGTATTTTTTTGATGGTGGGACAGCAGTTTTGCACCAATTCTGTAGAATTGTAGTATTTATATTCAGAACAGCAACACTCGTCCGTCTGTGATACTGGTTAAACCTACAAAACAAATGGTTCTGACCAGGGTCTGAAATTAATTTCCCATAAAAGGCCATAATATTGCCCCCTGGAATTGTTTTGACAATTTTGTTCAACCTTAGTAGAACGTAAAATTGATCAAATGATTTTAAAATTGATTTGCAAAATTGATTTTAATCGCGATTTTTGTGGCACTTACACTGATGTGCTGGGCGAGGGTGACCACTCTCTGAGAGCCTTTGATGGAAGGTGGCTGCTGACCTGGAGAAAGTCTGTCCTCAGCCCCATACAGCTGTTCTAGTGCCTTTTGGTGAGCTGCAGAGAGGACAGGGAAGCACATAGAGACAGGAAGAGAAGACATGAAAGTGTGGTTGAGTGTGGTGTGGCAGAAGTCTCTGGATTACTCTGAGGGTAAGAGCAGAGACGGGTGTGTAAGCGGTGTGGTCACATACAGGCTCTGGGATTACAGTACTCAGTGACTTGCTCACACGTGTGTTCAGAGATCAAGCCAACATTATGGAGGCAAATCTGACTGTAGTGGAGTGTAAGCACTGTGCCGATTAGCTGAAATGCTTTGAACAAAAACACAACGATAAAACAGAAGCAAAATGCGTGTCTAAAATGAGCTGTGAAGGTAGGAGAGGCAGAAACTGTATATCTGCTTGATTACCAGGCCTAGGAGTCAAAGATATTTTCAGTTTTCTGCAGCTGTACATTTGGATTTTCCCCAGTTTTTCACATTACTCATTCTTATCTTTACAACAAAATAAAGTATACATTGACATGAGTGAAAATAAGGCTGAGTGACAAATGTTGTGACACTTAATTAAGGGCTATTGTATGCCTCCAATTCCACTTAATGATTCTTTTCATCCTTTTGGTAGTTTTTTTGTGAAAGCCTCCCACACATACAGTTGAGGTTGAAAGTGTACATACACCTTGCAGAATCTGTTAAATGTTAATTATTTTACCAAAATAAAAGGGATCATACAAAACATTTTTATTTAGTACTGACCTAAATAAGATATTTTTTCTCAACAAAGATGTTTACATAAAGTCCACAAGAGAAAAGAATAGTCATTGTTCAAAAGTTTACATACACTTAATTCTTAATACCGTGTTGTTACCCGAATGCTGTGGTTTTTTGTTTAGTGACAGTTGTTCATGAGTCCCTTATTTGTCCTGAACAGTTAAACTGCCCGCTGTTTTTTAGAGAAATCCTTCAGGTCCCACAAATTCTTTGTTTTTTCAGCATTTTGTGTATTTGAACCCTTTCCTACAATGACTGTATGATTTTGAGATCCATCTATTCATACTAAAGACAACTGAGGAACTCATATGCAACTATTACAGAAGGTTCAAACACTCACTGATACTTCAGAAGGAAACACAATGCATTAAGAGACGGAAGATGAAAACTTTAGGAATTTTAAAGATCATTTTTAAGATTTAAAACAAGTATCTTCTGTAGCTTCTGAAGGGCAATATTAAATAAAAACATTTGAGGCAAAATAAGAAAAATGTACACATTTTCATTCTGTTCAAAAGTTTACACCTCTGGCTCTTAATGCATTGTTTTACTTCTAAAGCATCAGTGAGCATTTGAACAACGGTTATAGTTTGAAAGGGTTCAAATACACAAAAATGCTGAAAAACCACAGAATCTGTGAGACCTGAAGGATTTTTCTGAGGAACAGTGGGCAGTTCGGGACAAACAAGGGACTCATGAACAACTATCACAAAAAAAAAAAAAAACTGTGGATCTTTCAGGTAACACAGTATTAAGAATCAAAAGTACGTAAACTTTTAAACTGGGTAATTTTTGTGAAATGTCATTTATGTGAAATGCCTCATTCAAGTCAGTACTAAATAAAAAATAACATGCATTTTGTATGATCCCTTATACTTTGGTAAAATAATTAACATTTTGCAGATTCTGCAAGATGTATGTAAGCTTTCAACCTCAACTGCTAATGGTCCCAACTACATATTAAACAGAAAAATAAACAAAAGCAATAATATTTACATTGACAACTCATGGCTTCATGTAAACTAGTTATTAAACTAAATGTAAATCTAAAGGTAAATGACTTCTCACTTCTCATTCTCACTTACCACAAACTTTTGAACAGTAGTGTTCTAATAGCAATACTCATGTGTTCGACACTAGTGAGATTCTAGTCTTTTGGCTGTAGATTTATTAAGATGGCGGAAGAATCTAGATGATCAACAACCATTAATCACCAAACACCTTGAAAATCATTCATCTCAGCATCAATCTTGACCCTCTTTCTCTATAACTTGTATAATTTGTTTGCTTCATTCAGCTATCAAACTGTCAAAGCGCCAGAGTGCCCTCCCTCCAAAAAAGGAAATGAAACAGGAAGCAAAGACGAAGAGCTATGGAATGTTCCCCAAATTAAAAAAAAAAAGAAGAAGATGATAAAGGGGGAACACAAGAGGCAAGCCGATAAGGACATTATGAAACGATGAGCAACCACATGACTGTTGAATGACTGAGCTCTTAAAGTTCACCTCAGGATCTCTCGCTGGTCAAGAAAAGCTTGTCTGCTGACACGTCATTCTGGACCGTTAGGGCGTAGAGTGAATTAGCAGTCCACTAAGATATACGCCTGTGGCCGTTAGAGAGCAGAAGCTCAAATCATTTAATGAGCTTCACTATATTCATTTGTGGAAGTTTGGACTGAAACGTGCAGAATCTCCCCTCAAAATTTAGATTTGCTCAAATGGGTTTAGGTGATGCAAAAGGGGAGGTAAACCTTTGGTGGTCTTTAAGCAATGCTTCAGATGCCAAAAAATATAAAAAGCAATAGGTAGAAGCATATTCAAAGAAAAAAAAAAAAAACCCTGAAAGAATATGGAAACCGGTTTGATTCTGATCAATGCCAACCACCACAAGCGTGCACTAGGCCACAGACGTAAGGGGGCGGGAGATGGGGCAGGGGGTAAAGGAAGGGTGGAGGGATGGAAAGGTGTTGGGTGGATTGGTAGAGAACAGGAAGGGTGGGGAGGGAATGGGAGGGGAGGGAAGGTGGCGTTAACAGCCCAAAGGTCCCAGAGCGTCTTACCATCACAGGTGCCGTTGGTCGCGAGCGCACCAGTCTCTGGCATCGCCGCATCACAAGAAATTTGATGCATGATTATCGCGTTTATGAAGTTGGCCGCTGTCATGGTGGTCTTACCGAGTGCTCGAAGTTCGTGTTCCTGTATGGACATCACTTTGTTTTGAGTCTTTTCCCTACTTGACGCGCTGCTGATGCCATCCCCACCACGGGACTGGATGGAGCCGCTGTTGCTTTCGGTAGCCAGCATGGGGTGCCCTCGACTTGTGGGCAGACCGAGGTGGGCACCAGAGGCCTGGCTGTATGGAGAGGGGTATGACCCACCGGGGCTAGCCAGCTTGGGGTCAGACTTGGAAGAGGATGAAAGGTCCTGATGTTTAGGCAGACCTCCACGCCCATGGCTTTTGCCCCCATCTCTGTTTGGATCTTTAGCGTTTGAGTCTGTACCAGATGGGTAACCCTCATTGGCTAGACCAGACCGAAGGTGCCCACTGAAGCCCTGGTAGCGAGCAGAGCCTGGTGGCCTGAAGAAAGATAAAGAAAAACCAATTAGAGTCAACTGTGTTTATCTCACTGGACTGACCATTAGACGGCAGTTTGAGGAGTGGAGACTCACCGCAGCACAGAGGGACTGTTGTGCTCAGAGTTGGGCAGGCTCTTTGAGCTGGTGTTGTGCAGAACGCTGGGTCTTTGCTGCAGGTTGTCCTGGGGACGAGGGGAGAGCGGGGATGACTGGTGACTGTATGGATGAGACGGGGGACGAGAACTGCTGCTGCTGCCACCCATCTGTTCTGGTGCGCCTGTTTGGACAAAAAGTTCAGACATTTAGCAATGCTGATCTGCAAACTGATTATTGGCTAAAGTACACTGATATTGAACAACTCACTATTTATCCAATTATAACTACAGCTGTAAAATTAAAATGAAGCTGAAAGAAAAAAAATCTATATCTATATCTATCTATCTATAAAAATAAATATTGAAAAAAGAACTTAAACTGAAATATGTTTATTTTGAAATACTAAAATTACTCAAACTAAAATAAAACAAAATGAATCTATACAGAAACAAAAAAAAAAATCAAAAAATAATAAAACAATGACAAAAGTACATAACTTGGGCCCTATGAAATCCATTTTAATTTTTCCCAAATTCCGTTTTGTCTTTCCCAAAAAAAAAAAATTAAATCTATATAGAACTTAAAAAAAAAAACTCAAAAACTAATAAAAATGACAAAAGTACATATCTTGGACCCTATGAAATCCATTTTAATTTTTCCCAAATTCCGTTTTGTCTTTCCCAAAAAAAAAAAATTAAATCTATATAGAACTTAAAAAAAAAAACTCAAAAACTAATAAAAATGACAAAAGTACATATCTTGGACCCTATGAAATCCATTTTAATTTTTCCCAAATTCCGTTTTGTCTTTCCCAAAAAAAAAAAAAAAAAAAATTAATTCTCAAATCCAGTTATATTTTTACCAGTTATATTTTAATTCAGTTTTTCATTAATTTTATGGATTCCATTTTAATAGTTTCGTTAAATGTAATAACCAAAGGCATTCTTATTAGAATTATATATATGTGACCCTGGACCACAAAACCAGTCTTAAGTCGCTGGGGTATATTTGTAGCAATAGCCAAAAATACATTGCATGGGTCAAAATTTTTGATTTTTCTTTTATGCCAAAAATCATTAAGAAATTAAGTAAAGTTCATGTTCCATGAAGATTTTTTGTAAAATTCCTACTGTAAACATATCAAAATGTAATTTTTGGTTTGTAATATGCATTGTTAAGAACTTAATTTGGACAACTTTAAAGGTGATTTTCTCAGTCTTTTTGATTTTTTTGCATCCTCAGATTTCTGATTTCAAATAGATGTATCTCAGCCAAATATTGTCCTATCCTAACAAACCATACATCAATAAAAGAAAGCTTATTTATTGAGCTTTCATATGATGTATAAATCTCAGTTGTCAAATTTAACCTTATGACTGGTTTTGTGGTCCAGGGTCACATACATATATATATATTTTTTTTTTTTTTTTCTCTCTTTTTTTTTTTTTTTTCAGAAATAATGTGTTGCGTATTTATTTTTTCTGGTAAATAATTTTCTAATCTGCCTTAAAAATATTTTTTTTAATAATTATTAATAATTTTATTATTAATAGGAGTAATATCATTACAATAAATCATATATTTCTTTCACAGTTTCTTCAAGTTAAACCAAATTTTTATTTTGACGGGTTGCTGTATGTTTTATATGATATGGTGATAGTATTTCAAAAGAAACGGTAAAATTTTCATGAAGTGACTCTTATAAGAGTGAATAAAAATATTTAAAAAAGTCAAGTAACCATTTTAATAAATACTATAGAAGTATATAAATGGTACTAAAATAATTAAAAATAACAAAAGAAATTATAAAATCTGTCAATAAGATAAATTAATTACAATTAATCTCATAAATCTTTGCTGAGAAAAGCTTCCAAAGATGATACATAGATGTTCCATAAAGTGGCTGTACACATTAAAAATAAAAGGCAGTAAGAGTGCTCACCTGGTCTCCATATAGGGGCATGTTCCACGTTACCATGACCGAGGGACTTGTCTCTTTCTCTGTCCCTGTCCCGATCTTTCTCACGCTCTCTCTCTCGGTCTCGCTCCCTGTCCCTCTCTCGATCTCGTTCTCGCTCTCGGTCTCTCTCACGATCCCTCTCTCTTTCTCGCTCCCTTTCTCTCTCTCTCTCCCTCTCCCTCTCCCGTTCTCGTTCTCTTTCTCTCTCTGAGGATGACGAACTGCCTTGGATCTTGCTCATGTGAGACGCTCCCACTGTTAAAAGATAAGAGTTATAAAGTGAAGTGAATGGCACTTATACAGAAAATTAGTTTTGAATCATCATGTTGTGTGTCTGAGTTAGTGTGCTGCCCTGTACCTGGTGAGATGGGAGAGGTATTATAGGCTCCGCTGGGGAAACCTGGAGAGGTTCCTGGGATGTAAGTGATACGATCCATGGGAGATGCAGATGTTCCTGCAAATGGGCAGAAAAATTAATATACTTCTGACGATCAAGTATATAACAGGTTTTCAATATATTTTTAATATGACTGCCCATATTTAGGTATCAGTGCCTTTTTTGTATTTAGCTACAGGACAGCTTCCACCAGGTCATTCGGAACAGTTCTCCAAAAAAAATATCAAATACACCATTGAACTCTCATGCACTTTACAGTGAAAAATGACTGCTCACCTCTTGGTGTGGGTGAGTAGGCTAAGTTAAGAGACTGCTCTCGAGGTGTGAGGCCTCTGAGCAGGTCAGGTCTTTGGGCAGCCATGGCGGCAGCGGCTGGCCACTGGTGCATCTGCTGGGAGGTAATGTAGTCGTTGAAGAGTGTTTGTCTGTTCTCCAGGGCTGCTGTTTCAGGGAAGCCTCTGATCAGGTAGGGTGGGTAGGGGTGAGGGTACCCAGGGGCAGGGGCCAGGTGACGGGGCAGGTAATACGCTGTTGTGAAGGCAAGAAACAAAGTCAAACATTACATAATATATGATATATTGCAAATATGTTCAAATATGTGCATTTGGGGCTGGTTTGTTTGTTTTTTTAAAAACACAGTAAAAACAATAATATTGTGAAATATTATTACAAATGAAAACAACAGTTTTTTATTTTAATACATTTTAAAATGTAACTTATTCCTGTGATGCAAAGCTAACTTTTTTTTTTTTTAGCATCATTACTCCAGCCCTCAGTCTCACATGATCCTTCAGAAATCATTCTAATATGCTGATTTGGGGATTAAGAAATGTGTTTTACCAATGCTGCAAACAGCTGTGCTGCTTAATCTTTTCAAGATTCCTAGATGAATAGGAAGTTGAAAAGAACAATACTTATTTGAAATCTTTTCTAACATTATAAATGTCTTTGCTGTCACTTTTGATCAATTTAAAAGACTCCTGCTAAATAAGTGTGCTAATTAGAAAACAAAACATTTTTACTGACTCCAAACTTTTGAAAGGTAGCATGTATGTGATTTTAAACTCATTTAATAGTAATAAATGTATTATTATAAAATAGTATTATTACTATTTTTTTATGATTTTATAAATATACACTGCCATTCAAAAGTTTGGGATTGGTAGGAGTCCCCAATTCATGTTTTTTTAAAGAAGTATTTTATGCTCTTAAGTTCCATTTATTTGATCAAAAATACAGAAATAAATAATATTATAAACAATATTGCAATTTAAAATAACAGTTTACTATTTTAATAGACTTTAAAATATAATTTATTTCTGTAATGCAAAGCTGAAATTTCAGCATTATTATTCCAGTCTTCAGTGTCCCATGATCCTTCAGAAATCATTCTAATATGCTGATTTATTATCAGTGTTGGAAACAGATGTGCTGCTCAATATTTTTGCTACTTTTTCAGGATTCTTTGGTGAATAAAAAGTTAAAAAGAACAGCATTTATTCAAAATAGAAATCTTTTCACACGACATAAGCCTTTACTATCACTTTTTTATTAATGTAACACATCCTTTCTGGATAAAATTATTAATTTCCTTCAAAGAAAGAAGGAAAGAAAAAAAATGTACTGACCCCAAACTGTTAAAAAAAAGGATTTCTATTTTAAATAAATGCCGTTTTTTGTAACATTTTATTCATAAAATAATCCTGAAAAATGTATCACATGTTCCAAATATAAATATAAATATAAAGATAAAGCAGCACAACTGTTTCCAACATTGATAATAAATTAGCATGTAAGAATGATTTCTGAAGGATCATGTGACACTGAAGACTGGAGTAAATTCAGCTTTGCATCACAGGAATATATTACATTTTAAAGTATATTTATTAACTGTTCTGTATTTTTAATTAAATAAACAGCCTTGATGAACAGAAAAGTCTTTAAAGTCTTTTTTTGGGGGGGGGTTTTACAAAATTTTACTGGTCTAGAAAATCACATTCCCTGACATTTCTAAGTATTCCATAATCATGGAAATTCATACCCTAATATGTGTGCTCCTAAACTGCAAATACCTGGTTCAATCGGGATTCCCCTGGGCAGACTTGCAGGATCAAACGGTAGAGGTATCTGGCCACGATAGTCACGATAATCAGTTCCCAGTCCCTGCAGGATCCTCTCATAGGCCAAAGATGCAGTGTGCTCCCCAACTGCTAGTGGAGATTTGGTGGAGCTCATCTCTCGTGGAGTAGGAGTGGCTTTTCTCTCTTGCTGCTGGGCCTTGCCTAACACGCACAGAAGAAGAAGAATATTTAAACCTCCTTCAACTCACACCAGCTACTGAATGCCAATACTGATAGTGGGGGAACATGATACCTTCATGTGCACGCTGTGAGGTTTCTCTGCCGGACAGTGGAGAGGCTCTGTGTGAGGGCTGAGGGTAGCCAGACCTTTTGTGATCTTCATAGCCCACTGGACTGTGGTGAGGTCTGCTGCTCTGCTCTCCACTCAGTGCCAATGGAGAAGTACGAGAGAGAGAGCTAGGGGTGCTGACCACAGCGCTAGGTCGGGATTTGCTCCCTGCTTCCTCATAGCGGGCCCTGTCGGACCCTCTGTGCTCAGGCCTGAGCTCTAGATGAGAGGGCATTCCAGAGTAAGGCCGAGGAGAGCTGGCGATGATGGACCGCACATCATGACGCTTGGATGAGCCAGCAGGCTCCTGTTTCAGAGGGGTGCCCTGTAGAAGAAACATTAAGAGTTTTTGGTTCTTTTGTTCTTCCACAGCAAGTTAGGAAAATCTCAATCAAAGCCAGTTACCTGTGTGATTGAGCCCTCCTTAGGCTTGCCTATCACGACCCCCTCAGGAGGGATAAGGTGAATGGAGCGTCCTCCCTCTTTGACGGTGGTCACCATACTCTCATGGGCGCGTGATTTAAGAGCGTCATTGGGATGACCAGGCCCACGATGGGGTGATGGGGAACCCTCTCTTTTCATCTGTTTAACCTCCCGGCGCTGACAGTCATCCCGTGGGATTCCTAGGAGAGAAAGAAGAGAAGATGAAGGAAATGAGGAAAGGGTTTGTATAGGTGATCTGTTGAGACAGAGTTTCTGAGATCACACTGACCTTGGGATATGGATCCACGGATGTGGTGTAGATGAGGACTATCGCGCTCGTGAGGCATTGCTCGACTGATCAAGCCTGCAAAAGAAAGAAACAGCAAGTTAAACAACGTTAACTGGAAAAAGGACAAACAGTGAATTGACCATATGCACTGAGCGTTCTTTAGAACTTCCTCATAATGATAAGCCAGCCCGTAAACTTCCGCTAAAGCTCAATTTATATGTGTTATATATGTAGGTGGACACTCTTGAGACTCTACTTTGTTATCAGAAACTGAGAAAAATAATAATTGCAACATCGTAAAAAATGATAGCGGCATGAACATTCAGTTTCATATCATTTAACAACATAAAATTTAAATGCAAATCCTGGTAATCCCAGGAGAGTACCTGCATAGTTGTACATTTAAATGCTGACAGCTAAACACTATCATAACGTGTTTAGGCTAACGTTAGCTAGCTAGCAATACTTCTCCTCAAGGGCATCTTAATCGTATTCTTGATAATCAGTAACTTCCTTTTATTATTTTTCAACTCTACAGCTGTACAATAAAAATCACTTCAAAGATTCCCTTTTCATTCATAAAGACGACATGGAAAAAATGTCTTTTCATGGAAAATGTCTTTTTGAGATGAAAATGACATGAAATTACCCATATAACCAGAAGATGGCAGCAGAGGATCAATCATTGGCTGCAGCTGCCATTTAACGCCCTAGTTTTTTCATGACGTCTTGCTTTTCGATTATAAAAATACTAGTATAATAATTTGTTGTACTTTTACCGCAATGAAGTATATAGTATAGCAAGTGCAGAAAGTCATTACAATAAATAAATAAGCTCAGACACAAAAGCCTATAAGGGTGAATTATTTAAATACTTATATATAGTTCACTACAAATTAAATAAGTTAAATATTAATGGTATAAGAATTAAATAATGCACTCAATATGAATTTGAAATATTTTATATAATTAAATACTTACATCTTTTAAGCTTTATCTTGAACTGTAAAAGCTATTACATAGCCTATATTTAACCAACACAAACTTGTTACTGCTGTAGTTTTGTTACTATGAATTTAGTCTGAATCATTTAATGGACAGCTCTTTTTTTGACATCAGCTTGTCAGATGATTCATCTGGTTATTACTGTCAATCATAGCAATGACTCATAGCGCATATTTAGCCGATTTACTTGCATTTGTCATTCTTGACACGGTATACATGAATGTTTGGTCCTCTTAGACAAACAAAACTTTTCTTCGATTGTGAATGTAGAGAAAACGAGCAAAGTACACTCCTATTGCGACACAGTACGGTTGACCGGAAATGACTTAGCTGGCTTGTCTAAAACAAGGAAGTAATCCATGCATATGGTCAATTAGAAAAGAAGGCCATCTTATGCTCACCTTCAGCAGCAGATAGTGAGTCTCTGATGGGTTGCACACGAGACATGCCAACCTCCATCATGTCATAGGTCCTCTTCAGCCCAGCCATGTCTCCACGACCCTCTTCCTTGGAATTTGGACCCCCTGGGAGTCCAAACACACAAGCAACACTAAGAGACAAGTTCTGCTTTTATTAGGTTATGAGCATTTACATGTTGTGTAACACTTACGGTCAAAGGAAAGGATGTGTCCACTGATGCCCTCGTAGACAACGTGCCCCTTCGAAGGAGTGTCTTCTCTGCTTCTCTCTCTGCTGGGGCTGTCCTCAGTGATCAGACGGGTTATTGTGCCCTTATACAAGACATCTGCAGGAGTGCCCTGAAAGAAATAAGTGGAAAGGTTTGAAATAGAATACTTTTTTCTTCTCTTTTTTAACATATATCCAAGTGATACTTCGGGGGGGGGGGGGATGTAGGGTGTAACTTGATTTTGATTGGATTATTGCTGTTTGCTGACTGCTGCAAGTAGACGTCCTCAGAGAAGAGATGTCATTTTGAGAGGAGGGGACGTTAATAATGTGGTTTGAAGATTATGAGAGCACATGAATTTAAAAAAAATGTGCATGGATAAAGCTTTGACAATTCACATGGCAATATTCCATAAAAAAGTCAATATTTCAAGTGACTTTAAAGTTCAAATACACTGCTGTTCATAAGTTTGGGATCTGTTTGGGTACAAAACAGTAATATTGCGAAATGTTATTACATAAAATAATGATTTTTATTTTAACATACTTTCAAATATTATTTATTCCTGTGATGCAAAGCCATTACTCCCATCTTAAGTGTCACATGATCCTTCAGAAATCGTTCAAATAGGCTGATTTATTATTAGAATTAACTATGTTGGCAACAGCCATATATATTTTTTGAAACCTGTGATAATTTTTTCAGGATTCTTTGATAAATAAAAAGTTAAATACAACAGCATTTATATAAAATATAAATCTTTAAAGTCTTTACTATTTTAAGTCTCTTATGCTCATCAAGGCTGCATTTATTTGTTAAAAAATACAGAAAAAAAACAGTAATATTGTGAAATATTATTACAATTTAAAAGTGGTTTTCTATTTTAATAAACATTCCTGTGATGCAAAGCTACATTTTAGCATAATTACTCCAGTCTTCAGTGTCACATGATCCTTCAGAAGTCATTCTAACGTGCGGATTTATTATCAATGTTGGAAACAGTTGTGCTGCTTAATTTTTTTGGAACCTGTGATACTTTTTTCAGACTTTTTTAATGAATAAAAAGTTAAAAAGAACAGCATTTATTCAATATTTAAATCTTTTCTTACAATATAAGTATTTGCCATCACTTTTTTAATCAATTTAACACATTCTTGCTAAATAAAAGTATTAATTTCGTTAAAAAAAAAAAAAAAAAAAGTACTGACACCAAACTTTTAAAAGGCAGTGTATAATGTTAGAAAAGATTTCTATTTTAACTTTTTACAGTGCAGTTAGAACAACAATTTCCAACACTGACAATAAATCAGCATATTAGAATGATTTCTGAAGAATCATGCGACACTGAATACTAGAGAAAAGATGCTGAAAATTCAGCTTTGATCACAGGAATAAATTAGATTTTAATATATATGAAAATAGAAAAACTGTTATTTTACATCATAATAATATTTTGCAATATTACATTATGTATTTTTGATCAAATCAAAAAAATCAGCTTTGATAAGCATAAGAAACTTCTTTAAAACACATTAAAAAAATCTTACATATTTCAAACTTTTGAACAGCAGTGTAAGAAAAACAAAAAAAAAACACACAAAACAACAATCATCAGAAAAAACTCCTTTGGAAAAAGAGAAAGCCAACAAAATACGAAAACGTTAACCTTAGATAAATGATTTAGAATAACATCCAAAGATAGTAACTGCTCAATATTGATTTGACAGGTGATCATGTAACAATAAATGTAAAAATACTTGCTAAAATACTGTTTCTAATTATAGTGTGTACAGAAATTATGAGTAAAAAAGGTGTTAAATTGTGCCGTGTAATTTAAGGAAGACTACAATGTATGTGAAGGAGAGTAGGACTTCCTGGGTTCTGCCCTGGTTTGACCCTTGTGTTTCACGAAAAGAGAACTTAAAGCAGCAAGCACTTTGTGTCACTGGTATTTCATAATGGTTATATTTTAAGGTTACAGTAACGAACGATATGATTATGTTGAAACTGTGCTACAGAAAAGACAACTATTCAAACAGCAGAAATTGCAGCAGGAAAGGTTTGATCTTTAACTAGATGACTGGATAATGTTTCAGCCTCACTAGTTAAAATACTACGTCCTACAGCTGCGTATGACCATATCTCTACCTGTGGTGAACTCTTACCGACAATGACTCCTTATCTCTCAATAAAATTGCCAATCATGTCACACAGTTAAACACAGAGCTTATCTCAGCTCACAGAATTGACCTCGGACTGATTAAACGCTGGCCCATTCAGATTTGCTTGAGCGTGTAATGTGTGTCACAGTAGGTCAGTTGGCACACTGAGTCGTGTTTGAGTGATCGGTAACATCAGACTGTGTAGGCGTGTAAACGCATTAATAAAATGAGAGAATAGGATTGGACACTGTGTACCTGCTGCTATGGCAACCGATTACCAGTTATGTCATAATATGACGTGATATGGCTGTGACACAAACTGTCCGTTCCATTCGCTCACCATAAAGTGTGGATTCCAAGAATGAGAACATCATGTAACAGAAAAACGCACTGGCACAGATGCAGCCGAAAAATATGAACCAAGTTGACAGTGCATTTTCCATGTTACACAGCAAACGGCAAGCTTGCCTTGAGTTTCCACACACATGAGAGCCAATGCACCAGCTCAAGTGAGGGAAAACATGCTGCATAATGTAGGTCAACCACAAATTATAATCAGCCTAAATAAATGTGATTCTTAAATGTGTGGGCAGACGTAAGCTTCTTACCTGAGTGATAGAACCTCCTCGATATGATATGGAAGGTTCTTGGTGCACGCGTGTGCCAGGGATGCCTTTCGTGATGCTGCCACCCTGAACAGCTGGCATGGGGCCTGTAAGAGAGAGCTAACGCTTTCAATCTATTCATGAACCTTATTTCTGCATTTTAATCTCTGTATTGAGATTAGGGATAAGGATTTGTCCCAAACTCACCCCGTGACGTAGCGCTGTCTTGTGAGGAGAGATTTTCAGCCTGAGAGGAGGCGGCCCCACGTGGAGACAACTGCTCCTGTTTAACCACTGGAAACCCTCCTGAGGAGACAGAAAGCGATGTTAGATATGGAAAACAGACAGCTGACGTTAGATCACGAAATCATGACTAAAACTCACCCATTTTCCTCTGGTCCATCCAGGAGAGAGCCAGGGATCCTGGTGCTGGGATTTTTCCATGGTCGGAGCCATGAGATGGGTTGTGCAATTGCACCGGAGTACCCTGCAATACAAACCAAGTATACCATGCATGTTCATGTTCATAACACAGCAATAAAACACTTTGTTATTATTACACATAATACTGATGATAGGTCCCAGTTATATGACTTCTAAAGAACATTGGAGCTGTGAGAGATTCTGTGCTGATCTTACCTGCGTGATGGATCCACCAGGTTTAGCAGAGGAGATAAGTGGAGGGGGTTCTGGGATATGGAGAGGCCGCACTGCAGCCATTCTCTCCTGTGGCTGTAGATTTGGAGCTAATGCTGAAAGACAGAGATTAAAAATATATATAATCTTAGTAAGATTAATAATGAAGTCAAGAAACTATTCATTGTATTATGTACACTACTGGACAAAAACTTGGAATAATTACGAGAATATATTTTTATTATTATATTTATTATTATTATTATGAATTTAGTAATTATTATTATTATTTAAGAAATGTTTTTGCTCACCAAGCCTGCATTTATTTGATCAAAAATACAGAATAAAGTAAAAACAGTAATAGTGTGAAATGTTACAGTTTAAAAGAACTGTTTTCTATTTTACAAATCTATACAAATCTAATATGCTGATTTGTTTTTTGATTAATATGTTTTGATGAATATAAAGTTCAAAAGAACAACATTTATTTGGAATAGAAATCTTCTGTAATTAAACAAATGTCTTAACTGAAACGTATTAATTACCTTAAAAAATATTATTCCAAATTTTTACATGGTAACGTATCATGGTTTGATGTAGACTGCAATGGATGATGAAAATTCATCTTTGCAATTACATGAATTACATTTAAATTATTTTTTTAATGTTATTTAAATTAATTTAATAATTTTGATTTTAAAAAAGCAGTTTTAAGTTTCAATGATTTAAATAAAAAAAACAGTTGTTTTACATTGTAATAATTTCTAAAATTACAGTTTTTACTGTATTTTTTGATTAAATAATTGTAATTATTTTGAGCTTTTCTAACAATGTTATTATATACTGTATATTGCCAAAGCATACTGCTGCTCAAAAGTTTAACTCTAATCACCAAGGCTGCATTCATTTGATCAAAAATCCAGAAAAAAAAAAACATTTCAAATGTAAAATAACTGTTTTCTATGTAAAAAAAAAAATTTTTTTTTTTAATGTAATTTATGACTCATGATCCTTCAGAAATCATTCTAATATGTAGATTTATTACCAATGTTCAGAAAAGTTGTGCTGCTTAATATTTTGTTGGAACCTGTCATCGTTTTTTTTTTTTCAGGATTCTTTAATAAACAAAAAGTTTAAAGAATAGCATTTATTTAAAATAGAAATATTCTGTAACAATATAAACTACCATTTAAAGTTCGTGGTCAGCATTTTTTTTCTTTCTTTTTTTGAAAGAAATTAATACTTTTATTCAACAAGGATGTGTTAAATTGACCAAAATTTACAGCAAAGACTTATATTGTTAGAAAACTTGGAATTTGGAATAAACGCTGTTCTTTTTAACTTTTTATTCATCAAAGAATCCTGAAAAAAGAATCACAGGTTCCAAAAAACTATAAAGCAGCACGACTGTTTCCAACATTGATTATAAAAGTAATAAATCAGCATATTAGAATGATTTCTGAAGGATCATGTGACACTTAAGACTGGAGTAATGCCTTATTAAAAATTCAGCTTTGCAACACAGGAATGAATAATATTTTAAAATACATATATATAAAAAATTTTAAACAGCAATAATACTCCACAATATTAGTTTTTTCTGTATTTTTGATCAAGTAAATGCAGCCTTGATGAGCATAAGAGAACGCTTTAAAAAAAACATTCAAAATCTTTTGAACGGCAGTGTATATAGTATTTTACAATAATAACTATTATTCTTCTTGACTTAATTAACCAGGCTATATTGTCTTACAGGGATTGTAGTGTAGCAGCTGTTCATGGCTGAGTTTGGCCATGTCTCTGGGAGAGAGCTGGTATGGTGACATCACTGGCCGGCCTAGACCTACAGCCCGCATGTCCTCAGCCGCAGGAATCTTTTTACCGTCCGCAAGAGGAGAGAACGCCCGAGATTTATCTGCACACACGGACAAAATCATGCAAAGGTGACTGTCAAACAGACAATTACTGGACAGCATTCCATATCACTCTTATTTGCCGAAGGTGAAAATGTCCAAGCTCAAATCATCACAACCCCTGCATCAAAAGCAGCAATCTCCAGTGTGAAAACACACAGATAGCAGTTATTCCTCATACACATTAACAGATCAGGCTAATAATCAGCACTCTGTAAGCTAGAATCTGCGAGCGTAGCGGCATGCAAACACATCTGCGAATCATTCACACTCCCAGAAATCAACACGCTTGATTAGAGTCTGCTCCAATAGTGAGTATGCGTGTAGTGTGGAAACCTACGTAATCCATGTAGCAGAGCCTGAAGCCATCTCTCGTTCCCCTCCAGCTCTGCAGGGACAGACACACTGCAGCTCATCACATGGCCATGACCCGAGACTTTCTCCCAAAGTACTCGAAAGGAGCAGTTTTGTAACATAACTTAGCGCTAAGTGCCCAGACTAAATAACACCATAATAATCTTTGTTTAATGTAGTGAAACGTCCCTGTTGAGGACTTCTTCTCCCATAAGCGACATGTAATAAAACTGAGATTATATGATAACACAAAAAAAAAAAAAACTACACCGAAAACAAGATACAGTAAACAATATACAGAAAACCACTGTTTAAGTAAGGGACAATGCACAGTGAGTCTAAATTTTGATGTGCTGAGTGTACTTTATCCCTTTTATTATTCTAATCCCCAAATAAGTACAAGAAATATTGATATGGTTTGAAACGGATTTACTTTAAAAGAGGAAAGAGGCCACAGAGTGGTACGAGAGATACACAAACTGGCACAGCCATGTAGGAAATTGACGGCCAGGGGCAACAAGTCAATTATACACTTTAGCTGTCATTATACAAAACATATTTGCTGGCAGAATTCTGCAAATGATCTTTCAGTACCAAGTTTGCCAAAGAGCAGCGTAATAGATATGAAATTAAGTCTGATGGACAAAATAACAATCATGGTATGACTTTATCTTGGCTCTATTATGGTCACAAATCTATTGTGCTCCCTAATGTTTTGTCTTCAGAAGACGAACACTAGCTAGGTTATTTGAACATTTTAAACAGACCTTATTTTGCTGTATATTGTTTGTTTTTTTTTAATTTTAGTATAGTTTAAGATGGTTTTAATATTTCATAAAGTCGAGTTTTTCCTTTTTCTGTGTTTAGGAGGATCACATATGCAAAATGACAGCAAAATTTTGCAGGCAAAACGATTCATTTTCTATGGTCAATAGTGTAGCGATGAATGAACCACAGCTCACACTTTCAAACCAAGCAGCTTTCTGGTCAACGTGGACAATCTGTGTGACCAACTTGAACCCTTTGCGACTTTGTGTGAGGAAATCTTTTGCCATAATGTGAAATTCATGATTATGTGGATTCCTACTGAAATGATTTTGCCTGTGAAAATTTGCCAAACAACAATAAATGTGATGCACCTGTAAAACCTGTAACCACTTTTTGTTACACATCAGGCTGTTACTAAGGTATCGATTACATGAACTGTGTTTGTTCACTAGGTTGTCGGGTCTTGACCGAATACAATGTCCTTTTTTAATATAAGTGACCCTGGACCACAAAACCAGTCCTAAATAGCATTGGCATATTCTTTAGAAATAGCCAAAAACACAATGTATGGGTCAAAATTATAGATTTTATTGATTCCTACTGTAAATATATCATAACTTAATTTTAATTAGTAATATGCATTGCTAAGAACTTCATTTGGACAACTTTTAAGGCGATTTTCTCAATATTTAGATTTTTTTGCACTCTCAGATTTCAGATCTCCAAATAGTTGCATCTCGGCCAAATATTGTCCTATTCTATACAACCATACATCAATGGAAAGCTTATTCAAGCTTTCAGATTATGTATAAATATCAATTTAAAAAAATTGACCCTTATGACTGGTTTTGTGGTCTAGGGTCACAAACACTCTTTACAGCGCTCAAAAAGGCAGACAGACACTCACATCAGATATTGCTTAAAGGAATTAATTTACTTCCAGAACAAAAATTTACAGATAATTTACTTATCCCCATGTCATCCAAGATGTTCATGTCTTTTTCTTCAGTCGTAGAGAAATTATGTTTTTTTGAGGGAAATATTTCAGGATTTCCCTCCATATAGTGGACTTTTATGATGCCTGCAAGATTTAACTTATAAAAAAAATGCAGTTTAAATGCAGCTTCAGCTAATCCCAGCGATCCCAGCTAAGGAAGAAGGGTCTTACCTAGCGAAGCGGTTATTTAAAAAAAAAAATACAATTTATATACTTTTAACCTCAAATTCTTGTCTTGTCTAGCTCTGCATGTACTCTGTGTATTCCAGTTCAATACAGTAAGGGTATGTCGAAAAACTCAACTTCAAAACTGTCCTACATCGCTGTTTTACCTTTTTTTGTAAAGGGTGTTTGATGATCTTTGCACGTTCACTTTGTAAACACTGGGTCGGTACTTCTGCAGCGACGTAGGATGATTTTGAAGTTGGAGGAGAAAATGAGATTAGAGTTTTTCAACCTACCCTAACTGTCTTGAACCGGAATACATAGTTCACGCAGACCTAAACAAGATGAGCATTTGAGGTTTAAAAAGCATATGAATTAATTTTTTGAGAAAATAACCAATCGTTTCACTAGATAAGACCCTTCTTCCTCAGCTTTAGAGCCCTTTGAAGCTGCATTTAAACATAATTTTGGAAGTTCAAACTCGCAGGCACAAAAGAAGTCTATATGAAGAGAAATCTTAGATGACAAGGGGGTGAGTAAATTATTAGTAAATTTTTGTTCTGAGTGAACTTCTCCTTTAAATGATGTAGTAAACACAACCGATGAAAACGATGGTGGTTGAGAAAGCTGGGGAGGAAAATAGATGAAAGGATATTAAACAGAGGGATACAGAACAGAAAGCAGCTTACCTTCTCTGTCTCTGTCAGAGACACCAGGGCTGCGAGTCCTGACCCGTGGGCTGCTGGAGTCTCCGCCCCCTGTGTTATGCTGAGATTTGGTTGGCTGTGGTTGTTGCTGTTTGGCCTCTTGGGAAGATTCATGTGCCATGGTAATCTGCTGCTGGTACAATGCAAGAGCGTGGGGCATAGCCTGCTGCTTCCCCAGCAACCCGGGCCGGCTATCACGTCCTGCTACCGACACCTCTGGCATCTACAAGCACAGACACAAAATGCTCATTAAACAACAATTATACTTTTACATGTTGCTAATCAAATTCAAAGCACCACAAGAAAAAATTAAATTAAAGAGGACTAATCTGATGTTCAAAAACCACCTTCACACGACTTTAAGCACATAAACATGCCTGATAGGGGTGTGCGATATTGTTAAAAAAAAAAAAAAAAAAAAAAAAAAAAAAAAAACAAATACATACTTTATACAATATTTTGCTTAGTGTTTTTTGTGCTGGTACCTTGGCTAGTTTTGGCCTGTCATGGACAGCTGACTCCCAAAGGAAATTACATCTTAAGATGGAGAGCTATTCATTTTCAGGATTTTTTTTTAACCTTTACAAGAGCAATATTATTAAACATCATCTACCTAGCTGTAAACATCATATGGTGGCAAGTCACTGTCTTAATGAGTGAGCCATTGAGTCATTCATTAAACAGATTCAAGGTTCTAGACTCATTCTTCCCACTGGTTGCACTGCTGTTGGAAATACTTTCTTAGTTGGTCACACCAACACATGATGTTGGTTGCACTTTTTTTTGCATGGGGATAAATAGTTTTTTCCATTATAATGCTTTATAGTTATATGGTAACAAAAGTGGGATTAACATTCGACTTTTTCATTTGTATAATACGTGAATTTGTCGAACAGGAGTTCCTCTTTTGCTATAAGAGCTATAAGAGAACAAATGCTTGGAAGACAGATTTCACTTTTATTCTTAATGAAAAGCACAACAACAACAACAATAAACAGTAAGCTACAAACTAGCATATAAAACAATTAAAATCGAATAAGACGATGCATGGTGAGACATTTTAGCAAACACTATGAAATCCAATTAATCGAAAATTCAAAGAAAACCTCTACAGCGTAAACTGTAAAGATAACAGGCTTTTCAGAGTGAAAACAAAAAGGAAAGTAAAACTAAAGTGGTTGAAAACCAAGAACCAAGAAAACCAACAAGTTCGTCTTTTCTGGTTTAAGCAGCAGTCTTTTACTTCACTTTCACATTTCGCTTAAAAACCAAATCCTCTGTCTGCCATTGTTTCCACAGTATTAGCCTCATTTCTGCTGTGTGCACCTTTGTGCTGACGTGGCGAGTATACACCAAGCTATACAACCAAAGTGCTTGTACTCAAAGTAAGTCATTGAATCATTGACTCACCCAATTTAAAAAAGCGAATTCATTGAGTAACAAAACATTGTTGCATATTGCTAAACAGACAATGTGCCCCTATTATGCCATTTCGAATACTGCATTTTATGCGGTGTGTAACATAGCTGTGTGTGAATGCAAAGTTGTAAAGCAAAAAGTGCACGATAAATACAGTTATTGTCTCCCAATAGAAAGAATCAACTCCTAACAGCCTGAATGAGTCGTTAGTAATTCAAATCCCACTTTCGTTAAGGCTACACATCGTAGATTTGCATAATGTGAACCTACGTTGTACGTTGGCCAGCCACAAACAACTTAACCCACTCTGAAACACAATTTTACTGATGGCTGCTTCTCTAATCTCTGGGAGTTTATCGCGGGATTCACAAAACGCCTGCTCTTGAAAGATGGGTAAGTACCCAGTTTATTTAACCCAGCTGGCTCTCAAACTGTAAGTATAAATAAATAATAGATGTTTATGTCTATTGAGCAGTCAAAATACAGAACTATAGCAATGACAGTATAGTTTCTGACATGCACTGTACATGGGAGACTGATCACAACAGACCAGGTCATCTGACCAATCACAGTAGAGTAGGCTTACAGAAAGAAGGGGTTTAGAGAGACCGAATCTTAGAACTGCTATGAAATCATTTGAGAATCATTAGTGATACTGAATGCATATTTTGAGAAAACTAAAGCATTGTTTGACCTTGCATTAGTTTAAAATAAGGAACTATGGCAATGGGCATATCGTTTTTGACACGCAATCTATGCAGTAGACCAATCAGACCAACAGACTGGGTCGCCTGACGAATCAGAGCGGAATAGGCTCAAAAAAGGGGGTTAAGACAAACTGAATCTTAGAACTGCTTCAAATAAATTGTTTGAGAAACACTGGAAAACAAGGTGATATTAAAAGCATATTTTGAGAAAACTAAAACTAAGTGTTGTCTAAACCTATTGTAGTAGACTCCCAAAACAATATTAGGAACCTTAACTTTAACGTTTATTGATTGGTATAAAATCAGTAAATTGTATAAAACTACATAGATCCAAAAAATCTTATCGATAATCGCCTTGGAAAATATCACGATATCTGATAACATCGCCTACCAAAGCCCAACCTCCACCAAGCCCCGCCCCCACCGAGACGACATTGCTGACATGCACAAACACACATCATGTTCAGTTTGGCCTTAATTATTAAAGGCTGGTTTTACTTTTCTTTGTTTCTGCTATACTTCTTGCGATACTTACGAGACATCGTCAATATACGATAATATCGTCATATCGCCCAGCCCTAGTTCCATTATCTCATTTTTTTTTTTTTTTTTTTTTTTTGAAAGCCATGAAAATACTATCATGGAGTTTTTCTTTTGCTATTTGAGCAAATGGGAATGCAAAAAATATACTTGTAGTACTCTCCTATTCACTGCTCTAAAAGTTAACCCTACTATGACGACTTCCGCTGCTGAGAAACCCGGAAATGTGAAAAAGGTCCATATCACGTGAAATAATTCTGATATTTGGGAAACTCTGGCTTGTGTGATACTGCTTAACTACATTTTACATAAATATAAAACAAAAACCTTGAACTTTCTTGGGGCATTTGAACAGCATTATATTAGGCTACATCACAGACATGATTTCGCTTTTTTTTTTTTTTTTTTTTACAAAGTGTTGGTGGTAACGAATTGAGTTACGTTATTCAGATTACCTTTTTCAAATAACTAGTAAAGTAGCGCATTACTTTTTAATTTACAAGAAAATATCCGAGTTACTTTTAACTTCAGAAATCAGGAGATGTTACTTTAGTTCCAGACTAAATGTGAACATGCATTAATTCATCTCACTCATACTTGATAATGTCATCTCAAACGTCATTAAAACAACAAATACAGTGTTATCATACCCCTAATGACCACCCACGTCCACATCATTGTCTTTAAACAGGGTGATGTTCACAAAGGCTAATCAATAATAACAGAGGTCATTTACATGCAGTCTTAAACGCACACCGTTTAAGTCACGTAAAACAATTATGCAAGGAATAGAAGGAAAATGCGAGCTTCTCTTAAAAAAAGCGCATATCAATTTCCACACCTCTCCTCTTGCCAGATCCCCGACGTTCTGGCTGTTAGCTCATCATGAGTGTCTGAACAGCTAAGAGCAGAGGTGGAAAACTAGCATCTCATGGGAATAAAAACAGCCTTAGTAACTATGGCAACATGGAGAGAAGATGCTAATCTGTGTAATCTGGCCAGATATGCCAGTTGTTAACACGAAAACCACATGAAATTCAAGCCACAAGTGATTGGGAAAAAAAAAACGAATGTTGGTACGGGTAGGTACTTACTATGGGAGGTATGGCGGCTGCTCTCTGCTTGAGCTGTTTGAGGTCCAGCGGTTTCTGAACTGGAGAAGAGATCACTCCATCATGGGCGAAACTCAACAAACTCGGCCTAGCAGACGTCATTGTGTTGAGAGTGAGAAGAGTGGAGAAGAGTTATTGCTTAATATGGTCAGAGCCTCATTCTCTCTTATTTACTGTCTTTGTAAACAGCCCATTAATGCCACAAAACCACAAACACACACTCTTAATCATCATCGTACCACACATAAACAAATATAGACTTTCCACATGCAGTCTTATGGAAATGTAAAATGCAAAATACACAAAAGACAGCCAGACAGACACACACACTTCTCGCTCTGTTATGTTTGGCAAGCTCAGAGGCTAATGTTTCCCCTGGCTCGGCCAACATATACAGTGTTTGCTGTCATGGAAAAAATAGAGTCCTACAGGACAAATCAACAATCCCAGCCTCCTTAACCACAAAACACATCAGACCCCACCCAAGCAACCAATCAACTAACGCTCTCAAACACACACATGCACACTCTCACCTGTTCTTGTCGGAGCTTTCCGTCTCCTCCACCTCGTCGGCGCTGCATGTGGCGCTGGAGTCGCTGTCTTGAGCTCCGCTCTTTCCTCCATGCTCTTTCTTCTTGACCTCTTTCTTGCTGTCCTCTACCTCGAGGGCAGGAGGCTTCTTATCTTCTGCTGCCTCCTTACCAAACTCCCCAGGCTCGGTTTTTACCTCCTGCTTCACTGCCTGCTCGCCTTCTCCTTTCTCCACGTTTGGCTTTTCATCCGGCCCCGTCTCCATAGCTGCCATGTCCTTGTCCGTGGAGCATGAGGAGGAAGTGGCATTGGATGCAGTTTTGGGCCGTGCCGAGCCCTCTTCTTTGACCTTGCTGTCATCTGAGGAGCGTGGGGAAGGGAGGCTCTCGGTGTCCGAGCTGTTATTGGCTCCACCTGAAAAAAAGAGGTGATGGGAAACATCGTAAGAGGGCAGGACATGAATGCCAGCTGATTCGTTAAGTGTGGTTTAATTGGTAAAGCATTTTCGGGGCACTTAATTTTTCAATTTGCGGCTTTCTGGCCGCTTTTAATGCATTTTATCCATGTTAAAACATTTCCATGTCCCAGAACGAAGATCTAATTATGGGAATTATACCTTCAATTTTGGTAAAATACACTACTGTTCAAAAGTCTGGGGTGTGTAATTTTTTGTGTAATGTTGGTGGTAATGCATTACATGTAAATTGAGTTACGTAATCAGAGACTTTTTTCAAGTAACTAGTAAAGTAACGCATTACTTTTTAATTTACAAGAAAATATCTTAGTTACTTATAATTCTAGAAATCAGGCGTAAGATGTTACTTTAGTTCTAGACTAATTCATCTCACTCACAAAAAACAAATTCAGTATTTCTCAAAATGATTAAAAACACTGAAATGCAACTCAGAATATGACGCAAAACTGCAATAATTAAATGGTAAATAATACAAATGTCCTTTATGTATTTAATCCCATTTTATTAACCAGTGTCTTTGCTGCTGACCTTCGATGATCAAATGCAACCATACTAATAAGCAAAAATTACTCAAGATAAACTAATTTTTTTTTTCCATTTTTTATTGCTGAAGAGTGTTGAACTTTCTCCTCCTGCGGTCTACTGTACAGACGAGAATTTACTTCTTCTCAAGCCTGAGGCTTTTGGTGTGAAAGGGCTTTTACATTTGCAAAAAACAGAACTTTTTATATTAAAAATAAAGCAAACCCTGCCCAGATTTAAAAAGTAATGTAAAAGTAACGTAACACATTACTTTCCATAAAAAGTAACTAACGTAATTAGTTACTTTTTTAGGGAGTAACTCAATATTGTAATGCATTACAAGTTACAGAAAAGTAACTGAACACTGGCAGTAATACTGTGAAATATAACAAATTTAAAAACAATAACAAAAAACTTTTTCTATTTTAATATATTTTCAAATGTAATTTATTCCAATGATGGCCAATCAGAATTTTCAGCAGTGTCACATGATTCTTCAGAAATCATTTTAATATGCTGATTTGGCTCTCATGAAATGTTGCTTATTATTATCAAAGTTATCATTTTTTCCAGAAACTGCAATTTTTTTTCTTAATTTAATGCAACTTTGCAGAATAAAATGTGAGCCAGGACCATAAAATCTATTATAAGGGTCAATTTTTTTTTTAAATTGAGATTTATACATCATCTGAAAGCTGAATAAATAATACGCTGAGATACAACAATTTGAAAATCTGGAAAATGAGGGTGCAAAAAAATCTAAATATTAGGAAAATCAGCTTTAAATGTGTCCAAATGAAGTTCTCAGCAATGCATGTTACTAAACAAAATTTAGGTTTTGCTATATTTACGGCAGGAAATTTACAAAATACCTTCATGGAACATGATCTTAATATCTTAATACTTAATATTCCAATGATTTTGACTATTGCTATAAATATACCCATGCTACTTAAGACTGGTTTTGTGGTCCAGGGTCACAAATATTATTATTTTTTCATATTTCATATTTTAAAAATTCAAAATAAACTGTAGTGTATGTGATAGTGTGGAATATTGATAATACATGTCATGACATTTTTCACTTATTAGGGGAAACGGCTGGATAAACCTTTAACACAATTTAACTAGCGGTCAATAACTTTATAAAAAGGAAAACTGTTTTTGAAATAAAACTTTCTGACTGCTATATTGCTACTAACCTAAAAAATTTTTAGTATAAAATATAAAGTGGAAGTTAAAATTCCAAAATGGTGAAATTCAGACAAACGTAACATTTCAACACTCAAGACGAAAAAAGCCATTAAACAGACACAAAAAGCAAAGCTAATAAAGCACATGCTTTAAAATTGAACAACTGCTTTTAAAAACATTTGAAACCATTTTCATTTTAAAACCATCCTGGGGCGCAGAAAAGCTCTTCAACGAAGAATCACTCTTATCTAAATCTAACATGTCCTTTGTCAAATCAAAAAGTAAACATAACTAGTAAATACACAGCAGGGGATTATGATAAGCCTCATTTTCCCACTGGCATAACAAACCCTAGCCGTTGAGTGTGCTCTCCCAGCTGGATGTAATTACACAATAACCATAACATAATAAGCACTTCCCTAGCTGGCTTTCTTTCACAAGCTTTGACCTGATAAATGTGGCTTTATGAAAGCTTACGAAAGCCATTTATCGGCAAGCCACACCTGATTGCCAAACACACAGCACAAAGCGTTTGTTTCATAGCTGCCTGGCGGACTTGTGGAAGCACAGCTCTAAAACTACGTCGGCACGCTTTGACACCTAGACGGTCTGGTTGCTCCGCTATGACAAAACCACTTTGCAAAACGCAGCTCTCCTGGAAAAGCAATTTGTGCCTGCGCAGAGTCGCCTCTTTCTCAGAACTTGACAAAAGTAGGTCAGGGTTGTATCACGGCTGAGGTCATAGGTGAGTCTAGGCCACGTGTTCCCGATATTCTGAGAAAAGCACTCAAGCACTGTTTGATTTGAGCTGCTGTGGGACTTCCTGGCAACCACAAAAACCTCAGAGGTGTTGGGTTTCAGCGAGAATTGTTTCATAGCTATGGCTGATAACGTAATTACCAACTGCACATTTGTTTCTCAGATCTCAACTCAGAGTTTCAATACTTCCATTAAACAAAGTCAATGAGTAATGTGCAACAAATGACTGTGTTTGAATGGACATTAATCTTCGTGTTAGAAGTTACCGCACAATGATGTGGCTGTGTGAGTGTTTGTGGCCATACCCTCTCCGTCTTCCTGAGCCTCCTCCTCATTGCCGCTGACTCCCGAGCCCTCCATCTCTTCTTCTTCTGCAGCAGATGGAGCGCTGGCCTCTTCGTTCTGAAGAGCTTTACCTTTACGCCGTGCTTTGCGCTCTTTCTCCTACAACAAACACAGGCAACAACGTGATACCAATACTACCGACAGCTATAAATAATTAATCTGCTCTCTCTAAGAACTGACCGATTTTATTTTATGCTGTTGCAGAATCTCATCCAGTTTCTGTCTCTTCTTGTAGTTAAAGTAGAAGTTCTTGCACTGGGAGACTGTTTTGGAGCCCACCATTTTGGCGATAGCGGACCAATTTCTGCCATACTGGAGCAGACCTATGAAAGTAAGAGGAACATTCTTACTTTACTGATGTAAAAACGGGAACAGAGCTATGAGTGATGGAGTAACTAACGTCATTGTTATTTCAACGTACACGCAATGACGTTTAATTGATACAGAGAACGGGAAATTATGGGGAGACCATAATTTCAAACTAATATTTCACAATAAATGCATCTGTGGTTTAACAAAAAACAGCAACCCCGAACTTTTTAACTGTAGTGTGGGTCTATTTTTTTTCCCTAACTGGTGTCCCACTAAGTCACATGCACTCAAAATAGGCCAGCACCAAGGCTGTTACAGTTTATATAAGATTTATATATTACACACTGCCTAACAGACAATATCTTCCAACACTAACACACAGAATCCCTGTGTGCTGGCTAACGGAAGCTTCAAGCGTTCCCGTTTGCCCAGCCTCGCATCGTCATTTAGAAAAACCTCAACAAAAGGTCAAAGATCATATGCTGCCGCTTGCCGTCTGGAGTAGGAAAGTGGGGCAACAGCCTGACATGAACTGTTCTCAATCATTTAACAACACCGAGCTAACGCTCAGCAGACATCAGCCAAGTTGCTGTACGCTGGTTAGCTTCACATTAGGAACCTATCTTGTCCAGTCTAAATAGCTGCTTTGATTTATATCGCTAGTGACCACAATAAAGCACTGCTACCCTCCACATCAAAGCTACGAGACAGTCAGACTAGATTGGAAAGGGTCGGAGAGAATGAGATGGAGAGATAAAATGAAGAGTGTAAGTGCATTGAGCTCAAATAAAAAATGCCCTTAGTGACATACAAACAAGCAAAGCAAGAAATCATTTGAAGTCTGATTTGTATGCTTATCCTCACCATCTCTGATCCTTGTTTCTGTGTCTGTTTATTCTTCAAACTTCCAGTTGTTTGTCAGAAACGCACGCACATCCTAATCTATGTAACATGGCAAACACACAGACACTGCAGTGCAAAGACTGCTTAGACCTAGCAATCTATACACACACACAATTACCCAGAAGTACTATAAGAGGTCAGAAGTCAAGGAAATGCCATTCTTGCCCAATCCAACAAATGACGAAAGTAGTAATTAAATCCAGTAAGGGGCCAAACACTGCCCTGAACTTCATCCATCTTCAATTTCAAAACTCTGCATTTTATCCAGTACCTCCAAATATGAGAGTACTCCAATGAGACAATGCTGCCCAATCAGCTTTGCCAATTCAAGAGCATGTATCAATGCTCATCCAATAGAAATCCTCAGCATTGGCCCGCTGTGCATCGTCCAATCAGGGAGTTGCATAAAGAAAATATGCGGCCCATCGGTCCACTCTTCCTCTCTTCTCTATCACTCCATCAGTCTTTGCTCACATGATTTCGATGGAAATACGCAGCAGAGGCTCTTGGAGCTCCAGGACAGCATGAGGAAGAGCAAGCAAAAAGAAAGTAGAAGAGAGAAAAAAGGGAGTGGTGTTTGGGAGGGAAATGAGCTCCCCATTCCTCCTCTGATAGTTGTGCTGTCGTTTCTCTGACTCTCTCTAAACAGAGCAGCCCTTCTCTTTTTCTTCTCCTCCTCTCGCCCTCTCTTTCTATTTATCAAACTCACGCGCTTTCTCTCGCCAGCCCTCTCTCTCTTTCTGTCTCAAGGCCACAGTTTTTTTCCACTCCTCTTCACTGGCTGCCGCTTGGCTGGACTTTAACAGCAAAGTGAAGCTGAGATGCAGTGACTCCACCTCCCTAATGCCCGTCCTCCCTCCCTCCCTCCACAACCTCATCTGATCTCTTCTATCATTCTCTCTCTTTCCGCGCTCTCTAATGCATATTATCTGTGCCAAAACACATCTACGCTCAAACACACAAAAACAAACAGACAATGAGAGCAAGAGATTGTGGCAGAAATAAAGAGAGAGATTTGAGAGGTTTGATGTTGATATCATGAGAAAGCAGAGGGAAAGCAATTCCTCCTAACTGACCTGCTTTTCTTCTTCAATGTGACCTCTACACACAGTCCTTAACAACAGTGTGAGAGAGAGGGAGAAACGGGGAGGCTTGCCAAATCCTCTAATTCGTGCCAACCCACAATTCAGCCACTTCCTTTCTCTTTGCACTCCAACAACTGAATCTAACCACTCACTCAGTGCTATAGAAAGAAAGGAACTGAAAGACAGGGAGACAGAGGAAAAAAGACGGACAGAAAAACAGAAAAAGACAAATACAAAGACAGACAGATAAAAAGAAAACAAATAGACGGAAAGGCAGAGATAGAAATGAAGTATGACAAATAAAGAGAGAAAGAGAAAGTAAGACAGAATGACAGACTGAATGAAGGAGAAAAAATAAGGAAAGAATTAACAGAAAAAAGAAAGACCTAGCATAAGACAGAGTGAGACATAAAGACAATGACAGAACCAAAGAGAGTTGGAGAAAGAAAAGCTGCATACACACTGCAGCTAATCTGGATGTCACTCCTATTCAGAGACCTGAATTCTGTTCCGTTCACACTGACTTTAGTTATTCACAGGAGTGACAACTGGAGCGATTTGCTCGTGTTTATTTAAATGGGGCATCGGATGCCAATTTTCCACAAGTTGATATGATTCTTTACAGACCCTAATAAAATATAAATATAAATATAAAATATAAAAATACAATTATTTCATAGTAAACCTAAAAATAAAATGAAAATATTAACTTTTTTGGGTGAATTTTTATCATTTTCAAACCTAAATTAGCAAGCTTTTTTTTGGCAGGTTGTCAGCAACCAGTAATGTGAAAGGAGCTCAGAGTCGCGGTCATGAATGGCCTTCAGTATACAATTAAAGAGTGTTCAGTGAAGAGCGTCAGTGAATGAAATGTTCAGTTTTTGCATTGTGCCTTGAAAACAGCAGCGAATAGCCTATAATTATGCTTTCAGTTTGATTAGAAATTCTTGTGCAGTATATTAACAGCTGCAACCATGTTGGTACACAAATGCACGCTCTGAACTTATTTACACAGCGCATTTTCTTATTTTGGTCGCGCATGCAGACCTGTGGACCACTTATGTGCACCCCTGTCTATAACATACTTTGGTTAAAATTTCTCAATGGTAGTGTAAAAACAACACCTTTTTTACCTTGTCAAAAACAGCTCTTGGCAAAAGAATTTCTGTCGACTACAAGTATTTTAAGTATTAGTCGACTATTAGTCGCACGTTTATTAATAAACCACATAAATCATAATAATAGATAATAATAGATATATTTTTAATGTCTGTAAGGCAAGTATACGCAGAGTTTCGAAGTTTCACGCTCAAGTTCACAGAGACAGAGATGGCAGAAAGCGCATCCTGTTTGCTTTCATTATTTTACAAAAACACAACATTTTGTTAATATTGGGAGTGCACACAAATAAACGTAGAGTTTTTACAGATACGAAAGATGTATTACTCTTATCCGTATGACCAAAAATGGCATTTTAAGAGCAAGCGGACTGCCAACACACATTTATGTTCAAACAACATGTAAAAGTGAATTTTGCATCCGATGACCCCAAAACTGTGCAGGGTGTGTGTGTGTCCATGTTTTCTTGAGCACTTTTTACACACACAAAAACATCAGTACAACCTCACATTTACTACAGCTAAGAAAAGGTTCATATGCACACACAATACACACATCATTCTTCAGCTCCTGCCTCTAAAGAAAAGCATCTACAAAGGAAACATGAGGACAGCTGTGTGCAGTAGCTCTGGGTTATATGTTGCACAGGCCTTTATCCTGCCATGAAGTGCCCCACAGTCACATACACACTAACTTCCCCTCATTTACTTAGAGATGTGAGCACAAGCGAGGCCACCCTGCCTTTAAAAGGCTGTGCCAGCGTACATTAGTCACAGAGTGGAGCTGCGCTCTCTCTCTCTCTCTCTGTGTGTGTGTAGGAATGCAGCGAGACAGCCATGTGCCATTAACATATATTACTGTAGTCTCCCTCTCTCGCTTTAAAAATGATCACAGATAAACACATTAGCATAGAGAGCTGTAAGCAGCTTTAAAAAGGACAGACGAGGTAACTGGCTGGTGTTAAAGGAGAACTCCGGTGTGATTTTGACCTAAAGTGTATTGAATCATGATACCGAGTGTGAACGTACCTTGCATATCTCATCTCGGTTTGTGTCCTGCAGTCCGAAATCTGGGGTCAGTTAGCCGATGCTCACAACAGGTTGTCAATGAGAGTCCATAGGGCATCGAAGTAGCCATGTAAATAAATCACTGTTTTACGCCATTTACGAGGCACAAAGTAGCTCCACACTTCATTGGTAGACTTCCAAGGGCCCTGACATTTCAACACTCGACTTATCGTGACTAAATTCAAGATGGCGGCGACCGGTCTGTTTCTGGTGGAAAATGTCTGTATAAATCTTCTTGTAAATAAACTACCGGTGCTTTTTCTGAGTTCTCAATGTCTCGTTTTAAATGTCAGGGCCCTTGGAAGTCTACCAATGAAGTGTGGAGCTACTTTGTGCCTCGTAAATGGCGTAAAACAGTGATTTATTTACATGGCTTCTCCGATGCCCGATTCACTCTCATTGACAACCTGTTGTGAGCATCGGCTAACTGACCCAAGATTTCGGACAGCAGGACACAAACCGAGATGAGATATGCAAGGTACGTTCACACTCGGTATCATGATTCAATACACTTTAGGTCAAAATCACACCGGAGTTCTCCTTTAAGAGGGTGACAGGATGAGGGGTGGCGGTATATTTGGGGACAGAGTAATAGTGAGGCACACTGAGGTTAATAACAGCAGCTTTGGGTAAGACTGCGGTCTAGGATTGGATTTGGCATATCAAATCCATTTAGAAACACTGCAAGTTAGGGAGAATATATGAATAGATGAATAAATAAATATTAACAAACGGCTAAGTTAAATAAAAGAGGTTTGTGCATCAAAATCATTTATTTAAATCTATAAATGAAAATATAAATTATATATACACTACCAGTCAAAAGTTTTTGAACAGTAAGATTTGTAATGTTTTTAAAAAAGTCTCTTCTGCGCAACCAGCCTGCATTTATTTAATCCAAAGTACAGCAAAAACAGTACAATTTTAAAATAATTTTACTGTTTAAAATAACTGTTTTCCATTTGAACATATTTAAAATGTAGTTTATTCCTGTGACTTCAAAACTGAATTTTTAGCACCATTGCTCCAGTTACATGATCCTTCAGAAATCATTGTAATATTCTGATTTGCATTTAAAAAATATTTATTTTTATTATGCTGCTGAGAAGATTTTAAGTTTTTTGGATGAGTAAAAAGTTCAGAAGAACAGCATTTATCTGAAACAGAAATGCTTTGTAACATTATAAATGTCTTTAGCAACAAGTTTTAATTTCGATAATTTCTTTCCAAATAAGTGCGGCCTTTCAGGTTTTTTAATAAAATAGGCATGGAATGTAATTGTGTTGTAATATTGCAACAACTTCTGAATGAGCCATCTTTGCAAATTAATCATCATGCATTAACACCAGATTTTCATTTCAAAAGAGCGCTTTTCAAAATAAATGTGAAGATCTATAAAATCTAAAACATTACATAAACCCATACTTGCAGGCATGGAGTCAAGAACAAGTTCTTGTGATTGTAAACAACAAACGTGATTTGGCTCGGGGGACCTTATTATTAATGAAATGTTATTAAGTTACAGATTCTGTAAAGCAGAGCAGAGTGGAGGAGGCCTGATGGATCAGATATGATGTGCCAGTGCCAGAGAAGCAGAGAGCTGTTAACAGAGCGACGTGGAAGCAGCTCATCTGAAGTAGGTCAACAGAGCGTCCGTTTAACACACTAACAGTCTACATTACAGACCAAACACTGACACATACAAAAAAATGATTAGACCTCTGCTCTTTACTCAAACTTTCTGTCTGTTTTCCATAAATATAATCCCTCATGAAGTTTTCAAGATCCATTAATAAAGCTCTTGAGCAAATGACACATTTCTGAAAGCAGCTCGTCTGAACGTCCAGCTGTCATATAAAGACACGGCGCCCACATTTAGACACATTATTATGTGTATCACTGAGTGCATGTGTGTGTGAAATGAGGCCAAGGGCACAGCGTGTGATCTAGTACTCGTGTAAATGTTTGTAGAGTTGCTAGGCTGAGTGTTACAGGTCTTATCAGGCAGAGTTACATCTAGTTAATCTAACACATGGAAATGCTAACTGTCAACATCCTATCAAGGCAAACAGAAAGACCATTATGAGCTTTTCTGAAAACATTATTGTCTTTGAAACCAAATTCTGATCCTGGCCACCTTAATAATAAAAAACACTTCCTAATGTGTTTTGTAAGGTTTTCTAATTTAACTGTGTTTGCACAAATGGCTCCATACAGTGAGAATTGTCTGTTGCAGTAGCGACAAAACGCACAAAATGGATTCTGACCTTTCTTTGCAGTCTCCATCTCCTCTTCAGTCCAGCGAGAACTTTCATTCATCTCCATGTTTGCTAAAATATACAGAGAAGAATGTCATGTAACGTGTGCAATGCCAAAGTCTCCATAATGTAATTCAGCAACTATATTGGTAACAAGCCAGGTTGCTGTTTTCTGTTTCAATAAAATATTTCAATAAGCAATCGAATCTGACACATCATTAAATGATTTTTAACACAAATCATGCAATCAGATCAATCAATAGAGGAAGTCGACACAAAATAAAGGTTGCAGATTCATCTCCATACTTTAAATTACTTCAAACTAAACCAAACTAAAAGCACAAACTGCCTCAGGCACTGTTTTGACCCTCATGCTGAAGTACAGGGGACGTTTTTAAATGAAGCACAATCAACGAAAGTTCAAGAACACTCTTAGCTAAGCTAGACGAGCTCTAAACATGAAAATGTGCATTTCGGAAATTGAAATGCCTTCTCATTGTAAACCCAGGGAACACTGTGACACTCTGGGGACAGATGGTTTCTACTCAAGCACTGAAGTATTTGTACAGCATTTCATTATTAGGATCATTCTCATTCTGTTGATATTGCTGTTGAAATGTCCTCACGTTTTGCGAAAACAGAAAAGGGAAGTTATAAAACTACATGTGGGACGATGTTATACAATAAAAGGTTGTGCATGGTTAATTTGCAGAGCAAAACAAAGAACTCATTTGAGCACAAGTGACCTTAGAGAGCGACTGAAAAAGTTAATGGTATGTGAGAGTGTGCTAACCCAGCTCATTGCTTAGCGGTGAAGTGTTCTCTTCCTGCTCATTGGTCATAGAGCGAGTGACTCGTCCTTTGCGGTGTCCGCGGCTGTTAGCGGTGCGCCGGCCTTTAGCGGTTACAGGAGGCTCTTTCTCCTCCCCGTCCTCACCAGAGGTGTCATCTCTGCAAGAACAGAAAAATATATATATATCTATCATTATCATAGTTGCATCATGCTCTTATTGCAGCAAAATTACTCATACATCATGTTTGATTTATCATCAATATTATTATGATCACATAAATACTGGAAGGCTTTTATATTAGGCATGTATTAAATACAATTCAACTAGATTTTTTTTTTTTATGGCAGGTATAAGAGTACAGAATTTTTTTTTTATATGAGGTCCGATATCACTAAGCAGGCAAAAACAATAGAACAATAGGTAAAGAATGACAGAAGGATAGAATGATAGAATGATAAAATTATAGAATGAACAATAGACAGAACGATAGATAGACAGAACGATAGACAGACAGACAGACAGAATATATAATATAGATTCCTATAAGTAAAAATATTTGTAAAATAACTTGCTGATAATACACACAGACCCCAAAAAGCCCTATATGAATGTGAACACACTATGCAAATGCTGGCTCACTAGCTAGTGTATTCCCCTTCAGCCATACGGCACAGTGTCAGGAAGTGGCTGTGGGATGAGCAGACCCTCATTTATCTTACCTGCACATTATCCATCTTGCAGATACAGTACTAAATATAGGAGCAGCAGCTGTGCCCGCAGGTTGAGAGAATCATAGGGGAAAAGTCAGAGAAATGCACAGGCTCGGCTTAATGCACTCACTTAATGTATAGCTGGCATGCTGGGGCGTATACTTAGGCCTGTGTATTCGGGCCACTGCTAATGTGCTCTAATCACACCCTACAGTACTGCTGACTGCACAGGTTTAGTTTAGATTAATACACTGTTACCTGTGCTTCCCTAGAGTATTTTAATATAGTGTGCACCTGCAAGTGAACTAGTGCTCAGAAACTAACAGCTCACTAAATTAGGCTGAAATGATACAGAACCCGGATCCATACATAGAAATTGCTCAGTGAAAAGTAGAATCCTGTGTTTCTAATTGGACCAGTCTATTATGCTGTTAATATTAATTAAATAACCAGAAAAAGAGAAAATCAGTCACTGGTCTATTTTGCAATTTATAATTTTAATACATTAATTCCATGATTAAGTGCACTAAATTAAAAAAATAAATACTTAAAATAAAAAAGGTCAAGTATTAGCTACTGAAACGTTTGGTGTCATGACCACAGCTCTATCCTAGAGTCTGTAACATGCAAACTGCTTAAAAGAGCTCTGAACTGGAGGACTTTAGCACCAGCATTGTGTGGCAAGTCAGCAGAATGCTTTTTCCACCTGCCAGTTATATAACTGTGCCTTCGCTGTTTAAGCTGAATCACAGAGAAAAACAAGCTGTAAGGCCACTGGTTCAAAGGATTTGATGAGAGAAAACGCGATGAAGAAACAGCTGATAGATGGGTGTGATATGAGAGAGAGAAGGCGAATAAAATAGAGAAAGATACTCACTTCATTGCATCCTCTTTTTCCTCTCCCTCTGCTTTTTCCTCCTCACGGTCTCCCTCCTTCTCTTTCTCCTTCTCTTCTTTCTCCTCCTGGTTGTTGTTGCGGTTCACCTGTTGCTGTGCCTGTTGGTTATTCTGCCAAGGCAGGCAATCAAAACAGCAAATTAAAACCATCAAAAATCTAATTAAACCCATCTAAAACATTACTTCCACCTAAAAACAAACAACTCTCCCATCTGTTGGAATAAATGGACATCCTGATTAAATTGTAAAAAATGCTCACCTATGATAACCAAAAAAAAGCTGTCTAGAACCAGGACGGTGTTACAGAAAAAAAATATTTAAAAAACACACACACACACACACACACACACACACACACACACAAGAGGAAGAAGTGCTCCTGTCACCCAGGTCTCACTTTTATGTATCTGGGTTTTCCTTCACATAATAATTCCATTTTGATTTATGAGACACTATAAACCTATTTTTGTCAAGAAAGAGAGAGTTCACTCTAAAAACGCTGGGTTATTTTTTAACCCAATTGCTGGGTTAAGCCTGTTGGGTCATTATGTTGGGTTATTTTTTCCAGTGTTAGGTAGTATTTGTGTTACCCAGCCACTGGGTTACTGGCTGGGTCAATCTCACCAACCGCTGAAACTATATACCCCCTCCCTCCGATGGAACAACCCAGCACGGACTTAATTCAACCCAGCTGTTGGGTTACAGTCAGTGTGCATGCTTTTCATCCTCTTCAGGAGATCTGGTGGACTTCTTCAGTGAAATTAAGGTTTGTAGATGTTTATTTTACACAATGCTACATAAAGAGATGAGATGTCAGTTAGCTAAATGTGCCGTTTCGCATGACTGAAATGCCTTACATAACTGATTATATTTGTTGTAATACTCATTCTAACGGTAAAATATGTTCTCAAAACTCTGTGCTGTTTGTTAATGGGCAGGTTATGAAGTCAGTCACGGCATCTTTTGCCCATTTGTGTTTTCTTCTTACTTATAAATAAATATTTACCTTTTGATTATTACTGTTACCTCTAGTAATTCTGTGTAAGATTTTAATTTCCAGACTATGCTTGGTTCATTTTAAGCCAGCAATAGTAATTTTCAATATTTAAGTTAATTAAAGGGGTCATGATACAAGAAATATAATTTGGCTTGATCTTTTTGCATATAAGAGGTCTTTGTACCATTAAACATCCTGCAAGTTTCATTGCTTAGAACCTCCTCCTCATCATAAACAAAGCATTTATTTAATCAAGCTACAAAAACGCCTTGTTTGGATCTGAGGTGCAAGGTGATGCCACCCGGGCACAAACATTTGCATAAACACTGCCTCCAGAGCAAGGCATTGATGAATAGTTATCTTCTCATTATAGACCCTGCCCACTGGCGTTCAGTAGCTTAACGGCTGATCACATGAGTACGCTAAATGCAAGTTTAAGCAATGCAACACATCAAAATCTAATAGAAATCAATCACAGCTGATATCTTGTCTACACTGAACACAGTATAAAAGATGCGCATTCACTTACTGACACAGTCTAACATTCGCTTTGGCACATTTGGTTTAAACGGCTCATTCGTGTCTTTGCATAGATATCAGGAACAAGTAGGTAGTTTATTGTTATTGGCATTCCGGATCATGTCAGAGGATTGCTCGGGCTTCGAGCATGTTGTTTTGTAATCGAGGCACAGTGTCATGGAGAGTTCACAAAGAAACATTTGTTGAAAGATGAAGCCAGGCTTCGTACAGATACTGTAAAATAAAATTCCAGGACTTACAAGGATTTTTCAAGCACTACTTTTTTTTTTTTTGATTTTCAAGATCTTCAATCCAATTTCACTTAAAGTTTGAAGTTTTCTAATGTTTAACAATATCTATCGTTCTGAGTCCGATTTGAGTCAAATGATTTGTGCAGCTAGGTTCCGATCTAAAGCAAAAGATTTGCAAACCTGCTCCGAAGTTCTGATCTAAATCAAACTAAATACTCAAACTAAATAATGATTCACAAACCATCATTTCAAATCAGGACTCATTTCATTTGCGGGATGATTCAAGACCCCGCTCAAGTCCCGAAAGTTCCCATCTAAATCAAATGATTCGCGATACGCAACTTGAGGTTCTGATCTAAATTGATTGATTCATGATAAACAAAGTACCAATCTAAGTCAAATGATTTGTGGACCCACTCCGAAGTCCTGATCTAAATCAAATGATTCGCGATACGAGATTTGATGCCTGATTTGAATCAAATTATTTGCGATATGCGATCCAATTGGAGTTTGCAATGTCAAAATTCAAAAATTAATGGCTCTTTTAATTTGATCTGGTTTTTGCTAGTGAATCGCTTGAAATGAAAAGAAGTCAGGACTTTGAATCAATCTGAGCGTTTCCAGCTTAAATGACTCACTCAGTTGATTTGGTACATTAGGGGGCCTAATGGTTAGAGAGTCAGACTTGTAACCCAAAGGTTGCAGGTTCGAGTCTCAGGTCCGGCAGGGATTGTAGGTGGGGGGGAGTGAATGATCAGCGCTCTCTCCACTCTCAATACCACGACTGAGGTGAGTCCCTAGTTTCTACATTATTAAAACAGCGTATCCGAGTAACGCAGCTGACAGAAAACCACGTGTGCTGTTTGCGTCCAGGGCAGTGGTTCTCAATCCTGGTCCTGGGGGACCCCTGCTCTGCACATTTTGCATGTCTCCCTTATTTAACACACCTGTTGAGATCATCAGCTCGTTAGGAGAGAGATACATACACTGAACTAACGAGCTGATGATTTCAATCAGGTTTGTTAAATAAGGGACACATGCAAAATGTGCAGAGCAGGGGTCCCCCAGGACAAGGATTGAGAACCACTGGTCCAGGGGATACTTTCCAAAATGCCGCTACAGTGACGCAGAGGAGATGAATTGTTGAATAAAGTCGTTTTCTCTGCGTACAAAAAGTATTCTCGTATCTTTGTAAAATTAAACATTTAACCCAACCAAAAGTAACTCAACGCATGGTTTGTTCATTTTAATACTAAAAATTGGTTGTTTTAAACTATGATATATTTTTTTTTTTTAGAGTGTATGCTTCGCTACAGCTAGTACGAAAGGGAAAAACGGATGGCAGGGGAGGGGACAGACACAGAATCTGAGGGGACTGAGGACGGAGAGATCAATGAAGTGAAAGAGTTCAGGAATCTCGACATCTCCATGCTCCGATTCTGCCTGAGAGCTTTTCAGTTTGACAGACGGCACCTCATATAACCTTAAAAACACACACAGGTAGCTGAAAACAGACACGGGTAGCTGACAAATGTACACTGGAGGCAAAAATTATTAGAATACTATTATTTTCACCAGCTAAAAAATGGTTTTAAGTCCGTTATTTCTATCGTTTGCTGTAGTGTGTTAGTAAGAAATATCAGTTTACATTTTCCAAAAAATCATTTTGCCACTAACTGTAATAGTCCAATGCGATTTTTGTTTGCATAAGGAGTCTGACAACAGCCAGTGCTCCACAGAGATCATGGAATGACATGAAGAAACGGAACAAACTGAGACAGAATATATCCAGAAGAACTGTGGTAATGTCTCCAAGATGCTTCAAGAGACCTACCTGCAAAGCTACCTGAAAAACTATGTGCAAGTGCACCTAGGGCAAAAGCTGCTTTAAATGCAAAGGATGGTCACACCAAATGTTGATATTAATTGAATTAAAGAAAATCTATTTATGGCATCATTTTTGACAGCATCCTCATTTTACAGTGCCTAAAACTTTTAACAGTACTGTAGCTTTGTAGGTAGGTTTCTTGAAGCATCTTGGAGACTGCCACAGTTCCTCTGGATTAAGTCTGTCTCAGTTTGTTCTGTTTCTTCATGTCATTCCTGACAGACTAGATGATGATCATCAAAAATCCCACATCACTACAATTAATGGCAAAATAAATGTTTGGAAATGTAAACTGATATTTCCTACTGACATACTACAGCAAAAGATAGGAATAACTGACTTAAAACCATTTTAAGCTGGTGAAAATACTAGTGTTCTAATAATGGCCGCCACTGTACATGAGTGTCATCTTTTCACCACACGATTCTGTGTAAACACGTATGTTTTTTAAATCTTTGTAACATTATAAATGTCTTTTCTGTGACTGAGGATAGTCACATTACAGTATAACACCCACTTTTTACTTTCAAATTTAACAAATACATTTCAGAAAAATGCATCTTCCATGCATTTGATTTCAAAAATAAGACCAAAAAAAGATTTTTCTTTGAAAACAACAAAGTTAGACGTCATGTCAGCTGCCCACATCCCTCATCACACGCTGTTATTCATGCACAGTTAAACACACATATACAGATGCACTCATCCATACAGTAACTTGCTTTCTGTTTTTCTGTCTCCCTTTTGTTCATGCTTTCTTTCACCCATCAGACTCATCCCACAGTATCCCTCGCTTTCTGTGTTTGTGGCACTGGCTGAGAGCGTTTTAATGTGAGCCCATTAAGATCAGGCGATATCTAATGACCTGAGCAGAACCACTCCAGCAGCAGAAGACCAGTAAAACAAATGTGTTTGGGCTGTGGGCTCATTATTCTATCAGCTTTTATTGAGCCTGCTATTATTGCAGGAAACACACACACACACACACACACACACACACACACACACAGAGCTCTCTTTCTAACAACCTCACCTCATGCTCTCCTGCTTTGAAACAAAACACAAACATTTCATACATTCATGATGCAACAGTTCCCTGACTATCTCTGTGCGTGATTTATACATAAATTAATGAGTGTCTAAGGCCAGTAGAGAATCGCTGCGGACTCCAACAGGGCACAGAGCTAGATAATTACTTCATATGGTTCGAGCTCACTTTGAGGTGCGCGCCTGTGATACTCATTAGAATCATGCCGATTTATTTTTAATAACACACTCTCATTAAAAAGACAAGCCAAATTCACACCGCCACTATAAACACTATAATCATGAGGTACATGCTGCAAATGAGGGGACGGATTCACAAGCAAATAAACATTGTTTATATCATTTAATGCAGCATATTCAACATCCTTGAAGTTTTCAGTGCTTATGCTGTGTTCCATTCAACTCGGAAAGTCATAATTCCAGCTTTCTACTTGGAAAGTGCAACAGGACACCACCTGATGCAGGATTTTCAATTTCAACACTCTCGCAAAAGTCTACAATTGATTTTGCAGAGAGTCTGCTGACATCAAGCAAACAACATATAAATTACATTCTCCGCTGATAATCAGTCATGTCAAAAACAAATCCCAGCATTGCTGTTTTGTTTCTTTGGACTTAATTTTCCAAGTAGGAATATCTCACACACACTCAACTTTGAATAAAACAGTGTCAAATAGCATGCTGGGAGATGTAGTCTCATGCTCACCTGGCTCCTGCCTCGGCGACGGTAGCTCCTGCGAACAATGTTCTTGTAGTTCTCATTCTTCTTAGTCAGGTAGTAGAACAGGACACACTCAGCCACCGTCTGTGAGTGGACACACACACACACACACAGAGCACTTGAAACCTTACTCGTTCTGCTCATACACTCTGATCATATTCATGCACACTGCCTGCAGTGCAAACGATGAGATGAAGAGGATGGTATTAATAAAGAAGCAGGTGTACCTTTCTCTCCAGAAAGGAGGCTATCAGGCCAAAGTTTTTTGGGTGCTGGATAAACCTGCAGTGAGGGAAAGAAAAAGCTGTGATACAGAGCAAACATCACAAATAAATGCTGTATCTTTCTTTCTATGACTTTCGTGAAGGTGATTTTTTTTTTTTTTAGAGTGGCATGACACATGGGTTGATTTCTCCGGTAAGGTTCCTCATTGGCTCAGTAAAAGGTCATGCTTAAGAACCAGACTAGACAAGATCTCACTTCCTTTTGCTGCTGACCTCTTCATCATGACACAGAACTTCACAAAGCCTCTGCTACTCTCAAACCAAATATAATGCAGATCGGTAGTGATTAGGGATGCAACGACACCATTTTTTCAAAACCGATCCGATACCAAAAATTCTGAGTATCGCCCGATACCGATACCAGACCGATATCAGTGGGGGTATTTTACCTTCAAAACTAAAGAATGTATACAATTCACTTTGTCATTAAGATTCATTTGTTTTAGGTAAAGAAAGAAATACCAAATCTGCTTGCACATTGTTGGATAAAAAAGGGGGAAAAAGAGACACATGCATGAGTGCAATCAAATTCATAAATTCATATTAAGATTAATGTTTTAAAAATAACATTTTGAAAACAGAAATATTAAAGATTTAAATAACTGAACAGATCTGCCAGCAGATGGCGGCAAGACACTGATTTAATTACTGAATCATTTCATTCATTTGATTCGTTCGAACGGATGGTTCATTCAGTATTAAAGCAAGTGACTCTCCGTTTGAATGGGAAATTGAATCATTTCACTAGATTCGTTTAAAAACGCACGTTCATTCATAAACAAAACACCGCTGTGTTTGAGTGGAGATGCGCAGCGGCTCAGTTGTGACTTGTTTCAGACCACTTTTGACGACGAAATAGAGCAAAATCAGGCAATAGTGTTATAGTCAGACACTGCAAGTCATTTAATAATAACTTCTTATTTATTTAATTGCTGTATTAAACAATATCTCATTTACAAAGTATTTACAAAAGAAGTATTAAAAGCTGTCACTCGGTTCACGAAGTCCTTGTGTTCTTTTGCGTGATGCTGCTCTATCAAGAGAGAAATATTTCCAGATCAGAGACACGTTTACCGTGCTGAGGTAGACTTTGCATGTAAAAGTTGCCTCTGAACTCACCTCTCACAATCACGTCACATGTGGTTGTGTAAGCAGCGCAACGTATTTTAAATGTATTTTATTTTTAAAGCAATGTTTCAAAATAATTGTGTTCTTGTATGAATTATTATAGTTTTTAGAGTAGACTATTATTTCTTGATATTTATTTAATCAAACTCTGGTAACGTATCGAATTTGGATCGGTCACGCATCACAGATATCCGATCCATTCAAAAAGCTTGGATCGGCGTCGATACCGATCCAGAGTATCGGATCGATGCAACCCTAGTAGTGATGCATTGAATTTTTATTATTTATTTTTTGTTGTTTTGGTAATTAAATCTCAGTAAGTGAAGACTGAATTGTATGCGATTTAGCGTCACATGTGATAAACCAGTCGTAGTGAATTTCTATGGCAACAATCCACTACTCAATATTTCAGCTGAACAAATTTTCTCTAGCATCCTTTTTAGTTAAGTGCATTCACACAGCTGACACCTGTTGCAGCTTACCCACATTGTGTGCACAAAATCTATGCTGGCAAACTCTTTCAATCAATAAATTCAGTAATCCAGTCATTTCTAGGGCTGCCCTTCACTTAAGATTCTGACCGACTAAAAGTCATTTATTTAAGCATTAGTCGACTATTAGTCGCATGTTTATTAATAAACCACATAAATCATAATAATGCGCCTTTACTTCTATACATAGCCTAATAAGCGCTAAAGCGCATGCAAAAATAAGCTTGCCATAGTGCACCGGCAGATATACTGCATTAACGTTTTAATCATTTATTGATAAACTAGTGCTTTTTGTTTTTGGCTTAAGAGATGAAGTCAGCGACACTGGCTCGTCTCAGCATGTTTCATACTGATTACATAATCTGAGAATATTTGTTTTCTATTTGAATTGGTTCATTTAAAAGTAAACATTTCACTCTCTATAGATATATTTTTTATGTCTGTAAGGCAAACATACGTGGAGTTTCGAAGTTTCGCACTCAAGTTCACAGAGACCAAGATGGCAGAAAGCGCATCCTGTTTGCTTTAAGTATTTTACAAAAGCACAATGATTTGTTTTAATTGTGAGTGCACACAAATGAACGTAGAGTCTTTACAGATTCAAAAGATGTATTACTTTTATCTGTATGATCCAAAATTACAGTGTATTTTAAGAGCAAATGATCGCACCAGTGCCTCCATCTGTCAAGCAGTAAACGTGCTACTGTTCAGCTTATACACTCCAAATAAACACGTGAATAGCTCACATTTTACTAGATTAACATTAGATTGAGCGGCCAAGTAAAGTACTACTACTTACATATTTCAGATTAAGAAAAAAAAAAATTTTGAGGTTGATAAATGATAGGTGAGCATTTGGATATCCTGCCTGATGTACTATATTACAACATAGACCAGCTGTTAACGATCTGACTTTTTTTTTTTCTGCAACTAAGCAACTTATTACATTTTTGTTTGACCAAGCATCTTCTCGTCGACTAGTAATTTTAATAGAAATCAATGGAGCTAGAAATTTCACGTGAGGGTGAAAGATTTCTCCTTGCAGAATTTTGCAACAGGTTCAATTTGATCACATGGATTTGCTATGTTGACCAGTAGAAAGCTGCTTGGTTTGAAAGTGACTTCTGTGTGAACAGACAATGCACCTTTTTAGCCTGCAAAATATTGCTAATGTAACCATAATACATTAAATTGTTATTTTCATTCTAAATTTTTGTCTAAGGATCATTTTTCTGTAGGGCTAGGTTCTGACAAAAATTTCACAATTTGATTCAGTTTTGATTCATAAGCTAGCGATTCAGTTAAATTCCGATTCAGTTTGATTTGATATCAGATATTTTGGATATACACTACCAGTCAAAAGTTTTTGAACAGTAAGTTTTTAGATGTTTTTTAAAGAAGACATCAAGAAGTCTCTGCCCTCCAAGCTGCATTTATTTGATCCAAAGTACAGCAAAAACAGCACAATTTTTCCATTTGAATATATTTTAGAAATGTACTTTATTCCTGTGATTTCAAAGATGAATTTTTAGCATCATTAATCCAGTCACATGATCCTTCAGAAATCATTCTAATATTCTGATTTGCTGCTCAAAAAACTATTATTATTATTATTATATTAAAAAGAGACGAGTATTTTTTTCAGGTTTCTTTGATGAATAGAAAGTTCAGAAGAACAGCATTTATCTGAAATAGAAATCTTTTGTAATAGTGATGCTCCGATTGATCGGCAACCGATCATGATCGGCCGATATTGGCTAAAAATAGCTTGTTCGGCAAACCCCAAAAGCGCCGATCAAAAAAGCCGATCACTTGACGTAAATTACTCGCGCAACTTTTTCACACGTGCATGCATGACGCACAGGTAAACAACAGCAGAGCGGAGCTTACCAGTGGCAACATGCAACATGAGTACTAAATTCTCTATTAGTTTTGTAAGGGTAGTCTTGTTATTGGGCATGTGACTAAGTTGTGCGTACAGAGCGCTGACTGTAGTTTTGCCGGAGAAGTATACTTTCGGTTTCATTCTGAGTGGTGAATGTGCGTGCTTGAATGTAAATGAATGTATCTTTCTATACCCGTCATATTGCAATAATGTTACCGCTGTATGTCTGATTGTTGTCATCAGTTCATGCTGTAGTTCAGTTCATATAGAATGAGGAGAAACGGTGCGCGTGTAATTCACGTGCGTATGTTTAGCGCCATTTTATCGCATCGTAATTCTAATGAACGCATATAGATGTTACTGAGGTGAATGTTTATGTTTCCTATATACAGACGGATTCTGATATATCATATTTAATTCAGCCTAAACCACATTTTACTACCTTTATCCTAATGACTGTGCAATGCTGGATAATATAATCCTTACATCATCTTAAAAAGCAGCTACAAATAACAAGCAAAGAACATTTACATTATCAAAGAACATAGCCTAGTCTAGTGCGAGGTGCACTTTAATATAAATAAATCTCTTCCCCATGCGGCGCGTTAAGGCGACGTGGCCACTCTATGCGTGTGTTTATATCACGACAAGTTTCTGAAGCATCCTAGAACCGACTCTCTGCACTGCATCGCTAAAGTTAGGCGCCTTTTTGACGGATAATAATAATAACCGTCTTGCTATCGTCAAACCCTGGTGAAAAAAACAGCATATGCTGCTTAGGTATGTTTTGGTGCTGGGATGCTGGTTTTAGCTGGTTTATGCTGGTCCTTGACCAGCAACATGACCAGCATAAACCAGCAAAGGACCAGCATAAACCAGCTTAAACCAGCATCCCAGCACCAAAACATACCTAAGCAGCATATGCTGTTTTTTTCAGCAGGGAAGGCATCAGCAAGTGGCGATATCTCTAACTATTGTCGATACACGATACTATCGTCTCCAACCCTAACTTGGTGGTTCTTCAAGATCTTGACTGTAGCCTATTTCTACAGTTTTTTTTTTTTTTAATATAGTTAATTTAGAGTTAGTTTCATTTCTACAAATGGTGCAAACTCTGCTAGATTATAGATCAAAGATTCCCATTCCCCTGCCATTCTGTGATCGGCAATCGGCAGATCATGATCTTGGTGATCGGTAATCGGCCCCAAAAATGCTGATCGGAGCATCTCTATTTTGTAACATTATAAAAATGTCTTTATCATCACTTTAGATCAATTTAAAGCATCATTTAAAGTATTAAAAATAACAGAAAACAGTTGGTGAGCAGAAGAGACTTCTTCAAAAAAAAAAAAAACAAGTTTGAAATGAACTGATTTGTATACAAACCCTCAAATTACACCCAATTAAGTTTTTATAATAATAAAGTTACAATTACATAATTATATTTCTACTCTCGTCTCTAGAGTTAATTTTCATTTCAGGTCATGTGACCTGTCAGTGGCGGCTCCTGCCAGCCAGTTGAAGATTGAACCCCTACTGGAGAAAGGAGTAAACTCTAGCGAGTTTATGGTCATCAAACATGGTTTTTGTCTGAGGTAAACGTGACGTTAAGTGATATTGTAGTTCACAAGGTGTTATAGTGACCTCTTCCTGAGGTTGAAACACTGATTGAGCAATTACATGAGACCAATACAGTTTTCGGTAAGTTGTACTCTTTCCTTTAACATATCTTCGAATGGTCATTCATGTTTATTTCGCACTGAAACTGGTATTAAAGCAGAGGAGATATTTAGTGCCGCTTCTCCTGAAATGAGGCACTACAACAATCTGTCACTCCACATTAAACAGCACCAAAACGGAATTCATCATTTGAATACTGTAATAAAATGCACAGAATTTGAAATCTGAGACTGTGTTTTATCAAAAGTAATAAAGCACAACATTTATTGCAATTTATTAAATGCGAGTTGTGCTACAACGTTCTATTCATTAACTTAAAACAGGCTAGATTAATCGATTATTGGGATTTAAGAATTTGTAAAAATGAGCATTGATTGAAATTGAGAAAATCAATATTTTTCTACCTAGCCCTATTTATATGTCATACCATTTATATGGGCTACTGTTATATTGCCAAACAGCACTTTGCTCTTTTTTAAGCTTGACAGCGTGTGGTCATTCTAAAACTGTACTACATGTTTATTTCAGTTGAATGATCTTTTTAGTTTGCCTGCAGAGTACTGGAGAGGTCTGCTTAAGCAGCCATGCTTACATCAGCATCAGCACAGAGATGCAGATTTCAGCTGTTCACATTTCATCTAGTGCTGCACCACTAGCCAACTATCAAACATGACGACCACATGCACACAAACTGCTGAGCTGCTGAAAACCAAGAGAGATGCTAAACCACACGCTGATACATTCTAGTCTCGATTTCATAACTCCTCGTTCCTTCAAACAAAATCAACATGCACATCAAGGCAACAAGGCCAGAACGTACTTCTCACGGAAAGTGTCCTTCTCCTGTTCGCTCCACATGTTCATGACCTGTCTGTCTTTGTAGACCTTCATGGGATCGTCCATCAGCCCATTCATGTTGATGAACTTTATCCTCTGCTGCTCGGCATCAAACAGCATGGGAGGAATCACGGCTAACTGACGCATCTGCTTCTCTGAGTTCTGCAGTGAGAGAGAGGGAGGAAGAGGCAGTCACAAATATAAAAAAGAAAATAAATGTGCGAAAAGAAACCGAGAAACAGTAATGCCAAAAGCAAGGCAGAGACAGTCAGCAAATATGTGGCCACTGAGTCTTGTGTCTGTGTTTAGGAAGTGCATTAACCACAAAACCCTACTGGTTGTGCAAAAGACCTTTAGATGTGAAGTCGCTTTGATATTTGTGCACTTTTGAGACACGCAAACTATCATTTTACCATTTAAGAGTGTTTTATCCAGAATTGTCCATGCAGTCCTTTTGTAACAAAGGTTTTATCATCATTTTTGATCAGTTTAACTAATTCTTGCTAAATATTAATTTATTTAAAAAATCTTATTGACACCAAACACTTAAAAGGTAGTGTATAATATATGATCTAATTAATATTGTATTAGACAAAAAAAAAAGCATAGATGTATTTTTAACTACACTGCCATTCAAAAGTTTGGGATCAGTAAGATTTTAATGTTTTTTAATGTTTTCTATGCTCATCAAGGCTGCATTTATTGGATCAAAAATCCAGAAAAAAAACAGTAATATTGTGAAATATTATTTTAATGCCAAATAACAGTTTTCTATGTGAAAACATTTTAAATTGTAATTTATTCTTCTGATGCAAACCTGAATTTTTAGCATCATTACTCCAGTCTTCAGTGTCACATGATGCTTCAGAAATTATTCTAGTATACTGATTTATTATCAATCTTAAAAACAGTTTTTGCTGCTTAATATTTTTGTGGAACCTGTAATACTTTTTTTAGCATACTTTTATATATAAAAAGTAAAAAAGAACAGCATTTATTCAAAATAGAAATCCTTTGAAAGATTTAAAATTAACCATTTAAAAGTTTGTGGTCAGTAAATTTTCATTCTTTCTTTTTTTTGAAAGAAATCAATACTTTTATTTAGGAAGGATGTTAAATTGATAAAAAAAAAAGTGATTTATATTTTTAACAAATGCTGTTGTTTTAAACGTTTTATTCATCAAAGAATCCTAAAAAAAAGAATCAGTTCCAATATTAAGCAGCACAACATGTGATCATGTGACAAGACTGGAGTAATGATGCTGAAAATTCAGCTTTGCATCACAGGAATACATTTTATTTTAAAATATAAAATAGAACACCATTAATTTAAACTGTCATAACATTTCATAATATTAATGTTTTTTTCTATATTTATGATAAAGTAAATGCAGCCTTGATGAGCATGAGAATGTCTTTAAAAACATTAAAAATCTTACTGATTCCAGACTTTTATACTAATAATACTAACTTTTATACTAATTCACAACTCATGAGCTGTTGATTCAGTAAAAGAAACAGCTTACTGTATTTGATTCATTCGTTCATGAATCTGATTACTGTTTTGAATGCACAACACAATATAAAGATATGTGTTTTGACGATAATCTGTGTTACAGAGTGTTTTATCTCCTCAAATTCAAACTGCAAGTTTACAACTACAGTAAAATGTCTTCTTTGTCTGCGGTGCTGTTCATACAGCACTGAAAAGCAGTCCAGGAGATGATGTGTTTTTAAGTTGCGCCCCTACCTCTTGTTCTGAGATGCCATCGATGATCTCAGAAACCTCATGTTCGCTGCGGGCTGCTGAGGCCAAGCCCCCACCTCGCTGAGCCACTCTACTGTAGAGAAACACATATAAATATAGACATTCTATCAGCACCAGCTTATGAAACCACATTTGACATAACAGTGTCTCCAAAGCTCATAACAGAAGGGGACCACTCACTTCTGCATGCGCTCCTGCAGCTCCCTCTGTTTACGGATCTCAGGAAACTGTTTTTCGTAATACTCCCGCACTTTGCTCTCCTTGGCTCTGCGGCGTGGGTTATTCTCGATGCGCTCAACTTTCTTCTCCCAGGCTTCCATTAGCTGGTCATAGCGCTGACAGAATTTCTGTTCCTGTACACATCAGCCAGAAAATAGTATGAATATCAATAGCTATGTTTTCATCACCCTGTGTTTATGCGCATTTTGAAGTATCGCATCAGAAACGAGTGATAGAAATGCCACATTTTCAATAAAAATCCCTTAATTGGCAAAAATGTTTTTTATGCTTCTTGCTTGTAGTGGTTTTTGACTTGTGCGAAAAAGGGTTAATGCGAATAATGGGTGATGGAAATGCATTTGCCAAATAAATTTCTCCATACGCACTAAAAAAAAAAAAATCACGTGACTTTATACTATGGGATGGTAAAACCTGACTAACCAGCAGACCGATCTCGTTCCACAGAATCTGAAATGTTGCTATGGTTGTTCTGAAGTGCTCAACCATAAAAACGTCTTACACGACTGTGTTCCCAAACAGCAGGCATCCACCTCCAAAAGCAACAACCGCATTTACTTTGTTTTGTCTGCTCACTCGGAGGCAGGTAATTTATTAGATATGAAAATTATTATATTCAGTGGCTTCTCCTATATTTTCTCTTTTCTTTCTTGATATGTAGTGCCAGTTTATTAGGAAGTGACGATTTTGTTCTCTTTGACTCGTTGGATGAAAACAATGTTTTATGTGATATTCCAATTTTGCGCACAAGTTAAATTCGCAACTTTGGATGGAAATCCGGCTTATGTCTAGTTAGCGTATGCTGCAGTAGAGTCATCAGATAAAACATGAGAATGAAAGCTAACATTTCCATTGTACTATATCAGCCAAAAGGTTTTTGGACAGTAACATTGTTGATGTTTTTTTAAAGAAGTCTGCATTTATTTGATCCAAAGTAACAGGCAAAAGTAAAAACAGTACAATTTTTGAAACGTTTTTACCATTTAAATGAACGGTTTTCTATTTGAATATATTTTATACTTTTATTTATTCCTGTGATTTCAAAACTAAAATTTTAGCATCATTACTTCAGTCACATGGATCCTTCAGAAATCATTCTAATAATCTAATTTGCTACTCAAAATAAAATTCTTATTTATTATTATTATTATGTTGAAAACAGCTTTGGATCTTTCTATGCATCAAAGAATCCTGAAAAGATTTACTGAACTGTTTTGAATATTTATAACAACAATAATAATAAAAAACAGCAAATCAGCATATTAGAATGATTTCTGAAGGATCATGTGACACAGCAGACTAGAGTAATGATAACGAAAATGTAGCTTTGATCATAGGAATAAACAACATTTTAAAATACATTCAAATAGAAAGCAGTTATTTTAAATCAAACTATTATATAATATTGCCCAAATACTTTTGACAGGCAATGTAGTTTTTAATCCACCTCCTTATAGAGTAACTACAACGACTTGAACAATTTAATCGCTCTTTGCTAACATTGTGATACTCATTGGGATGCTTTGGAAGGCTACTCTGGTTGTTCTAGTAATGAATAAACAAACGTGCCCAATATTCAGGTATAGCAGGCTGCAACAGTGTCCTGTTATGCGTTTGTGTGTTTGAGTGCCATTACTTACCCACTGTTTGCGAGCATGATTTCTTCTTTTGAAATACAGAATGAGCTTCTTCCTCATTGCCTGATTTCTGTAAAGGGAAATACATAAGCATTAAGCAAACATAAAATGCCACCTCTAAACTTTAGCTTGTGATCTTCTCACTGCATGCAGATTAATTCTCTCACTCGGCAGAAGTCATGACAATTAATCTACTCACATCTTGCGTTAATAAGTCCTATATGAGAGAGAGAGAGAGTGTGTGTGTGTGTGTGTGTGTGTGTGTGTGTGTGTGTGTGTGTATGTGAGACTTTCAGCACTTAGCACAAATTGTATTTATGCTTACATGTCAAGGGAAATGAGCCTTGCATAGTGCATTTGAAAAGACATGTACCACTGGTGCACTTGGCAGGATCTCTTTGAGTCAGTTTGTGTACTTGCGCGAGTGAGATTAAGTGTGTAGGTGCAGAGGTGGCACTGCATTACGCAGCAGATGGCCTGCAGGATTAGCTGCTGTGCGAGACGCTCTGGAACCTAGACTGCAGCTCAATGCCCATGATCTACCCACACATCAACTATTACACAAATATTTCCCACTGGTGCTGCTCAGGTTGATAAAGGACTCCGGAGAACAAAACCCTCAATTGTGTGGTGATCAAAGAACAGCTGATCGCTCTCAAACACATATATGCCTGTCTGAAGATTATATGGTCAAATAAACAAAGAAATAAGCAAATAAATAAATAAATAAATAAAACAAAAAGATTGGAAGTAGGGTATACTTTAACAATAAATAAAGGTATGATCACATTACTGTCACACTTGCAAAAGCAGGTCTACGGTCAACACTGCGCGCATTCGTAGGGCCCTATGATTTCTGCGATGCGGAAAACACAGACAGAATCCAGTCATAAAAATGGAATTTACTGCATAATGTCACGGAATTTGCCCAATTTTGGATAAATAACACATAAAATAGGTCAATACACTCAAATCAAAACATGATATAGACTAATGTCTGTGATTATTAGGCCACAAAAATACTTTTTAAATACTAACCTGCATGTTCTGCATGTCTCTTTTTGAATAAATAGTGCATACATGCAGTTTCATTTACTAAAAAAGCACACAATGTTCCCGATGTTTGTACATGAACATAAACCATCTCTAGAACTGTTGTCTGAGAGTCACTTCATGAGCGTTTTACTGTTTCTTTTGAGAAAACTATCGTAGTATCATAGACAAACAGAAACTTAAAGGTCTTCACAGCAACAAAAAGTTTGGTTTAACTTGAAGAAACTGTGACAGAAATGTATTACTTGTGATGTAAATACAAAACACTATTTCTGAAAATAAAAATACAATTAACTCTTTAGAAAATCAATTAATTAGACATGCTTTTAATTATTAAAATTTAATTACAATTTTCAAATGTAATCTAGAAAATTAAAAATAATAATAATAATAATACCTTAAAAATGTACCAATTTTTTTTTTTTTTTTACTTTTAATAAATTGATGTTAAATTGTGTAAGTTTCATGTTTTCAATTAATTAGACATGCCTTTAGATTATCATTTTAACTTAACAATTATTAACCATTATTAAGTGAAATTATTATCTCTGTGCAATCATAAAGAACAGTTCAAATGCGGTCAAAATTAGGGTGACCATACGTCCTCGTTTCCCTGGACTTAAAAAAAAATGCATCCGGCTGGGATTTCTAAATCACCCAAAATGTCAGGGATTCGGTTTTTGCCTTCTACAGTTGCCATTCATTCAGGGCTCTCTACAGTGCAACTATGAAAAAATATTTAGGAGCACCAAGTGCGACTGACCCGATCAGCCTATTTGGTGTTTGCGCTGAGGCTTCAAAGGTTTTGCAATGTTGAGTAATGCATCACAGACATACCTCACGAATCGTTTCATAAAGTGTAGAGAGAGTGTAAATAAGAGATTCATTGTGCAGTGTAGAGAGCTTCAATGATTGTAATGGAACTTTGTGAGATCACGCTGAACTAAGATGAACAGCTTTTAATGATTTTAAGGGAGTTTGCAAATGTGATATGGATTTAATACAACAGTCAAATAAACAAGAAGTTAATATTAAGTGACCTACATTGTCTGACTATAACACTGTTGCCTCATTTTGCTTTATTTCGTCATCAAAAATGGTTTGAATCAAAGTCACAACTGAGCACATCTCCATTGAAATATAGCGATGTTTCGTTCATGAATG